>NW_026848159.1:0-394759 GCF_030411735.1 Phialemonium atrogriseum | reverse complement strand
GCCACCACCGGGTTGTAAAACCGGGGATTTGGGGCTATCTGCGGGCCCATTTTTGCCAGCTCCAAAAAAAACATCTACAAACCCCCGGCACCCCCCCCCCCCCCCCCCCCCCTCCCAAAAAAAAGGAGGCAGAAGGCAAAGGAAGGGGAGGAAAAGGGGGTTAAGGGGTAGCAAAAGCTACCCCTGAATCTGATACTCAAAGAACTGTTAACGTAATGCCCGTCTTGTTGTAATAAGAACCGCACCATTTTTGAGGTTGCAGACAACTCAAGTCTCGTGAGAAATAGCAAGGGGATCAAAGAGACAAGAACGAGTCTCTGCTATCGCTGACATGGCGGAGAGCAGTGAGGCTGAGGGAATATTTTGGCTAGGTAAACAAAAACCCAATTACAGATAAGGGGCCCCTTGCGCCAATTCTTGCTTCGTAATTTTTCAAGGCATCTTCGTGGCCATTTCTCTCGCTCGGCTTTTCTGGACTGGTCTTTTTTTCACTCTCTTGTGGGTTAAGGCGAAGAATCGGTTTAGCCGCCTTGCATTCTGTAAACAGGCTAAATGGCGATTCTCCGGCTTAACTCTGGAACGTGGAGCATCACCCACTGACTTGGGCCCGGTTTGGGGCAGTGGTGGCAAGAGAGCTGCCCAGATGGAGTCCGTTTCGCACCGACTCAGGACCGAAATATCGGTTAAGTGAACTTCAGGGTTCTCGCCACGTAGTCACAGAGCGTGGGGGTGTGTCGACCGAACCTGGAGGCGAGCGAGGACGGACAGGTAGCTGATCTCTGTGTAGTGTTTATCACTGGCCTGCTCTCCACTTACCTAGCCAAGACTGCCTTTAAACGCACAAATGGGCCGCGCGCCCTATTAGCCATGCCAATCAGACAGCAGGTGTTTGTTGGAGACCACCGCCTTCATCCGCCTGTGGGTCATGGCCCACCGGGAGAAGCAAGAAGGAAGCCTTAGCTCGACGAGAGGCAAGACCTCGCGAGTCCACCTCGGTAGCCCCAACGTACATGCATCCTTCCGACGCATGCAGAATGACGGAAGCTAGGCAGCTCATGGGCAGGGAGAGCCCGTCGGTTACTGTAGATACCGCCAGACAGGATGCACATCCCCCCCTCTTTCCCACCCAGCGTCACATCTATCGAGATGAAGCGCAAATGGAACCAGCGCTAGATCGTTGTCCCTCCCTGTCCCTTGGTTTCGGCTGGGCCCTTATTCTTTTATAAATACCACGAGCTGCCTTCCACCTGGTGCCTGGCCAGATCTGCCCCTCCCTGATATACACACACACACACACACACATTGAGAAGTAGGTCTCCCTCCCGCGATGATGCTCTTCTTGCCCACCCCTTTGCTCGCGTCTGCTGCATCTAGAGTTGATTCTCTTTGTCCACACTCAACCACTGACTGGCTGAAAACAGAAACAAATCACAGAAGATACCCGACCCATACAAAGAAAGGAAAAAAGAAAGGAAACAGCCACGAAAATGGTCCCCAACATTAAGCTCAGCACCGGTCAGGACATGCCCCAGGTGGGCTTTGGTCTGTGGAAGGTTGACAACGCTATCTGTGCCGATACCGTCTACAATGCCATCAAAGTTGGCTACCGCCTCTTCGACGGCGCATGCGGTAAGTCATCTGGTCTCCCTAGCAGTCATCCAACGAAACAATTTCACGAGGCAGGGCCGAATCGGGTTGGGGGTCAGGGATAGAGGGGTGTTTAGATGGAGCTCCCAAGTGGAAAGCGATCATCCCAATTTACCCCGCCCCCTCCCTCCCCTCCTTTACCCCTCCTCCCCTCTCAGACCCCACCATGAGATATTTATTTTATTCATTTTCCAATAATAATAATCCCGCCAACCAACCCCACAACACTGGTGGAATCGGAAGCGGCCTGACCGGGAAGGAACTAGAGACTGACAACACAATGTCCGACGCACAGACTACGGCAATGAGGTTGAGGCTGGCCAGGGCGTTGCCCGCGCCATCAAGGAGGGGATCGTGAAGCGTGAGGAGCTGTTTATCGTGTCCAAGCTGTGGAACACCTTCCACGACGGTGACCGGGTTGAGCCCATCGTCCGGAAGCAGCTGGCCGACTGGGGCGTCGACTACTTCGACCTCTACCTCATCCACTTCCCCGTCGCCCTCGAGTACGTCGACCCGTCGGTCCGCTACCCGCCTGGCTGGCACTACGACGGCAGCTCCGAGATCCGGCCCAGCAAGGCCTCCATCCAGGAGACCTGGACCGCCATGGAGAGCCTCGTCGGCAGCGGCCTCGCCAAGAACATTGGCGTCTCCAACTTCCAGGCCCAGCTGCTCTACGACCTCCTCCGGTACGCCAAGATCAAGCCCGCCACCCTGCAGATCGAGCACCACCCCTACCTCGTCCAGCCCGAGCTTCTCAGGCTGGCCAAGACCGAGGGCATCGCCGTGACCGCCTACAGCTCCTTCGGCCCGGCTTCGTTCGCCGAGTTCAACATGGCCCACGCCGCCGCCATCACCCCGCTGTTGGAGGAGGCCACCGTCACCGCCATCGCCGCCAAGCACGGCAAGGAGCCCTCCCAGGTCCTGCTCCGCTGGGCCACCCAGCGCGGCCTGGCCGTTATCCCCAAGAGCGTGCGCGAGAAGTACATGCAGTCGAACCTGGCCTCGATCGAGTTCGACCTCGAGCAGTCCGAGATTGACCAGATCAGCAACCTGGACAAGGGCCTCCGGTTCAACCAGCCCGCTAACGTATGCTTCCCGTCTCTCTTTTGTCTTTTCCCTTTTCCATCCTTTCCTCCCCTCCTTTCCTCCCCTCCTTACCAAACCATCACCTCCGAACATATCTGCCGCATTGTGCAACGAATCCCCCTTAAGATGAAGCAAAGGCGGCGCCCATACTGACTCCTCCATACAGTACTTCCCCACCGAGGCCCTTTGGATCTTTGGCTAAATTGCCTGACCCCAAAAAAATAAAAAAATAACCCCGCTTCGTTCGAGCGGGAGACGTAACCGCGCTGGTTTGGCCCGCCAGTCGCGCGAGGCGGCGGAAGAATGAGGTGAATGGACGGTATAAATAATACCGACACCGGCCCCAGACCCTTTATCATGTCGATAGTGGCCCCGGCGGCTTGTAGGCCTGGCGGGGGAGGGGGGGAAGAGACCTACTAGGGGGGGGGGGCTAGAACCTTTTATCACATGGCATATCTGTGTGGTTTCCCGCCGTAGATTATAACCAATTCCCAGCACAGCAAATCCCCCTTCCCGTGTATGTGCGTGTGTGTGGCCGCCCTGCTTTGATGTGAAAGCTCTAGGTATCTTTTTCCCCCTTCATAAATGACCGAAATCCACAGAACCAACCGACCGGTCTCTCGATGCATGATGAGGAATCCCCGTCCCAGCCAAGGTAACATATGAAAACAACCCTTCAACCGCCCCTGAAGCTTGGGAATGAGGGGACTCCTTTTGGCTGAAACAATGTCGGTATCTCCATTACTCATCCTCCCGCCCCTCCAGACGGCATTCCATGCCGTGCTATGCCGTGCCATGCCATGGCCTCCTTATGCTTCTGTTCGCACATAAACGGGACGCTGTGCTTCGTGTCTACATCATATAAAGTCGGATAAGAAAAGGTCTCGCCTTGTCGGCAGAATGGGTGCTTAGGATGCTCGAACGAATGCTATTGGGGGGAGGTTTGTTAGATCTATCTTCATGGCTCATCACACACAGACCGCAGTGGATATGCCGGGGACTTTGTACTTACTCGCGTCGATCTGCTGCACCTGCGGCAGAGCTAGCCGCACCTTGTTGCGGTAGAGCGCCGGGGACCGGAGCTGCAGCGGGTTCCCCTCAAAGTAGACTGTCGTGAGCTGCTTCTTGTCGCCGAGCTCCTTCTCCACCTCGGCGAAGTCGGCGATCTGGTTGTAGCTGGCCCAGAACTCCTCTAGCTCGACAAGAGGCCCGAGTCCCTCCAGGCTCTTGATTTTATTGTTGGAGATATCAAGGACTCGCAGCTTCGTGTTGTGCTCCAGGCCCGTGAGCGACTCCAGTGCGTTGTGGGAGATGTACAGCTCCTCCAGCTGGGGGACTTCGCGGAGCGGGGAGAGGTCTCGGATCCTGTTCGACTGGATGCTGAGGAGCCGCAGGTGCGGGAGCCCGGACAGGCCGCTGAGTTCGGTAATCTTGTTCTTGGCGACCCATAGCTCCTCCAGCGCTGCCAACGAATCGAGGTTTCTCAGCTCCCGGATGCGGTTCGAGCCGAGTTCGAGCTGGCGGAGGTGGGTGAGCCCATCTAGGCCCTCGATCTTGCTGATCTTGTTGGCCACAAAGTACAGATCGGTCAGGTCTTTGAGGTGGTTGATATGCTTGATGTGTTTGATCTTGTTGAAGCTGAGGTCGAGGCTCGTGAGGTGTGTCAGCTCATCCAGCCCTCGGATGTGGGAGATGAGGTTGTCGTAGAGATCTAGGTCTTGCAGCGACTCTGCAACGCCTGATAGTCCTTCGATGTCTTGTATCAGATTCTGCCGTAGACAAAGTCGGGCCAAATCCTTGAACCGGTCCAACCGTAAAGCGGGGATGGACTGGATTCTCGAGTGGGTACAGAAGATCTCGTCGCTATCTGATGGCTCATCGTCGAGCAGATCTGCAAGAGGGGTTGATCGGTCAGTATATTCGCCTACTCCTAAAAGGCCGGACGACGGCTGTGGGCTCACCTTCGTCTGCGGCTACCTCCTCCCCTCGAAAGACGTTCTCGTCATCCGAGTACTCTGGATCCGACAAGGCCTCGGGGTTGTGCAAGAGTGCGGACTTTGGAACTCTCAACTTTCCATCCCACCCTTTGCTGTCTCGTAAACCTGGACTCAACTCGCCTTCGTGCCGCGGTGAGGGGTTGTCGTCGACTAACTCGATGTGATGGCCTGGAGACCGGCTCCCTTCTCCAGACTCGGCCATCGCGACCGGCTCTGCCGCGATAGGCAATAGATGGACGCGAGTCTTCACGACTGAAAGGTTGCGATAAGGAGGGTTTCTTTACCCGTAGCAGACTCTCTCTAGGCAATTGCGAAAGTTGATGGGGCTTGGAATCCCAGGGCGAATGTCCAAGGTGAACGATATTTAGGTACCTAGGTACAGTACCAGTGAGGGGGGTCTTCCAACGACGTAGTGTGTGCAGGGATTTCGAGCCTTGAAAATTAATGACGTTGCGTTATCACTACAGTATGGAACTTGGTATCCGTATATTCCCATTTATGTTAACGCAAGCCACAGACCATTGTAGCCTTGTGGATGGTAGCAGAGAAGCGGTACAGTCTTCAAGTCTCTATACGTAGGTAGCAAAGCAAAAGAATGGCAGACCTGATGGACAAAGTTTCGCTTACGTAATGGTCGACCATATGACTTGGATTTCTGCTGCGATCTTCCCACGACTTTCCGTGTCGCACAGCAGTCCCGGTGGCAACAGCTTGCTTTCTATGAGATCTCGGCTCGCATGCATCCCGCACTCGCTTTGGCGTCCGCGACCTGCGGCTCCCAGACCTCGCCTGGTTGACACCACGCAGAGGCTGGCGAGGCGGATCCACCTCGAGCCCTTTCTGATGCCGCCTATCTACTTCACTGGCCTGCTCGGCGCGCTTTGGTTGTGGAAGTGCATGATGCTGGTTGTGTTCCAGAATAAGATAATATACATGCCAGGTATGCCGCCGAACTCACGCCGCGAGACGATAGCCGACTACGCATCCGAATGTCGGGGGATTCAATGGCACGAGAACAGAACGCGAGCAGCCGACGGCACGAGTCTCGCGCTGGCGGTCGCCAATGCGCACTCCAAGGGGGAAGAGGCGAGTAAAGGATCGGGGGCCGGGAAGGAGAGCATAGCTGGCCACGTTTACATCCTTTACTTCCAGGGTCTGTTCCAATATGGCACCTGGGTTCTACCGAAAGCTTATCCCTAGTCCAGGAAACGCCTCGTCCATACCGCCTCGACTTCCCTATCTCTCTTCAGTTCTTCGTACCCTCAAGGATAGCAAGAGAGCCGGACTTCCGCCGGTCCAATTCACGTTGGTTTGTCTCAGCTATCGTGGCTACTGGACTTCTAGGGGGCGGCCGTCGGAGAAGGGGATTAGACGCGACGCCGAGGCGGGATTGCGATGGATTACCCAGTGCCATGCAGAGACATATGCGGGCAGTGATCGATTGGCAAAACCGATTGTTTTGCTATGGGGACAGAGCATTGGCTCTGGGGTTGCCACCAACCTCGCCGCTTCGAGTCCTCCCCAGCCGGTACTGAGAGTGGACGGGGTGATACTCGAGACTCCGTTCCTGTCTGTCAGGGCTATGTTGGAAGTCCTCTATCCTCAGAAGTGGCTTCCTTACAAACGCCTGTGGCCGTTCCTGCGCAACCAGCTGGACAGCTGGCAGAATCTCGGCGCAATAGCTGAAATGTCGAAGGCCTCGGGTAGCAAACCCCCTCAAATGTTCATTCTAGAGGCCGGAAGGGACGAGCTCGTTCCCCAAGAACACGGCGAGAAACTGGAACAACGGTGCATTGAAGTAGGATTACCAGTCTACAAGAAGACAGTCCATAATGCCTTTCATAACGAAGCAATAACACGAGCCGAGGGCAGGAAGGCGGTTACAGAGTTTGTCCTTCAACAGACTCAGCGGCATATGGATGATACGATGTCTACCGACTAGATAGCTTAATTACCTTAATCTGTTCCTGGAGAAAGAACTCGTCACTAACGTTGGGAATGGGGGCATACGTCAATTGCGCTAAGTTCTAAAGACCAGTACCTAGGCTCTGGTCTAGCACGGTTCGTTTTGCCCAGCATTTCACGTTGCGATGCGGTATGGTACGTACCAAGTATCTGTGGTCAGCTGGTTCCACAGGACTTTGCGCTTCCGGAGCAATGAGATGGCGTGTGCCAGGTTGTGAATTGGGGGCTGGTGGCACTCCAGGCCAGGTGAAAGTTTGCTAGGTTGCTATCAAAGGCGCACTCAAGACTGGAGCATATTGTGTTTGTGAGGACTCGGGGAGTCACCCAATTGACCCAATTGATCACTTTACAAGGTAGGAACGAGCTGTAGGCCCTTTTTTTGCTTTATCTTGGCCTCGAGCCACCTCTCCTTTGTTTCCTTCTTTTCTCGGTCCTATCGTGCATTCACTCCACCGGAAGGCGGGTGGGCAGCCTTGCAGGATGCTTGCTGTAGTTTCTTTTTCATTTGCCTTTCCTTTCTTTTTCTCGCCGGCAATCCTCCGTCCGATACACGGATCCAACAAGGCAATAATTGTCCCACCCCCTGACCTCTGACTCCCACAGTAACCGAGTTTCCATCGATCCCCTGCTGAAAATTGTGACAAAAGTTGGCAAGTCGCAACCCCATGCCGCTTCATGCCCTGCTAGACCCAAAGCTCTGATTAAAAAAGTTCCGGGGCAGTGGTCAGCCCCGCCTCCTGGCCGGGTCAGTCGTCCCCAAAGAGGATTAGTTTAAAAAATTTAATCACGTGAATTCGTGATGGTGTTCGTGTAACCAGGCGCCTCGACACGCTATATCTGGTGGAGAGCACGTCGCACCGTCGCTGCCTTATTAAACAGTGGGAAAATAAGGACCCTTTCCGAACCGTCATGGCCCCCCGGCGATTCGTATATATAGCGGCCTTGCCCATCTCCTTTCCCCCTCTCATTCTATCATCCGCCTTGGCCTCGGTAGGTAAGTCATTCAAATAATCGCCGTCGCCAACAACTTCCACCTTGTTTAAGTTCTCCCTTTTTTCCAACTCTCCGAACTGTACATCTCAATTTTGCGTTTCCCCAGAATTACAGCCTACTGTAATTGTTTTCAGACTGCTTCACCCCAAAATCGGAGACCCAGCGATTCAACATGTTCACCCGCCGCTTCGATCCTCCCCAGAATAAGAGTTTCTCCAAGAGCCAGAAATTGGGCAAGTCCAGTTCCTCGTTCAGACAAGAAGCCGGAGTTTCGAAGCGTCGCCATGAATCTCGTCGGCGTCCAACAACTGCAACAACGCAGAGTAATGCCGAATCGTCGCACTCCAAGTAAGAATCATCAGCGACTTTTGCATCTAGTTGTATCAATGTCCATTTACTGATATCGTTCTGCTTCAGCAACCTCACTTCTCCTATTGTGACCCTGGTCGTTGGCCAGGAGCAGCGCATCTTCGCAGCACATGAGAATGTTCTCTGCCACTCCCCATTCTTTGAAAATGTTCTCCAAAGGGAGATGATGGACTCGCCGAATAAGAAGATCTCGCTGCCCGACGAAGAACCCGAGATCTTCTCCTCTGTTCTCGAATATCTCTACAAGGGCGACTATTACCCTCGTCTGGTCCACAATAAGAGACGAAACTCGTGGGAGTTGGAGCACCTGACCGACGACGGCGGTAGCTCGGCCGAGTCCACCGTCTATCATCACGGCATCGATGGCGAGGTCTTGAAGGACACTGTCATCTACTGTGCTGGTGACAAGTACGGCTTGGAAGAACTCAAGCGTGTCGCCCTTCGGAAGCAGGGTCTTCGTAAGCCTCGTCTACATCCGTCGGCGTCAAAGACATCTCACTGACTGTTCATCGCAGAGTCGGGAGTCCAAGCCAGCACCATCCTGGCGTCTGCCCGATACGCATACGCCAATACCCCGGATACAGACTCTAAGTTGAGAGCACATTATCTTGCCCTCATTATCCGCTGCCGAAACACCTTCAAGAGAAGCGGCACCATGCAACTGGAGATGTACAATGGAGGCAGCCAACTGTTCTTCGACCTATTTGTCGCTCTCTGCAACCATGTGGATGACATCTCTAGTGCTGGGTGAGTAATCTTTTTGGCCTTTCCATTGTCTCGCCTCATTCTCTCGGGGTTTCATCTGATTCGTTGATCAGCAACACGCCTCGCACGCCTCGCAGTGGCCGGCCGTTCTAGGCTGCTACCGCTGCCTTATCACATCTCCGCCTTCTCGCCTCATTTTGTCTGATACCAACGCCATTTCCTCATTACACGTGCACTTTTCTCATGATTTATGCTTCTTGTCTTTTCTGGTTTATTCTTACATCTCATTAAAAGATTTTTTTGGGGAGGTTTCCAAGGCTGGGTCTCACTATCGGTATTCATGAAGGTCCCGGAGTAACGGTTTTTGATTCAGTGGGCCAGGAGTTCCGGTGGTGTGTTCGCTTCTATAACCCAAAAATTTGTACCACTACAGATATCGATAGATGCTCGGTATTGTGCGATTTGCTTTAGCTGGCTCTGACCGTTATTTGATCGATTTGTTAATTTCGTCGGAAGCGGCTTGTTAGGTCCTCTGCATTGAGGTTTGGCGGTTGGACCTTTTGTATTCTGGATGGGAGGACAAGACTGACTAGCCGGGACTGGTTTATTCGCGAGAAAACCCAGAAAATACCTAGACCCAGGGTGTACTATTACCGTTCTTGACACTCGTTTTTATAGACTTTGGACAGCTGCTCTGTGGATGGGCAAGTTTAATTTGTGACTCCTGGGCATCATTTCCCTTCGCAGTCCCGGTTGCTGGTGAAATGTATGATATCAAGTCAACCTCCGAGAATTCGCATTTTTCAAGTTATCATCCTAGAACTCAGAAGCTTAAGTTACCTTGGTTCTCTCCCATGCAACGACCCGGGAGCACTCCGATTGTCTCTGCCGTCCGCCCAATGAGAAGATAAATTTACCGCGTTCGATCCTCTCCCCGGTCGCGCGCCACTGTTCCTTGCCGCGGCCATTTTGGGATGCCGAATGCTGAGGCCTGAGGCCTCAGGCGGGATGTCATTGCAACCCCACCTTGCCTCTTCTCCCTTGCCGTTATTGTGACTCATAGAGTGTGCCGGGGAGTGGAAGAGGTTGCATACGCCCCACACTCTCGGTCCCTTGTCCTGGCTGTTGCAAGTCCTGGACCGATGTGTCCAAAAGGGGGCCCGGGAGCTTGGGGTGGAGTGTGGGTGCTTCTTCCATCGCAAGTGTCATCAGAGAGGTACCCGGTGCAGTCTAGGTATATAGTACAGTTGGGAATTTAACATACAGCCGATTGCTCAATATCGCGCTGCCTGTCCGTTCGGCCTAGAATTATATTAGAGACCTGGGTGATATTTCACCGAGAGGTGCGAGGAGAAGCACTCACATGTCGTACAAGCCAAACGGCGTGGAAGTGCGGGCGTTTGCCTTGCAAATAATAGATAGGTACACGAATCAGGTCTACTCACCATCATGTTCCTTGCCTACCTAACCATGTCCTGCGACAGTGACGCAGCAAAAAAAGAAAAAAGGGCATGTCTGCCACGGCGAGCTGAACCACCTTTTCTTCCCTCCACTGTCTTCCCAAAGGCAGGGTCCACAAAGGTGTGCCTCGTCTGCCAGACTCGGAGTGAGCCGGCAACCATGTCGAAAAACTCACACCCCCGTTCCGGGAAACGCTCCACCCTTGCTGAGCACCACAATGCCTCGCTCGCGAGCTATGTAGCCCTTCATGAGGTTCTGGAAAGGCACATCTCGTCAGCGAGTCATTCACTATAATTCACTATAAATATTAGGGGTTGCACGGCTGCTGGGATCAGGAGTCATCATCTTGTGGTCGCAGGCCGTCAAGGTGCCGAAGGGCAATGAGGCAACCGTCTAGTGACGAATGCTCCATATGCCACCGCCTGGTTTCTTGGGAGCCTCACACTGATGATTGCGAATCATGTGCGAGGCCGGTGACGCGGCCAGATTGGCCAGCCTGTGTGGCAAATGCAACAGGATAGGGCTCACCTTGTAGATCATGTTGGCCAAAAGGCACTCGACTTCGTCCGTGTCCAACCTCTCCTGGCTGCCAAGGCTGATGGCAGCTGCAAACTCCGCCACGGGGATTCTGGAGCGACGTAGCGGTTTGTCGCCTGGCGCCTTGGGTTCGTCAAACCCACCAGCCATAAACACCTTGCGTAGCAGATTACGCAGCGCAATATCGCGGCCACGTTCGAGTGTCAGATAGATTCGCCGCTTTACAAACTCCGCCTCGCCCTCCTGGAGTGCGAGGTCGTAGGAATGAAGTTCTCCCTTCTTGATGCAGCGCGAGAGGGGTAGAAATAGCCCCTGGAGGCGCGGGTAAGGCTCAAGAAGCTTCTGGCTGGGGAGCGTATGGGTCCTGATAAGATGGCATGGGATGAGGTACGTTAGAATGAGTCTATCAGGCCCGTGTCAGTGGATTACCCCAGTATTTTGGGACTATATAAATAGACCCTACTCTTTATTTCGCTTCGCAGCTTTGTGGCAGAGGCCCCATGCCTGAGTGAGGTGTTTCTCGGCCTGTAGCCTCCATGTTAGCCCGGGCAGCAATTCGATATGGGACAATGCATCGACGTACCACCTCATAATCCTCCTCCAAGAAGGACAAAACCCCTTCGTAGTACTTGAAAGTGACTTGCTGGGATTTCGGGAAAGCTGAGAAGGGAGGCATATCTCCCCGGCCAGCAGAAAGGGCTTTCAAGATGTTTTTCGACAGTGGCGCTGAGTTCAGCTTGAAGTAGGTCTTGAAGAGAAGGTTGATCACGTAGTAAATGCCCCATTTACGGGACTCCTCGAGCGGTGCCCTAAACATATGTCAGCCAAGAAGACAGGACTAAGTGAGTTTTGTCACCATACCTGTCGCTCAGACACAGGTTGAAAATGCGGTTGAGCTGCCGAGCACAGTCTTCTAGCTGCTGGTGTTTCTCTGATTCAGGGTCGAAATCATCCTGGAATGTGGCTCCGGCATTCTCGTTAGAGTTGTTGCTGCTGCTGTTGCGCTCCTCATCTGCCTTGATGGCGAAGACTCTGAGATGCTTCCCTGCAACATAGAGGCATGGGACAGTCCATGCCTCAAATCCATGGTTGTTGTACCCACGGATCAAGAGAGAGCACATTTCTCTCCAAATTTCATAGACAGTCGTCCAGGAAGACTGTGCGAGTTGTCCCTATATGTTAGCACAATGTCTGCTCTTCACCTCATGAAAGAGACGGAGACTGCCAACAAGGACTAAGAATAGGAAAAAGAGGATGAACAAAACCAAGACTGACTTTGCCGTTTGCAGCTGACTGGTCTTGAACTGCAAGTAGTTCACCAGTGGCCTTCCAATACGCAAGGTACACCTCAACCCAGCCCTGAACCTCATCATTTGAGAGCCTAAAACCTGACGCGCTGGCACTGGACTGGATCCCACGCTTGAGGATACCCCTGACATCGTGATGAGTGGCATTTTTCCAGATCGCTCGTAACATGTCATTAGGGAGCTCAGGAGTCAATGTTTGAGATATTTGGTATCCATTCTGTCGGGAGAATGCTTCCCCAAACTCCTGGAATATGGTGTCCATGTTGGTGATCGGTTGAGAGGCCGATGGTTATCTCATGGGATGTCTGGTCTTTTAGCGCCGGAATGGTCCTGGAATCCGGGCTCTTGGGCAGAATAGAATGAACTTGTGATACGGTGAGGGTTTCTCCCTCTTCCTTTCCTTTGGAGCAATGAGTTCTCGGAATCAATACTTCCAGGGCTCAGGTTCTGAGGTGTTGATGATTCGAGAGTAGGTCTAGATCGATCTCATTGGCCCATGAGCTTCTGACAGGTACGTACTTTTCTGGGCTTGACCTGCACAGCCACATGCGGCTGACCGCCCCACTCTCAATCCTCGCTTGGCGTTAGGTTTCTCAACCCTCACGTCCAATTTCAGCACAGCCGAATTTTTTTAGACCCGCCTCCGAATTCGCGATCTTGGAGTTTGAACACAGCAAAACCACCTCGATCTGAGCGGCCAGAAAATCAAAGTAAGTTCTCCCAGAAGACACCATCTCTAATTCCTCTGCCTCTACCTCCTTTCCATTGTTGCTGACTTCTTCGCTCAGATGGGTAAGCCAAATATTTCCTTCTCTGTCTGCTCTGGAAACACTGGATCAAAACGCCGCGCCGAACCCGAGCCCACGATTCTACCGCCTTGCCCGGCGTCCTCTGTGCATTTCGAGGATCGTCTGCTGGTCCTTCAAGAGACCGAGACTAAGACGATTCCTTCGTGCTCTTGACTCGACGCTCACTCACCGAGTTTGGCCTGGAAAGAGGAGGGTCCGAAACTGCCACTGGATCTTGGGGGGGAAATCTACGGATAGTTGCTCGACAACATGGGTTTACCTTAAGATTGCGGCAGCAGCATCATATTTATACCGCCCGAAACTCTGACCGACCAAATTCCGAGACGACGCCCGACATCTTGTTGCACAGATTGATCATATAGATCTGCGTTTCCGAATCAATCAGGGTACTAATATGCTATTCCCAGGTCGTCTTCACGAATACCAGGTCATTGGGCGCCATCTGCCCACCGAGGCTACCCCGACTCCCCGGCTGTACCGCATGCGCATCTTTGCGCCGAACCCGGTCGTTGCCAAGTCCCGTTACTGGTATTTCTTGCGAGGACTGAAGAAGGTCAAGAAGGCCACCGGCGAGATCGTCACCCTGAACGAGGTATGTTTATACCGGAAGCCATGAAGTGACCAGGATGAGGCTCACAAGATGGCCTACAGATCCACGAGAAGCGCCCCCTCCAGGTCAAGAACTTCGGTATCTGGATCCGATATGACTCGCGTTCCGGCACCCACAACATGTACAAGGAGTACCGTGAGATGTCGAGGACCGATGCGGTAGATGCGCTGTACCAGGACATGTCTTCCCGTCACCGAGCACGATTCAGGTCGATCCACGTACGTTATCCGTCCATCCAACTCCCCCTCCCCTAGGTCGTGCGTGATACTGACGAGAGTGGTTCTAGATCCTCCGTGTCGCTGAGCTGGAGAAGAGCGATGATATCAAGCGCCCGTACATCAAGCAGCTCCTCACCAAGAACCTCAAGTTCCCTCTTCCCCACCGTGTCCCCAAGATCAACACCAGGAAGTTGTACAGCGCGAAGCGACCGGGCACATTTGCTTAAGGGGTTTCATGATGGTTAGGGTTTGCAGATTGTTCTGGTGTTCATTTGGAATCAGGGAAATATCATCTGCATTTGCTCCCTAGACAGAGCAAGGAATGAGACAAAAAGAATTTCGAGCATCGAGATCTGGGTTTTCGTCACCACGGCATGGAGTGACTTGTGATACTGTACGGAGATTCTGGCTGGCCCACTGAGGAACCTCTGAACACTCGTTGGTGATCATCTATCTACTATCATTCGTCCAGTCCCGTTGAAGACACTTCTACGGTCCAAGATCCAAGTAAGTCAGTAGCAGCGTTCGTGTCTTACCAACTCGTGTTGCCGGACTCGCAGACGATCCGGCCAGCTCGGCACCGCAATATGGAACCCGTCCCCGCTCCGTTAATGTGTGCCGACACTGAGTTCCCCAGGCGTAGTGAGCGCCGTTGGATGGACTCTACAACGGTGGGCTGCCGGGTTCCAGGCGGCCGAGCCATTATTTGAGCCACCTTCCGTGTTGGGAATGGTATCTGAGCTGCACACCAGTCCGGCTGGACGAGTCAGACGCAGGGACATGACAACTCGGTTCCGAGCTTACGACAACGCTGTGCCGCTCACGGTCTGACCATCCAGCTGCAGTGGTAAGCCGTGACCTCCTGGTGTTGCTTTCGTTAATCGCTGGCCCGCCGTGGATTAGGTCCAATGACAAAGTCGTCGAGGTATCTTCCAAACGGCCCTCGATTGGATTTGTGGTCCTTTAACACATACGCATGCAATTATTGACTAAGATAACCGGCCATCTGTGAGTCACAGCGCGTGATAAGATTGATATGTCTTCACGCACATCTGCCGCAGTCGGAATAAATCATTGTGAACATCTTCCACAGTCAAGATGGAATCTACAGCCAAGATGGAACCCTCAGTCAAGGTGGAACCCGCAGCCAACGAGGCAGATTTCGTTACCGTCAAGACAACGTTACCGGCAGAGCCACTGCCGCCGAACGCCACCCGGCCGGTAGTGACGACGGAGCGCCTGCTCCTCCGGCCGATGTGCCAGGACGACTTCGACGCCCTGCGCGTCCTGAGGACGCAGGAGGAGGTCATGCAGTGGACGCACGTCGGGCACGTCGACCTCGACGCCTCGGAGACGCAGGCGAAGCTGGACGCCTACCTGCCGCCCAACGACGTCCGGACCTACAACTTTGCCATCTGCCTGCGGGAGACGGGCGAGCTCATCGGCACCGGCGGGTGCCTCGGCCTCCATTGCGAGTTTGGCTGGCCCGAGGTCGGGTACATGTTCCGCAGGGAGTACTGGGGCATCGGCCTCGCCACTGAGTTCCTGAGGGCATTCTCGGCTGTCTGGTCGGGCCTGCCGCGGGTCGAGACCGAGTTCAGGGTGGATCCGAGGACTGTGACGGGTGATGATGGCGTCTGCGAGGAGCAGTTGATTGCTATCACCGACCGATCGAACCTGAAGAGCCGGGCGGTCTTGGAAAAGTGTGGTTTCGAGTTTCTCCTGACTTTTGAGGGCGGGAAATTGGGTGAGGAATTCGAAGGCGTAGTCATAGAGCTGCCCACATTCCGCTTTTTTCCTAGTCGAACGTCGGAAGCATAACTTAGATCTGAGAGAGACATGTCAGGCGAGTGTAGTCCGTAATACAGGGTTATATCCATGAGGTTGTCTCCGCGGGCAGGGGCATTCAGCTCTTCGGGCAGGGGCAGTCAGCTATTTGGGCAGGGGCATTTAACTTTTAGGGCAAGGGTATTTGGTGTCGCTATTGCTAAAACACTCTTGCTATCGCCAACTCTCTGAAGATTTTTGGCAGCCGAAACCCAGCCAACTACACCTGCCTGCAGAGACAAGCTATACTTGCAAGTAACTAAGCCAACCTAGTTAAGAAATAGCCAAGTAAGGCAAGTTAGATAAGGGCTAAGTCAAGTGAGAGGGCTGACTTGGTTGAACTTGACCTATGCTAAACGCTAGGTGGTGGCTGTGAACCCCGGGAAGTCGGACATCGGGCGTGGCAAAGTCCGCATCCTGCCGGGCCGGATTGTTGGATATAAGACGGGAGCGGACCTTTACTAGATCACTAGATATCTCGGACGGCTCGGATTCTCTTTAACAGCACCTGGACGAATTCAGTCTAACCAACAGACCTATCCCTTTTTAAAATCGTCAGGACAAACTTACGGCACCATGCCTCCATTTACGTCGGCATCCGCGGTGGCGGCTATGACGGGCATCCTCGGCTCTGCCTGGACAGCAGGTATGAACCGAACAAGCACATGAACACCTGTGGGAGAAAACATGTTGACTCCTCGGTCACCTAGGTGGCATTGCAAGCCTGTCCTCCTTTGCAGTGCCCGGCATCTTGTCAGCTCCCGCCCCGCCACAGATCCTAGCCAAGCAATGGGAGACACTATTCAATCGGGGAAAGTCCACGATGCCTATCGTGGCAATCGCTTCTCTTCTGGGATACGCGTACCTGGCATACCGCCAGAAGAGCAGCGGCCTGGGATGGAAGCGCTACGCGATGGCGGGAGCACTGACAATTGCCATCGTGCCTTACACGCTCATCTTTATGGGCCCAACGAACAGCTCTCTGTTGCAGGCAGCGAGCGGGGCTACGACCCTGAGTGACGATGCCACCCACTCACTCATGTTGACATGGAAGAGCCTCAATATGGGTAGATCAATGTTGCCATTGGCGGGGGCTCTGCTTGGTCTCTGTACCTTGGTGGCACCGTAGGGGAAGGCAGTTTTGGGAGAGTCCCGTCGGCTTGTTAGTTCTCTCATCACAGGGGGATATGTAAAAAGTAAAATACGGAAACAACAATGTACTTGTACTTCAATTTGCCTGGTTGACAACACCGTTTGCCCTCCCGAGCCACACGCAGCACGGCTGATTGCCCTGTTAAAATATCATATACCCTGCCCGACTAGAGACGATCTTCGTTTCAGCAAAAGGAGGCTGGCTTGCAGGTTTGGTGGTGAAATCAACCCGAAATCAACTGGGGTGCACGTGTCAACTCCTCAGCGGTTCCTGAGCCAGCGCAAGGCAGCCCCGCCCATGATGTTTATACCCATGCTGCCTTGCCTTCCTGCAGCGTCCGTCACTGCGCCTACATGGTGTAAAAAACAGGGAGGTAGGACTGGTGTATTGACTCACTTATTAGCCCGGGTATCTATTTGTGTTGCCGCCTGCGCCAACCGGGCCGTGGTCCAACCTTGGAAAGTTCCCGTCCATCCCATCCACAGAAATTCCACATGTACGTGTACCTACTTGTATCTGCACCTCGCGCAGTGTCAGCCTAGGTAGACAGGCAGGAAAGGAATATTGGGACCACCTTGGGTTGCTCTGATTCGATTGATTATATGGACGCTGCATCTCCTCGCATCGCATTACCTCTTCGCCGCAAAGCATCGAGAGGTGTCTCGAGATCCCGAATGTGGTTGCGAGTATCAACACTGAGTTCACCGTCCAATGGCGACCGAACCGGACGATCCCAAGAGCTTCTACGGCTATTTGTTCAAGGATGACAAGTCGCCGAACAAGGTCCTGGACGCTCTTCTTAGAGCTATTGGCCAGCACATTGTGCGCTCTTCCCAGAACCGCTACCGAATAGGACCTCATTTGTGCTAATGGCTGCTAGATCAATGAAATCGGCGATAAGACCTGCAAGTACTTAACGCCAAAGAAGCTTGCTGCCTTCTACAAGAATGTTGGAGGCAATTACGACGGTAAGAAACAATGACCGGTTCGACGACCGACCATGTATACTACAGACAGCCTCTAACCGGTTCTTTCTTGTTTCCCTGCAGCGCTCTTCGTCGAAGTTCCCCACCAATCTATCTCGTACATCTGGCAAGTGACAGGCTGCCAGCATTCTCTCGAACCCTCTGAAGACAACTTTGCGGCGCCCTCCGTACCCGCCTTGACCCTCAGCGGCTTCGTCCGGTGGGAATGCATCGAGCTTCTTCTCGACCCGGCAGAACACGTACCCTTCCTGCAGTTCGCCGTCCGCAAATGGGCCCTCAAGAACCCCGACGACGGCACTCCCTTCCCGACCGACCTTCCCAGAGAGGCCTTCCCCGCCGAGACGGACCCCGAGATCGACCGCTGGCACCGCGAGTGCGCGACCAAGCTGCGCGCCGACAGCACCCCGAAGGAGGAATCACCCAAGCCGGCCTTCCCCGAGCCGCGCGTCAAGAATGCCTATGTCCACGTCCACGCGCCCACAGCGGCCGCCTTCGCCGCAACTGCCGGCGTGTCCGCCGCCGCCGCAGCAGCATCGGCGCGCCTGCGGCCCGAGGCCGACTACTTCTCCAGGAAGCCGGTCGGGGTCTCATACACGCACGTCCCTAGCCGCTACCCACCGAGCCGCTCCGCCACCGCCGGGCTGTCGACGCGGTCGCCTGACCGGGAGCGGGACCGCGATCGGCACCCGCGCCGCCACGGCAGCTCGTCCGACGAGCGCGGCCCCCGCCGCCGCAGCCTCGGCGAGTACCCCTCCCTGGCGCACAAACCCCCGATAAGCGTGCACGTCTCCGGGTCCGCGCCGCACCTGGACCCCCAGCACGTGGCGGCGCAGCAGCCGCGGCGACACAGCCAGCCCAGGCACTACAGCAGCTCGTCCGAGAGCGGCGGCGGCGACCACGACGACGACGACGACGACCACCCCAGCCCGAGGTCCAAGCGGCGGGGCAGCCACCACCCACACTCTCCGCGGCCGGGGTCGGTCAGGAGGGTCTTCGTCCCGGTCGCGGGCGGGAACGGCAGCCGCCCCGTGGGCATCAACGTGGTGCCGCCGCCGCCGCCGCCTGCGGCCCCGGTGCCCCCGCCCGCGGTGGCAGAGGCTGGGAGGGCGACAGGCAGCCGGGCGGACGATCTGAGGAGGAAGAGCTTCCCGTCGCCGTTCGACCTCAAGGAGAGGCTCGCGGGGATCCTGCCAGGGTTCGGTGGGAGCACGGAGAGGCAGCGGAGCGGGTCGGGCGGACGCAGGGGCGGGGATAGGGGTAGGGACAAGGATGGGGGGGCGCGGTATCCGCGCGAGAACGTCCCGGGTTCGAGGCTCAGCCGGAGCTGGTCGAACGGGGATGGAGAGTCGGATTACAACGATAGCGAGGATGATGTCGAGCGCAGCCGGCGACGGAGGAGGGATCGTGAAAGGGAGCGAGACAGGGACCGGGATGGCTACCGGGAGCGCGAGCGGAACAGCGACAAGGTTAGAGACAGAGACAGGGATCGAGATCGCGATCGCGATCGAACCCGCGACAAGGACAAGGATCGGGAGCGGGAGAGGGAGCGGGAGCGGGAGAGGAGGGACCGAGACCGAGATAGGGAGCGGGACCGGGGGCGCGATAAGGATCGCGACCGGCGGAGGGACCGCGAGTACACCGACGATGACCTCTCACCCCGCAGCCGGAGGGGCGGTGGTGGTGGTGGCGGCGGCGGCTACCTCCAACGGCCCGAGATGCCCCGCCGCCCGAGCAGCCATGCGGATATCGACCGCCGGCGCGACCCTCCTGCGTGGGATCGCGATCGGGCTAGGGAGGAGAGGCTCAGGCGGGACGACCGTGACCGTGACCGTGCGGATAGCCCTGCCGTGACGGGTGTGGGCGGGAGGAGGTATCCCACCGAGGCGTGGGGCTAGAATCTTGGTTTTTTGGGGAGGGTTTGGTTTTGTTTCCTGATTTATGAGTGTTGGGGTGTGGAGAACTGTTTTATGACTGATGATGATATTCTTGGATGAAGGGCTCGGATACCAAGGGACGCGAGCTGGTATCGAGCTTTGGATGTTACATGATGATGATGATAGGACCTCTCCATCTTGACACTCTCAGTAGGGTGGATGCCACTCTATAAAATAACACCCTGGCCTCCTTACGGTGAAACCGCTAGACCACCTACAAAACGGAATCTGCTTCATGCATGTGGTAATGATGACGACGATGGTGAGATGCGTCGCTTCTCAATATCTGTACGTTGCTTACCCAGCTCCGCCCCTAAAAATTTTTTTGCTATTCTTGTGTTGTATCTTCTCTACGGCAGCGCTACCTCTCTATGGTGGACCGATCCGTATGTCACGAGACCTGCAAAAATAGTGATAGCATGAGCCGAGGACCATGAGCAGCAATTCGAGCGAGGGACTTGGCAGATAGGCCTGTGGCTCGCAGCACCAACAGTGCCCTATAGCAGTGGTGACTATCCCTACGAGTACTCTGGAAGGAGGCACTAAGAAGGACATCCCAAGCTTAGTAGTTGCTGCCCATCGACATATCCGAATCCTCCTCCGTCCCCTGAGATTCCTCCACGACGGACTCGGAGACAAGCTCGCGGTCGTCCCAGCAGCCCCACATCAGGGTCGGCTCGTAGAACGGCGCCGCATCTTCTAGTTCCGCTTCCTGGATGTCGAGCCAAGAGTCGGACCGGTTATCCTTCTCCTCCTCCTCTTCGGAGGCGGACGGCTGCAGGATCTTGCTAGCTTCCTCCTGCTTCTCTCTAGACACGTAGAAGCCGCCCCTTCCGTGGCGGTCCGGCCCTTTGAAGGTCGCCTCGTCGTCGGCCTGGTACCCATCCCCGCCAGTGGAGCGCTTCCTCAGCTTCTCGAGGAAGTAGGCATCCCAGTTAGCCTTCCTTGCCAGGCCGAACGTGCGTTGCTTTTCGGGCGTATTCCAGAGATAGTAGTCGGAGGACAGCTTACCCTTCTTCGTGTAGGGCTCGCCGTAATAATCCCAGCTTCGGGGATTGTAGTCGGGGTTCTTCCCGATCGGCCAGTACACGCCATAGTGACGGCCACCTGCCCATAGCTCGAAGCCCCTGGTAGTGTAAGTGAAAACGCGCTGGTGCTTGCGAAGCCAGATATGATAGGGGCAAGCATCATACGACGAGGATGGGGAAGGGCGAACGACGTTGATGATTTCGTGGCAACGCGGGTCCTGGGGCCCGAAAGGGCATTGGCGAAGGGGACCCTGCCGGAGCTCACAGCCACAGTAGGAATACCGGAGATAAATCTGACGGCACATGATTTTACCTGCAGAGCCGTATTCCTGGACAACTTGGATTAGCCCACTCTGTCGTGGGAGGAGGATATACCACCGTATTCAGTGGAATATGCTGCGGTGTCCCGATCTAGAGAAAGGGGTAGTCTACGTTAGAAAGAGGTTGACAATGCATGGTTGAGCCCACCTTCGGACCGACACTTTTTGAGATTTTTGACCCAAAAGAGAGAATATGGTGAAAATATGGGGTTCCTTACCTCGAACACTGTATGCAGCTGGGTGTATTTTGCTCTCCTCGAGGCTCGGCTTCGAGATGGAGCAGCCGCGGCGCGGCACTTTCTTCAAAAGGTGAAACCCGCAGCTGGAAAACTGCAGGCGAGGTCGGTGTCCCTGAGTGGATAGAGAAGTATGGTCTGCAGACAAGGTACTCGGAGGGGTTGGAGAGGCCGTCTGTCCCCTGAGCAACCAAGGAAGAAACTGCGGCCGCACTCAAGGTATGGCGAAGACAGCTGTGCCGGAGTTGTTTCCGGTATCAAGTCTTGCAGAGCACGAGGAGAGGTGGGACTTGGTCCATAGTATGGTGAAATATGAAGCCGTAGCCCACCGACGCATTGTTTGGGTGAAGTAGCAGGGTCTTGGTGAAGTAGGAGGATCTCGAGACGTAGCCCAGCTCAGAGCGGATACAGAAGAAGCTGACTGGGGGGAGTGAAAACGAGCTGAGGGCAAGCTCAGGTCGAATTGTTGCGGCTAGCTGTATAAACAGAAGAGCAGGGTTTCCAGGAACCAAATCAGTCGCGAGTGTTGGCTTCTACTAGATTTGCCGGACTAGCCCTTGAACTCTGAATGATAGACAGCATTTCGCCGAGAGCGACAAGGTAGGGCAGCCTGAATTGGTACACCAAGCGGCCTCGAGCACAATCAATTCACCGAATACTCCAAAGGTCCTACCTGCTAGTAGTCCTTGAATATGGGTACCTACTCAAGGACATGAAGCATATTGTCTGCCCTCCTCCAGCCTTCTGACATGGCCACCCATTCTAGGAACCATACTTGAAGCCGGAAAGGGGTTCCTGGGGTTCACTTGAATCACCAGTCTTGCCACAACTGGGGAAGGCCCCACGATAGGTATTTGGGCAGGCCTCTTCATATACTCCATTGAGCAGACCCAGGGGCCACATTTGATGAGCAGTCTCTTGGAGATAGATGTCAAAAGCAGCGATTGGTGTGAGGCAGAAAATAGCCCGGCGGCCATCCGTAAGGGCCGTTTTTATCATCCGCAAAGATGGATTCCGGAGGGCGATATCCGATTAGCCGGACAGCGACAGTGTTGGGCCACAACTGCGGCCGACATGATGCATCGCCCCCGACTTGGACAGGATGGCTATGCCAGTCCTCATCCAGTGACTTCGTTGGCCTGCCAGGGATAAACAAAGCTGCTCAGCTCCAAGCGGGTGGCGCCTGCACGGGAATCCTTGGAACGAATAAAACATATGGAGGCCGTGGGGAGAACAGACGATGGCCCGTCAAAAGGAAGGTTGGGTGTGAATGACTCCCGAGGGGGGCTGCCATTAAGCCATTAATCAGTCAGGAAGTGCCTGGAAAGGCACGTTTGGCGGTCAGCTGTTCATTGTCTGCAGGTTTGGCTTTGGGCCCCTTCCCTCTGAGACGCCCAAACCAGGAATCCAGGAGGGCCAATTCGAGCAATTGAACATGGCCCGCTGCAGGGGCCGTGGGGCATCAAGAGAAGATAAATTGACGGGATCAGTGGAAGTGCTTATACTCAAAGGGGAGGGGCCAATCACATTTCCTCCTCTGGCCTTTAGTGACGGCACTGGCTTTGTGCCAATGCAGTCGATCCAGGTCAGTATCCACCAAGTTCCATATCTTAGGGGACCGAATTCCACCCCTCCCTTTTTGGATTTCTGTCTCGATTGCCTAGTTCCGTTACCGCCTTCTCTTCCTTTCCATCCCCTACCTTCCCTCACGAAACCTCGTCACTCTAGGCCAAGACTTCGCTGTTCCACACTTTGGGGCCTTTCCAGAGACCATCCTGCCTGTCATATCACTGTGTCCTTCCTCTTCAACAGACTGTCTCTAAGCCCCCCAATCCTGTCTCTAAGCCCCCCCGCCAATCCTCGACTACAAACCCCTCGCCAAACAGCCAAACGGCCAACGAACACGAGACTCCGGTGCGGAAACTCAAAAGCGACCATCGCTCCCATATTTAGAAGCCCCGACTTAACCTTTCCGAGACTTGCTTCCTCCCACAACCGACAACTACGAGTCGAAACCAACAACACCCTGTTGGCCATTTATCTTCCTGCCGTACTTGCTACCCTTCTCTGCCCAAGCCTGACCGAGAACCAGACTCTCTGAGCGTCTGTGGCACGCAGCACAACAGCCAAGATGAAGGGACGTCCGGTGGAACAGCTCGTCTTCGAGTACATGTTTCCAAAGCCACGACAGCCCGATCTCCAGAATTTCCACGCCCTCCTCCAACGTAACCTAATCCCCGAGGTCCGGCTAGAGGTGCAGTCGTTCTACGGCCACCTCGATACGGCTGAGGCAAAATATCCCGGCCTTGACTACTGCCGTCCCATCCACCGGATCCGTCTGAGCCGTTGGCCGTGGCACCGCCGCCTGTTTCGGGCGTTTGACGCCCTCCGTCTGACACCAAACGAGATCGCCGGTCTCACCAAGTGGGAAGGAACGAAATGGGCCAAGGAGCGATATGAACGCGAGCAGAATATCGTCATTGTAGAGATGTCCGACGACGAAATCTCGGACTGGGTTGAGCCTGAGGATCGGTCTGACCGACTGGTACAACGCTCGGGAACTCGCGGGATCGAGGGACAAGACGAACCTGCCGATGGGAATGAGGGTGACGAGAGCGATGAGGAGCTCGAGAGTGTCGGCGTCGACTTAAACGAGCGGCTTAGGGAGAGGGTGGCCCTTCGGAACGTTTCGGGAGACACGTCTATGCCGTTGGACGAGGAGTGGGAGCAATGGCTCAAACAGGCCATAGAGACTGGCGAGCTCCCCCTTATGGCAGACCAGATTTCGCGCTCTTTATACGAGCAGGACACGATGACGCCGGACAACGTCTTCACCGCCCGAATGTTCACTGCTGCCAGAACCGGTAACTGGCACGAGATCCCGGATTCTTTACATGACATATTTCGACATGGCTTGGAGGGCGAGAGGCAGAGCAGCGAGGAAGCACAGCAATCAGCAGCCCCAGCCAACTCATCCTCGCGGACTGCAAGCGACCCTCCGGCGCCTTCGACCTCTGTGCGTGGTAGGCTCATCGCTCCAAACTTTAACACCCAAGACCAGCGCCCCACCTACTCATCTCTTCGCCTCCCCGTCGACGATGGTGGGACGGTGATGATGTCGGATATCCGCGTGCAACGGACGGCTCGGCCCAACGCTTAGGCCTTTACTAGGTCCTGCACTCTACGAACACGATCATATGCGATCTATAATAGCACACACACCACTCGGCGTTTACCGACACCCCCCAACCCCTGTTTCCCCAGACAATCTCTATTTTCGTCGGACAGGTGCCGCCCCTTTGTTTTGAGAGCACACAAATATTCCAGTGCTCTCCGGTTTTGCCCCCCATGTCGACTTCGGCGACATGATAAACCTATCAGAATTTTTGCTTTTGAGCATGGCGCATGACTTCCGGAATTCGCGGTCTATCTCGCTTTGAACTCCCCAGTATTTGAAGAGATTTTTTATGTCGGTTCGGCAAGGTTGTTAAGGTACCTTGGGCATCGGTTTAGGTTTTAGTACTGGTCTCGGTTGGAGGGAGGCGGAGGGAGGTTCACGGACTTGGGGGAATGGCGTGGGGAGGACGAGGGAAATAGAGCAAGGAACTCGGGCCAGGACCTATCTACTTAGCCGGCATACACAGAAATAAGATTCCGCTAGCCCTTTGAATGGTTTACTCGAGCTACTGGGCGTTCGAAATAGTTCCATGTTATGCTACACTGGCTTCCCTATTGTACGCAGTAGAGCTGGCCAATTTGCCCCTTCCTGATTCATGCCTTCATAATCCCATATTCCTTGTTGACCTTGAACGCCTGAGCCCCTGAACAAAGAACCGGCGAGCCATGCCATCCAGACCAACCAACCGGCAGACCGTAGCGCCACGCAGACTGATGACTTTCCCAATGACCAAGCCAAGGCAGGGTTCAATCCATGAGCCCCCTAAAAAATTAATAACGCGACTAGTAGTAGGGCGCCATTCTACTCCAAGTGTGACCACTCCGGGATGGCCTTGATCTGCTGCCACATGAACTTCTCCAGCTTGGTGGCCGACTTGGCATAGGGCGTGTTCTCGTTGTTGTACTTGCGGCAGTTGCCAAAGATCAACCTCGCGTCTCGGATGAAGTCCTCGGGCGTGGCATACTGGTCGGCCTCGAGCTTGCTCTCCATCGTGCTGAGGTCCATCGGCTCCTTGATGACATCGTAGTAATCGGCAACGTCGTCCTTGCTCACGGGGATCAGGAACGGCCAGCTGCTGTGGTGGTTCTGCATGTCGTTGAGGAGGTGGAGGAGCTGGTTGTAGTTGGGCCCGTGCCGCGGCTGGCGCGCCAGCTCGTCCATGTCCGGGCTCCACCCAGAGGCCCGGATCGCCTCGATTGTTAACGGATCGATGGCACACAGCCCGCTCTTTTGCCACTGCTTCGGCGGCTGGTGGATGACGTGCGACTTGCTGAACGCCCTGATCTTAGCATGGACGCATTCCTTCTGCTTTAGCAGCATCCGCCCCATTTCTAGATACCGGACTCGCGGGAGCATGCTGCACTGCATTATAGTGCCGCCTTCGTAGTCCTTGATGTATCCCATCCAGACAGACTTGTCCAGCGTAATCTCCTTGGTGAATCCTTGCTTTTTGAAGTAACCGATCGCGTGGTTGTCGGCATACGTTAGGAAGTGCATGACGTCCGATGTCGCCTTCACGTAGTCCTTCAGATGCGACATGAGATGCGCGCCGTACCCCTTGACCTGCTGATCGGACGAGATGGCGCAAAACACAATCTCGGCGAACTGCCGCCCCTTAAACGGCCGGTAAGTGATACCGCCAATGACCTCGAGTGGCTTCTTGACGATGGCGATGGACAGGTGGGTCCGGTCGTAGACCAGTCGCGCGATGTAGTCTTTGGGCATCTTTGGCAGCTGTTTTTGGAATATGCACTTGAGCCCCGTAAGGATTATGAGGCTCTCCCGCTCGTTATCATTGTTGACAACCCGAAACTCTATTTCGCCGTTGCGCTCCTCGATAACTGCAGGCTGCGTGGCAAAGCGTCAGTCGCGCCGCGGGACTATGCGATCGACTCGACAGGGGCAAAGGCGAAGTGCTTACCTTTTCGGGGAATGGGATTGCCGGTATCTTCAGGGGTTTCTTCTCCGGCTCCGCTGATTCGTTCTGCTTAATACGCTTCGAGGCCGCCGGGGAAGATGGGTCGGCCGATGCCTTTCGCTTTCCATCTGTGGTTGCTGCCATATCAGTAAATGCAGGGTATATAAGGGAGAGAAAAGGGGCGAGTCTAGTAATACAGAAGCAGAAAACTCACTTTCATCCTTCATTTTGATGGACAGGATGGAGGCTGTCGGTATCGAATAACCTGGAGCTGTTTGGATCTTGATGTCGTTGAATGGCGCGCTGTCGAGATGCTGCGCACGGACCCTCATGCGGCAGGCATCTACAGGGGTTCTTGGCAAGGCAGGGGCTCCGCACGTGATTGTGCAGGGCTGACTGGGGTATAAACGCGCTAAGCTTCTTTCAGCTTCGAACACGGTTTTTGTTAGGTGAGGGTACGTATCCCAAGCTTCCAGCGAAGCTCTATCGTTCTCCAGAACCTCGCCCAATTCATCTCCAGATACCCTCTGCCACTTGTGAACAAGCCTCCACCAAGCCCCAAAAAACCCCGATCATACGAATTCCAACTTCCCCAGCTATATCTCGGCACATGGATTCTTCATTGCACGAGGTCTGGCAAGCCGCGTCAGGCAGTCCGTTTGTACCAACCATCGGCAAGAACAGCCAATTCCTCGTGGGCTTCGTCCTGCTCCTCATAGGCCTATCTCTGGCTGGTGTCTTTACCCTGAGTGAGTTAATTGAGTTACACCGAAAGGTACTATCCGGAGCTAACGTTTCCTCAGACCGTTCTCTCGTCAACCTCCCCGTCCTGGGCATCCCCGCGTCATTGGCACTTGCGTACGTCTCCCTTACCTTACAACGACCTCCTGGTTGATTCTGACACAAATAAAGCTTCGGAGTTGTCTACATGTTCTGCGCAGTTGGAGTTTACGTCTAAGATACCCTGGGAAGCGATCGTTGTCGATCTGTACCATAGTCTCTTTACAAAACCAAGGACATTTTCAAAGCACCTGACGATCTGCCTTTTCTCATATCCGAGGCGTTTATTAGAGGTGGTGAGCTGCCAAGGCTTCTCATGATGGATTCGCAAGCCTCCGCTGCAGCTCCGCCACTGTTCAGAGCTGTTGCCAGCTCGACCCGACCGCTCTATCAACTCTTGAAGTGCATCAGTTTCACCAACAAGATCCATGTCGAGATCACAGAGGGCGGCCTCAGATTTGCAGCTGATAACTCACGCGTAATGCAAGGCAGGTTCTGCCCAGGCTAATTCGTTGAACGGGCTCCGAGTTGCTAAAACATGGTCTGTAGGTGTCGCCCACTGGAACAAGACCCTTTTCACATCCTACACGACAAACCTCCCCACTACGGAAGACGATGAAGAACCCTCCACCCCAAATTTTCAGATATCTCTCCCTGCGCTATTGGAGGCGCTGCAGATTTTTGGCGCTGCCGATGCTGCGGCTCGCCAGGCCAAGGCAGAGGCAGACCCATACCGCAGCAACCTTCGTAATTACCGTCCCGATGCATTCAGCAACCAGACCCTAGGGATGGCGGGGACATGCTCTCTCTCATATGCCCAAGAAGGAGAACCTTTCAGCATCATCCTAGAAGAAGCCGGAGTGAAAACGACGTGCAATCTCGTTACGTACCTCCCGGAGTCGCCCGAGGATATTCCATTCGATATCGAAGACCTTTCCTTCAAGATCATCACCCAATCCCGCTGGTTGTTGGACGCCCTTGCCGAGATTGCACCGACTTCTCCTGACAAACTGACGGTTGTAGCCTCGCGAAGGCAACCATATCTCCGCCTGTCTAGTTCCGGATCACTTGGGAGTTCAAGCGTCGACTTTGCCAAGGGGCGTGATCTGCTCGAGACCTTCTCTATCCGCGACCGTTGGGTGCAGACTTTCAAGTTCGACATGATAAAGTCGGCTAGCGAGGCGATGAGGATCGCGACCAAGGTCAGTTTACGGGGGGATGGCCAGGGGGTTCTTAGCATGCAATTCATGGTCGAAGTTGAGGGTGGCGGGGTCAACTTCTTGGACTTCCGATTTGTTCCCTACGCTGTCCACGGGGATGAGGAGGGTGACGAGGAAGATGAGGGCGGCGAGGCCGAACTAGAATGAGTCCCTGCTCTCAGGGAGACTATCAGGGAGACTATCTCAATATCTACACCCCTTTGCTCAAAAAAAATCAGTTTCGGATCTCCGAAACCCAGTCGAATCTTTTACAAGTGATGCTCTTGCACCAATAGCCTTGCTACCGCTCTTATGAGGGTCTCAGATAAATATATTGGTCCTACAGTTCTCGCTTATACTTCGGGAGACAGCCTTGACCCCTTGCATCACTCAAGGATCAATATTGGGCTCTTCCAATCCTTCTTCTTCCCTTTCCTAATAGTAAGACATCGTCTCTAGATAACCTGGCAACTCAGGCAATGGTACAGAATCAATGGAAACGATCCCCGCTCATCACCACAGATCCCGAGGATGTTTGCCAAGTTGTATAGACACTACGAAAAGTAAAGTATCCGTCGATCCTCGCGGCCTGGGACCCATGGTCTAAGACTAAGTTGACCTAAACAGTTTCATCAGCGCCATCGGCTCCTTGCGCGACTGGCCGAGGTGTAAGCCCCTCTCCGCCCCTCCCATACCACCCCTCGGGATCTGGCTCTACGTCGTATATCCCTAGACGGTGAAGAAGGTTTTGCCGCCTTCTCTTGGCAGCCCCTCAGATCGCGGTGGGATGGCCGGTCCTCTTGTCACTAGCCGGTCTGGGAAAGCCTTGGTCCACAAGAAGAGTCGCTGGCAGAATGGCCGAGCAGAGCCGGCGAAAAACTTAAACAGTGGATGGTTGTGGGTTTCTATGGTAAACATCAGCGTCCCCTCACCTAGCCTGGCAGTAGAGCAAGAAGTTCGGTCATCGGATTCCAGGTGCCTCTCTCATGTCGCCCTGTCGAATGGCTCCCTCCGACCCGCAAGAATGCGCTTGTCTCACTCCTAGAGGCTCGCCCCTGGCCAGGCCGAACCTTAAAGAGAGTCATGGCGTTGAATTGCTCAACAATTGCTTGCCGGCATACCTACTTCTAACCTCGCTATCCTGTCCTTGACAACCCATCTAGGCACCTAGTAGAATAGCTGTTATCCCACCACCCGAATCCTGAGGTGAAGCTCACCTAAACCGACCGGAAACGCGAGACAAAGATGCCTCGCAGCGGCTACCTCAACATGGAAGCCGGCTCGGCCAAGAGCCGCCGAAGATCATGCGTCTTCCTATTCCTCCAGCCCGTCCGAGCCGCAGCGAGAGGCGTCTCCCGTTGGTGGCGGCCCGTCGCCAACAAAGAACAGGAGCTGGCGCCTCAACCCCCCCAGAAGAGATACGTCCACGTCCCTACCCACGCGGCATCCTCGTTCATGCAGACGACGACGTCGAGGGGCATGGCGCGGGCGAACGAGATCATATGAAACTCCCGCCGCCTCAACCACCAGCTGGTTTGGCGACACAAGAGTGCCTTGGGATGACGAAGATGGCGGCTCGAGCACATCTATGGCGGAACGGACGGAGGGGGCAAGTCCACAACGCCATGAGCCCTTGCGGCCGCTGGCCCGGCGAGACAGGCAGCGACGGACGTCACAGGAAGGACGGGATCGGATTCGAATCCGGCACTGCAAGCACATCCAGCCGCCGCTAAATCTTTGGATCACGGAGGCGTTCTTTGGATCACGGAGGCGTTCTTTGGAGGATAGAGGCTTGATTGCCGGATGGGTCTGTCACCTGTCTTCGGCTTGCAGGTGTATGAGTTCAAGGGATGATCCTTCCACCTCAATTATCTGGTGTATGGGTATGGAGTCGGAAGCAAGGCGTCTCCATGAGATAATGGACTCTTGGGGGCAAAACTATAATGTACCACTTCCATATTTGGTTCCCAGACTGGAGGACATGTACTATGAGCCGAGATAGGCTCAAAGGAGAAGCTCGAGTTGAGTGCTCACTCGAGCGACACATGAATATGATGACTTCATTCAAAGTTATCGGCCCTGTTTCAGTCTCACCCTTGGGAAATCCACCACGCCGGCCATTTCGGCAACTCGTATCCATCAACGAGGCGTCTGCCTTGGCCATATCCCATAGCCGGTGCTACACAGAATCCTCCCCGGCTGAGTTGAGAGACGATCCTCTGCCACGGGCGGGTCAAGATAGAAAGGGAAGAACAGACAAAAATGGCTGTCAGTCACCGGCCCGCGGGGCTGAGCGTCACTCGGCAGCTTTGCCGTGAGGTCGCTGGCTCACCGCCCAGTCGGTTGACTGCGGCTGCTCCTGGTTAAATGTCTTTTTGCGGGTAGATCGGTAAATCGCAGCCACGAATAAGCGCCGGGGATCTCCAGATGATGTGCCTGAATTCTCCAGATCTAAGAATGTCAGCTCCCTGCTCACGTACCTACCCTACCTATTTGAGTGGCCTGAAGGAAGGTTGGTGTTGGCCGTGGCAGTGTGGAGACCAGCAGGAATAGGCCCCGCACCACCTTCGCGCACTTACCCATTTCTTCCAGATTGCAGAGTCAGCTCTACTTGTTCTACGCCGATGTTCTGGCGACAACGGTTATCGCGCAAGGCCGCTATGAATGTTGGTAGCCTGCCCGCGGCCCTGGTGGCGTTGTCTACTGGCGAATGTCATCGCACCATGGACCTTTTGGCCAGACGTGTTGGCTCCCCAGCTCGAGACTCGAGAGTTTGCCCAACCACCTCTCGGTCAGTTCCTGTTGAGCGTGTTGGAACACGGCATGCTGGTGGACCAACACGAGGCCTGGCCGCGCATGTGTCAATCGTTTGGCCTTTGGATCATCCAATCCCGCTCCCGCAGTGCAGCTGAGAATGGCGAAAGCAATGGAACCCATCCCTGGATTTGAACCGAGGAAGGATCCCAACTCTCGCGGCTCCTCGAGACACAGGACGAGTGGGGGCCCTGAGCCATGACCCCAGCTTTGTGTCAATGGCTTATCCATGTGAACTCCTGATGCTGTGCGATGAGATAACCTCGAGAGGTGCTTTGGCTAGGACAGTCCGTTTCCGAGCTCTCGTATCACCGCATTAGTTTGGTTGATTGGGTTCTGTCCTGAGGCCTGCCATAGGTGATATGTTCTGCATGTCGCCGTCAACTTTGTTGGACCATGAGGTAAGCAAACGCGGATGTCCGCCTTCTGTACCTCTGTCCTCTGCTCGCCCTTCCTTCCCCGCCCTCTCCTGTTGCTGCCGTGGCATCTGCTCTCAAGATGTTGGTGCCAACAGTCTAGAGAGGCTCATGAATCCGACCCAGCGTCCATGCCAGTAAACTTGGTGTGAACACCTGGGGTCCAAACATAACCTCTTCCGAAAATATATTCCCAATATAGGTGTAGAATGCCGTGCATGGGGTGTCCACTCTGATCTGCATGTCACCCACCACCAAGCAAGAGAAATCGGCTCAGAAAGGCGGGAAATGGCGCCAGCCAGTGACAGGACCGATCGCGATATAAATAAGATTCCCGGAAGAGCGGGTCATGCGATGGAAGGCCTAGGAATGGGCGAATCCGCAATCCGCAGTCGACCTCATCCCGCAGCCCACTCACTATCCAGCTTTCGCCAACATCCTCATCCCTTGTCGCAGTTTCTATATGCACACCATGCAGGGCGGCTGTTTGCCCAGCGCCACCTTCTGATTTTGATGTCTGTTATCCGTACCTTGGCTGTACCTTACTGGGTAGGGCGTATCTCTCTCATGGCCTGTTATTGCTACCATTGCTACCTCTTCTCCTACCTCCTGTTATGTACTCACCAACGTTGGGCGGCCTACTCATGCGCCACACAGAGTCTAGTGACGTTCTGTCGACATCAATATTAAAGAGTACCAGAGTACCTATTCACTCCTTCCATGTCTTTTGCCCGGCTTCCTACCTACTTGATCTCTTATATGGTCTTGGCATTGGCCGTCTGCTATTCTCCTCCAGCTTCCGCCTCAGACACGATGCAACCGGGAACGTTATTACCACCAAGCCATTGAAGCTATACTTATCTCGCGTGTACTATGTGATCTCCATTCTGCTTCTGTCCCACCCATCCCTTTCGTGTCTCCCGGGAGTCATGCCCATTATGCTGTCTCGGTCCAACTTCAGCATCCGGAGGCTCATTTCGCACCGGCGGCCACGGAACACCGGCGAGGACGAAGCGTCTTTCTTATTGGAACAAGATGAGAGAGGAACCCCGAAAGCCGCTGCTCAGCAGCACAAGGTCTGGTCATGGATGACACCGAAGCAGCCGCCAACAAAGCTTCCCGAGCCCATTATCGTTGTTAGGAGCACCAAAGATATCCATAGGATCAACCATTTGCCTCCGTTACCCGATACCCCATTTTCCTCGAAGAGTTCTTTGTGTAGCTGCGAGTACCATATCGCCGGCCAGGCCTGGCCTCGACAACTCGGGAGTAGTCCTGCTCTTTGTCCAGTTACATCAAAGGTTGACCTTGGGAGGCGATCAACTTCGCCTGCCAGCATTTTACGTGACGATGGGCGACTGTCACATCAACTGTCCCAAACAACAGAGGAGGAAAATATTACACCGCCAATGACCGCAGAGTCGATGGTTGACCACAGCGAAGCCCTTTCGCCTCTGCCGGGTGTAGGGTCTGGCCTTGGGCCTCGAGCACAAAAGCTCAAGGGTATCGAAACTCAAGAGAAGGAAGTAGGGCAATGCTCGGATAATGTACAGCGACTGATCCGAGAGACGGACGAAGCCTTCGGGTCCGTAGGAAACGCTATCGCCCAGGCAAAGCTGGACCCCGAGCCCTTCAGGATCATCGGGAAGCCAAGCCTTGACCACCCCATAAGATCCCCTGTTTTTCAACAAAGTAGCCCCCGGAATCCTCGGAGGGCCGCTGCTCTGACACTGAAGTCTCCCACCAGAACTGGATCGATATCGAAACCAAAGAGAGAAGGACCCCAGAAATCACGAAGGCGGCCACGGCCAGCCATAAGGCAGATCCCAAAATGGACAAATAACGCAAAAGAACTGTTCAACATCCGCCTATTCGGCCGCATCGAGGCTGACGAAATGCTGCCCCTAACCCGACTGGAGGAGATAAGATTGAGCAGGTCGTCGCTCCTCCACCCGAAGAGGTCGACGGAGACGCTGCGAACCATCGAGACCGACGGGAGCGAGACACCGATCGAACCCTTCCATCTCCAAGATCTACCGTCGCGAATAGGCGCCGCGGGCGTCAGTCTATCCGTTCCGTCCCCGATCGAGGAAGTCAGGACGCCTCGCTCGTCCGGCATCCACTTCGAAGGCGCGGGAACGGATTGTCCGTCGAAGGCGAGAGACAACAAGGAAAACAAAGGAACCACTTCATCAGCACAGACCGAGATGATTTCCAACAAGGACACCATTGCATGTAGGGACATCTCCTTTCCCGCGCCACCAGCGAGGAATCCCCTTCGACTCGCACGAGGACAGCATCCTCCCTTGCCGGCCATCCCCGAAGTGATGGTCACAAGCCCCGAAAACGCTCTTCTGTCTCCTTCGTCCGATCCGGCAGCCTCGAAAAACGAGGTCTTTATGTTCCTCCCTTGCAACCCCTACACCCTTACCGTGCCGACTTTCCGCCATGGCCCGATCCGGCTAGCCAAGGCAGACCTCGCCATTGCCTACAGCTCATCCAATCTTGCTGTGGCTGCGCTCGATGAGACGCTCGACTGGACAGCCTTTCAGATGGCCATCCTCGGCGGGGCGGGCGACTTCTTTGGCGAGGCGACCGACTACAGCCGTCGTTCCGACGGCGACGTGGGCGAGGTTGACGATCTCTGTGACTGGTTCGAGTCCTTCGGTTTCGAGAACCACGGGCTGCTCATCGGCGAGCGAGTCACACCATCGTCGACCCCGGGCGGTGCGAAGAGGAGATCCAGAAACTCACGAGCCAGTGCTGCGAGCGCTAAGAGGACCGACACCGGCGAGGGCCTTCCGATCCCCGTGGAGCACGAACATCCGCACGGCTTCTGGAACCAGGGCCAGTTCGACGCCAGCCGCTTCTATAACGCGCGGGGTTTCGGCATCAGGCGCTGGGCTATGGAGGGGCACCCGAAGCGCTACGAGAAGTCGCTGAATCTCAATGCGGGCGGCGGGCAGGGACGGAGGGCGAGCGTCTTGAGCCTGCCGCAGAGCCCGATGATGGATCTGGTCGTCGGCAAGGACTCGGACGGGAAGGAATTCATCGTGCCCATGGGATACAACCTCGGTCATGACTTGGGCGACTTCCTTAGGTGGGAGGCCGAACATGTGTGTGCGCCGGGGTTCTATGGGCCCGGGGAAACTAATAACGATATATGATGTCGATGTCTGGCTGGCGTTTTTGGAAACCCTATCGACAAGGGTATTAGAAAGGTATGGGAATCTGGGCATCATGGAAGGGCGTATACCTATATATAGTTGATATAATTTGGCGGGCGTGAGCGCCCTTGGTTGGGTAAAAGGCTTTTTTGGCTTGGAGAACCTCCACGCAGATTGGAGAAAGGAGGCGCTTGGGTGTCAACTGTCATTACCGTGGCGTTGAGAAGATCTGAAACTTGGGAAGCGATGAGCTGGATTAAGAATCATTGAAGTGGCTGGGCCTCTTCGCTCCAGGGAACTAGCTAATTCCATATAATCTCAGCTATGAGTGATCCAGACTTGATGCAAGCATAATTCTTTTCTGTCGACTTTGTCTCAATCTTGACTGGAATCTGGGTCTGCCTAATGGCCTTCAATAAAGGGGAGACCAAAGGGATGTTTACCTTGGGAATTCACGTGACTCTATTCACACTCTCACCAACTGCCAGCAATTTCAAGCTTCATAGACAGACAAATATAAAAAACAACCCTATCCACACAAGTTCCTGTGTAATTGCAAACCTTCCCACATCAGTATTTTGCTATGTTTATCGGCATCTTGTCTTGCATTTTTGGCATTTCCATTTCACGACAAATCGCCAACTCACGTGATACACCACGTCTTCACCGGGCTTCAAAACAACCAGGCTGCTCAGCTGTGTGCGAAACACATTGCTTGTCGCCAATCACGGATCTTCTAGATAAAAGTGTTGCCATCCGCTTCCTCATATGGTATGTCTATCCCCTTTCTCCTTTCCCGATATCATCTGCTTACTTGCTCCACTAGATCAGACCTCCCTCATCAAGATCGTGATACCACCAGGTTTCAGGGGGGAAGGAATCAGTCACCGATAAATATTCTCATCCATCACGTCACGCCTTGGTAGAGATATTTTTGCTATTAAATCACTTTGCTCTCAAAGTATGTCGTCCTGGAAGGACACAAAGAAGCTCACGGCCGTGAAATCCACGTGATTAGCCTTCACTCTTACGAAGACTAACACCCACTTCACTAGGTTTACGACCACAAAATATTGGCTTTCAGGATAAAATTTGAAAAAGAATAGAGTTGGAATTGTCTATCCAGTTCATTTTCAAAACACCCATCACTCAGCCATCCTCCACATCTGGCAAACGGGCTACTCTCACCACGAGTGAAAGCACCTCACCATCAGGGGCCTCCTCCTATATACCAAGCAGAACCCCTTACTCCCCCTCACAAACCACCACTTACCCACCTGCCCTCCCCCAGGTCGGTCAGCCAACTAGCCCACCATGATGCGCAGAACCCCCACAGTCCTAGCCATCACCTCAGAGGACGTAGCAGACTACGACGACCGCCGCACGGCCGAGCTCCGCGACTTCGAGGCCGCGGCCCTGAGCCGGGCACGCGAGGAAGCAGACGCCCGCGCCCAGGGCATCCAGGGGGCCTGGACGTACGCCGACAGCTCCGACGACGACGTTGACGAAGAAGAAGAAGAGGAGGAGGAGGAGGAGGACAGGGGCCCGGGCAGGGATCGCGCGCACATGGACATCGACGACCACCCCCGCGCCCAGCGCCAGCGCCGCGAACGCGAACAGCCCAGCCCGACGGGCGCGTACGTCGCCGCCACCGCCGCCGCCCGCCACCAGGCCCGCGGCGGCGGCGGCCGGGGCGCACGCTCTGGTGCAGCAGCGCTGGCACAGGCGCAGAGAGCCACCACCAACCGGGTCCAGGAGAACGTCCCCCGACCCGGCCACGGCGCCGGGGAAGGGGCCGCCGCCGGACGGCTGGGTAATCCGGCGCCGCAGACGCAGACACAGCAGACACAGCAGCAGCAGCAGGCCGTGGTGACGCCCGAGACACGCGCCGCCACGCGGTCGCGGGAGGAGCGCATTGGCGTTGCGCCTGAGCGGCGACGGCGTTGATGGGGGGGTTGGGGAGGGGGGTATACTGAGACGCTAGCTTGCCTTTTTTTTCTCCGGCTCCTCCGTCGCGTTCTGGGGACGCCTAGGCTTGGGAGGTTCCGTTCCCTTTTTGGCTATGTGGCTGTTGCTTGTGCTTGTCCTTGCGCTTGTGCTCATTAACAATAGTGGAGGCCTTTTGACCCGGGGGAGTTGGTTTGGGTACCTTATCGTGGGATGGAAAAGGTTGGATGGGGAAGATGGATGGCATAGCATACAGGGTATGGGGGACATCTGGAAGGAGATATCCTTTTTTCCCTCCGAGCAAGGGCGTCTGGGGTGCATGGTCTTTGTCTGCCTTTTAGCTTGCCCTTCGAATATTCCTAGGAGAGTACTCAATGGGATGGAGGTAGGATAGAGGAAGGTTCTCTTGACTGGTCCTCAATTTGAGACGTTGGGTTCCTCGGCGCGCAGTTACCACCGAATGCAGAGCGAGACTCAGCCAAAGGGGAGAGAGTACGTTTGCATGGAATCAAACGACCCTCCCAGCATAGGGTTATCATTTTTGCTTAGGTATCTGCATCCTGAATATGCTCACGAACTGCGCCAATGCTCTCAGCAGCTCCTTCCTGCGTGCTCTCGCGTCCAATCTTCAGGAAACAGAAATCAGGTCCCATCGAGCTCAGTAGGGAGCTTCGCGGTACAGCGACTCGGGACCGTGAAATATTAATGTAAATACAGATAATCGCTATAATGTACCGTTTTCTCCTTCTCCTCTCCTTCGGAACGCCGTGCCGAAAATGCATGGGGCAGTGCAGTATAGGGTCCCTACAGGAACCCGATAAGAGGGACGGCAGGCCCCTTTGCACCTCGTTTCCCTCGCATCTGCAAGGGATAATATTGCGGATGGCAGGGTGAAACAGGTTGCGCGATGATATACATATAAGCTAGAGTGATCCTGGACAAGGCCAGAATAAAGCACCAGGGGCCATCATGGATGATGGGGCGGCTGCGGGCTCGGGCCCTTCTTGAGAGAAGGCAGCTTGAGCCTGATAATGGTCCTGGGCTTGGCAGCCGCAGACGATGTTTCTGCAGGCGTACTCGGTGCCCGCGCCGGGGCTGGTGTCTCCGCGGTACCCTGGCCGGGCCCGGGAGCTGGCTGTGCCGCGGGCGCCTGGTGGGGGGCAGCCGATGGCAGGGGTTTTCTGACCTTTGAGCTTCCAGCAGCCGAAATACTCCCACTCGAACGAGGTGCCGCAGGGGTGGGTGATGTATCAGAAGGATGAAGCGCGAAAGCAGGAAGGGCTCCAGAGGGTTTCCTCGACGGCGTGGCAATGATGGTCGACGAAGCAGCCCTTTGTTTTGCCCTCCTCTCTGCCTCGATCTGGTCCCGGGTGCCCTCACGAAGCTTGTCCCACCTCGTGAATTTGAGTGTGACAACCCTGGTGCGAGCATTGGCAGCCCCGCCTGTCTTGGCCATTTTCTTGGGCCGCTCAGTGTCTTCAGCATCGTCGCTCTTCCGCTTCTTAGGTGGCTTCGGTCGCTTCTCTGCCGACTTGAGCCCGTTCAGCTGTTGGAAGCTGCTGGGCTGGAGCGCAAGCGGGAGCGGGGCCGGGGCCGGGGCTGGGGCTGGGGACGACATTGCAGGAGTCGACGGGCGGGCGGCTATCTGGACCGCGATGGATTCGACAGGAGCCTTGGGCACAGTGACGCTGATCGAGGGCTGCCGCACAAGAGGCGGCAGAACACCAATACTGCCCGAGGCAGCGCTGAAGGAGGGTTTGCTCTGCAACTTGATCCTCTTCGGCTCTGGGGGTCTGACTTCTACCGTTGGCATCGCGGGAGCATCCAACACAAGCGGGGTGCGTGGGGTTGTGCGGTAGTGGGAGGTGAAGTGGATAATACACCTCTTCTTATTGGGCTTGTCTCCATTTCCGTTTGGAGGAGCTCGTGTGGCTTTCCAGACCTTGGGGTACTTGAAAGTCAGGAGAATTGCGTCTTCGGGCTCGAACATGGCTTGGCAGAGCTCCAGTATCTGACGCTTCTCCTGCAGTCCCAGGGTCGTTGACTGGAATGCCCGCCAGAGGCCGATCTGAAGGTCGATATTGCCCTTCGCTTCCCCCTTCAGTCCGGCGATGGCAGCGTTAATATCCTCCCTCCGAGCCTGCTTCGCCTTCCTGGCCTCAGTGATCGCTTCTCCCTGCTCAATGATCAGGCCGCCATCATCCAAGTCCATCTCCGCAGGAGCAGCTTGCTTCTCGGCCACCTTGTGCTCGGCGAAGGCGATCGAGGCAATCCCCCGGCAGAAGAGCTTGAACAGTCTGTCGCGCACAAAGGGTGAGCTGTCGGTGCTCATGACCGAAAGCAGAAGCTTCAGAATTGGCGGTTTGGAGAGCATCCCCAGTTCGATGAGGCACTCGTACGCCTTGATGCGGACAAGGTCGATGTTGTCGTCCTGCAGATATTGTAGGAACTCTAGAGGAGCGGATGGAATAACCCTCGCTTTCATCAGCCTCATTTTGCACTCCAACGCCGTCGTCGTCCAGATATTCTGGTAGGAGCCGGTCCACTCATCCATTCTACGATACCGATCAATCTCCTCGATCGTCTTCTCGATGAATTGCTTGAGCTCAACATCATCGTCCTCGTCCATCTTGAGGGTAAAGATTAACTCGCGGTCTTCGTCGTGCTTCTCGTTGACTAAGGAGGTCGTGAGTGCCTTCAGGAGGGTGGAGATGTAGAACTGATCCGAAAACTCGTTGTTGGAGTTGTCGTTGAAGAGTAGTAGGTCGAGGAGGAAGCTTCGGGCCGACCTAGGACACCTTCCCTTGTCTCCCCTGATTCTGGCAATGGCTCCGGGCATCGCAGATTGGACGGCATATTGTGCCTTATCCGTGAAGTCGTTTGGGGCGGGCGGCCAGGCTTCGGCACCCGAGTTCCCGACGACCCGATAGCAGAAGAAGTGACGGAAAGCGAGGATGAGATGGGCCATCCCGATGTAGTTCTGCTCCGCGACGGCTTGCTTTGGAAGGTCTTCCACGGCCATTGTCCTGACGCCATGGTAATATCGCCGGTCATACAAGGTCCTTGTCTCGATGCTCGATGCCACAGGATGCCTCTGGCCTCTCGTCCAAAAGAGCATGGCGTCTTGGTGTGCAACCACGTCGCGGTCCTGCTGTAGCTGGGCTAGATACATGTAGCCCGGCATGTCCGTGGAGATGTCGCAGAGCCACTCGAAATTGCAATCGAACCTTATCCATTCGTAGGATTCCTGGTCCATGGCGTTTTGCACGTCGGCCTCCCAATCCTTGAGTCCCCAATTGACCATGTCTGTTTCGCCCGAGAGGACATCACCCAACATGTTGAAGTAGACGACATCGTCATCTTGCACCTCGTTCTTCCCGTCGACATTAGCGACGGCGGTGCTCGAATCCTTCTGCCGTGCTCCCTTGCGCTTCATACGCTTGTATTTGGTGTTGTAGGGGATCGACCACGTCGTACCGTTCTTGTCATCCTCCCGAATGTCAAGGTAGTGCTCATACGGAGTGCCGTCGGCTTCGTGGATCCGAACGGTGAAGGGCCCTGTGAACAGCTTCTGGACCTCGCCAGCAAACACGTGGTGTATCTCCTCTTGGTACTCCCTCCAGAAGTCGTCCTTCTCTAGGAGCCGGGGGCGACTGAATCCAGGGTGGCGTTGTACTTGGGTGACCACAATGTCGACGTTGAGGTTCTTCTTGTTAAACTTCTGCTTGACCAGTATCCTCGGGCATCCCGAGCCGTGGACCCATTGCTCCCAGAAGGTGTCGGGCCGGTACTGGCTCTTCTTTTCGCACAGCTTGAGGAAATCGTCTGCCGACACCGACGTTGTCTTCGCCTCGGTGTTGGAGATATTGGCGGCGGAGACCATTTGAGATACTACTCGCGCAACCCCGATCGAGCCTGGAAACTTGGACATCCTCTGGTCAAGGATGGAGAGGACGAGGGGGGCCTTCAATGCCATGAATTCGCCCTCAAAGTCGCCGACGTGCAGGTGCTCGCCAAGGTCGTGAAGCGAAGGCCGACCAACGTCAGACTCGACCAGCCTGTCAGACAAGGTCTTGAGATGGAACTTGTACCAGTTGGTCCCGCAGAGGGTCCTCATGAAGAGATCTGTCATGTACCACTGGATTCCGACGACAAGCCAGCTATCCGATCGTTTGTTGGGGACGATGTGGACGCCGAGATACTGGCTTGCTAGCGCGTGGACCAGCTTTCGGGTGACTTCGATATCCGTGTCGATGATGTCGGAGGGATAGAGCAAACGGGAGCTGCAGAGAGACAATGACGTTGCCGCTGCCGTGTCGGGAATCATATCTTCGAGGAAGCACATTTTGTAGCTGTCGAAGGGGTACCTCCCAAACTCCAGAGCGAAGTAGTCCGCCGCGGCCACTATAGGAGAGCAGGTGTTACGAACCTCATCGGCCCGACCTGGCAAACAGTAGCCATGGATCTTGGCGGCATTCGCTCCAAGCTTCTCGTCCGATTCCTCTGTTCGAAACTCTGACCACAGCGGCACATGCTCGAAGGGGCCGATGACGAAGCCGATGTGACGAGCGGCGGCGTTCTGGCACTCAAAGGTCATGATCTTCTTCCGCTCGTCGTCTGGGTCGATCTGCTCCCCGGTGAGGTTTCCGGAGCAGATGACCGTCATCTCCAGCAGTTTGTCTTCTTCAATAAGGACGGATTTCGGTTGCTGCGGCGATGCCTCCCCGTGCTTCCTCTTGCGATTACCGTTGACAACCGGGCCGCTCGCCTGCTGCGTAGCTAACGGCTGCTCCAAGACATCGCCAAGTGTCCGGGGACACTTGATCGAGACATTGAACAGGTGTCTCTGTCCCGGGTCATCTATGCACGGGAAAATGCAAGAGGCCGTCCCGGGTTCGACCGAGTGTCGCGTGTAAACGTGCGGGTATCTCGCATCGCCCTCGTCGATGCCGACGAAATGCAGGCCGTCGCCGATGCGATCAGAGCGGAAAGGAACAGAAATCTTAATCCCGTTCCTCTCGTCTTCTGGGTCATTGTTCTCGTTCTTGATCTTCAGGAGACGCCTTGGCTCATCCTTACGAAGGTCTCCAGGGCGCAACGAGATCTTCAATGAGCCCTCATGAGGAACGCACCCCAGCGAGTGTGTCATCAGCTTCTCTCTCCGAGAAATCGGTACGTCTGGTCGTCGTTCCGGAAAGAGGGGCGCCACCCGTTTCTTCATGACTTGGTGCTGCGCTGCCCCAAGTTGCCACTGATGCGGAACTTCCAGAAGATCGTACGGGTCTTTGTACCAAGCCTTGGTCCTGAAGCCGTCAACGTAGATATTCTCCGTGTCGATATCACACTGCCGAGCATCGATGGAGATTTCTTCCAGGTCGTTGACTAAAGGGAAAATGAGGAGTGTGCTGACGCCGCTGACGCTCTTGTCTCGGAAATTGATATCGACTTCGACGTCCTGACCCACAACCACGAAAGGCTCACATGCACCCCGGTATTCGGGTGTGACGACCTGCTCGGCGACCGGGTCGTCATCGTATAAACCAACCATTATCGCTAGGTTTCGAGGGGAGATGTTGGAGGCTAGAGAATGGTGTGTCGGGTAGTAATTGAGGCAAGCCTGGAAACGTCAAGGTGCGATCCGATTAAATCGGCGGAAATTAAGGTTGTTGCGCAAGGTCGGTCCAAGTCAGTGCTTCATCGAGGGTAAGAGGCGCGGAGGAGAGCCATAGAACTCGGGAAGGCGGGTGCTCGCTCGAGGAGCGTCTGTCTTCGGTAATCGATATGGGCGAAGTGCACTATTTTGCGCGAACAGTTTATGATAAGAAAAAGAAGCCTCCGGGTGGGAGTGGCGAGGGATGGAGAAGGCCTAGAAAGAGAGGAAGAGAAGTAGAGAGAGCCAAGGTAATATTCCACTTTGGCGTGCGCCCCCGCTTCAGGGCCGCAGCCTGCGGTGAGTTTAAGGTTGAATGGCAGCGGCAGGTGCAGAGAGCACTGCTACCGTAATGAGAACAATAGGTAGTCGTTTTGTGGTTGTGCGGGTGAATCAATAGCAGGGAAGGTGGGCCTGCTATTGATATCACGATCGCCTTTGAGAGTGTTGCGCGTGCGCCTGGAGCTCTAAAATCCCCGGCGCCCCTGGAGCCTTGCCCCTGCGCTCGGTGTGGGTCTCCTGTCTTGCAGGGGGTAGGCGCAGATTGCCGCCAACAGCCGCGTCTCGCGAATTGAAAAAGTGATGTCACCAAGATGCAGCTGTTTGAGGTTTGAGACCGCATCTGATGCCTATCTTGATACCTAATCAGGGTCCAGCTAGGTTCCTTCCATTCCGCAACCCAGAGCCTGCATTGGTAACTTTGTTCTGGATTTTATCTACGCCCCAGGGTTTCAACTTGTGAGCACAGCCAGTGCAGAGTGTACGAAATATACCGAAGTTGTTGGACTCTATCAACTATCAAGCGTGCTATGGGCCCATGACCGCGTTCCCCGGGAACCATGTTCCATACTCCATTGGACAGAAATGACTATCCCATGACAACCAAGCAAACGCCGCACTACTCCAGAACCTTGATTACATGCTGTGCCGCACTGCTACGTGTTTGCAGAGAGGCCCCAATGGCTAATGCTTGCCACGCTTGTCTCTCCGCTTCCGCCTCGCGTGTGACCTCAGAGTCTCCTCATCGCGGAGATCCGCGGGGAGGTCGAAGTCCATTTCTGGTACTTCTGGAACAGGTTGGCCCCATGCCATCACTGTTCTGCCCCTGCGGCGGCTCTTGCTAAGTGCCGCGTCCCTCTGGTATTTCTTGCGGAAGAAGGAGGTGAACTCCTTCCAGGGTTCCGGTTCGGCGGGCTGCATTTCTGTTTGCGTTGCCAATCTACTCCTCGCCGTCTTGGAGCGCGACTTGGCCGCCGCCATGGCCTCTTCTCGCAGTTGCTTCGCGGCCGAGAAATCCACGTCGCTGTAATCAGGTGGGTCGCCGATACTCTCCGCGTCGCCTCCATGGTCCACCCCTGATCCTTCTTCACTCTCATCTGATCGGCCCGCCCGCTCCCTTTCATCTTCCTGATCATCCACTCCGTCCTCCTCAGGTTCCTCGCCCTCCTCGTCCTTCTCGTCTTCAGCGTCGGCAGCGTCGGCAGCGTCGGCAGCGTCGGCAGCGTCGGCCTCGGTGTCGGCCTCGGCAAGGGCGCGTTCTTTTTCTAGCTTTCGACGTTTCTCCTCGGCAGCCCACGTCCGGAACTTTTTCAGAATGCCTTGGCACCCCTTGATGAAGTGCTCTCGAGCGGGTTCAAACTTCTTTTTCTTGCTCTCGGTAATGCCGCTGACACCCATCACCCGCAGCCAGTCATGGCCCTGAAGGCCGTCGAGCAATCTGACAATCTGATCCCTCTCATGCTGGGCGCGTCCTTTTTCCGAGTTGCGAATTGACCGTTCCAACCGCTCGGCCTTCCTGTGGGCGGGCTCGAAGAACGAGTCAGGCAGCGGGTCCTGGAGTGTTTTGTTTCTGTATCGGGTCTCGAGAAAGCCGAAGTCGATCTTTTGCGAGTCAAAAAGTTCTGTGAATAAAGCATCGCCATAGCCACGTATGGGATAGCTGTCGAGTGGGCGGTGGAGAGGGGCAGCAGCGCTGGGGGTATTTGTGGAGGTTGGTGTGTGGGTTGGTATGGGGTTGGGATCGGTGACAAGGATCGGGGTATCGAGGTTGAGCAGATCTGGGCGCGTTTGTGTCAGCAGACCAGGAGTGGTCGAAGAGTGATTGAATGATAAAAGGGAAATAAAGAAGATAGTTACTCACGTTGCTCTTTTGGATCGTTGCCAATTACTTCGTCGTAGTCGGGGAAGTAAGCTGAGAGGTCGCTTTTAAACCTGGTAGCCTCTTGAGATCGCAATTTACGACCCTGTTCCCTCGTATTTGTATCTATTTGGGCTGGCTTCAAGCGGTCCAGCTCATGTTTCAAGCCCTTCACCACCTTCTCCTTATGTTTTGCAAGAGGTGGTGGATTGGCAGGGCTGGCTGTCGAGGATGGTCGGGCGGTGGGAGGTGGCACAGTGTCAGAAGTGGGTGCAGCAGCAGGAGCGGAGTTGGAGCAATTCGTGGGGTCGGGAATCGTGACAGTAGTCGTCAGAACAGGTGGCGGCCGGATGGAAGGCTGAGAGCCATGACGTGGGAGAACCGACAATCTCGAGGGAATCTCGACAGCAATTCTCTGCTTCTTGTGCTTGATGGCATCGAAGGCATAGTCTTGACTCCCTAGATAGCGCTTTGTGCGGGTGGCGTTGGTGTGATGATTGATGCTGTGCTGACTTCGCGTGCTTGTCGCGACCATGTGAGGGTGGGAATGCGGGTGATGAAGGCCATCAGCTCTTCGAGTCGAGCGCGTTACAGAGGCCATTGCCATTTGTGCAGGAGGGAATCATGATGCCCAGAGACACTCCCCCTATGTTTTGCAAGGTAATGGGGCTGTCGTAAACTTTGAGAATATTGGGAAGGTGTTTTTTTCGGGGTTCTGGGTCTTGTTTTGTTCCCTTCCCTTTTTTGGCTGGCGCTCCCGTCCGAATGGGCTGCAGTACTGACTGAAATGGGGAGGCACTGGAGTGGTGGTTAGGTACCTCTAGGCTAGGCAACGCAGCGTGCATTTTCCTCCATAGCATGGCCTATCCTTTTGACGTTCCTTGATAGTTACCTATCCACAGATGTTATCCATGCAGCATACAACTACAACTGTTCCTAGAGCAAAACATAACAATTGGTTTATGATTGATGATTTCAACTGGCGTGTTTTATTTTTGAAAACCTATGGTGATTGCTCTTTTTGATTCATTGCATCATGTTTCTCTTGTAATATGATCCCAATATGGTCGCCGCTCTTCCCTTCAGCTTTTAACTTGACCCCGTACGGATTACCCCTTTTTATCTTGATGAGCAATTTGCCCATCTTTGCTCGTTCCGATTATACGGTCGCACAGCTCTAAGTTTCCAGCCATTCAAGCGACTTGCGCCAACGCTCGCTGCACTTCGGCCTCAAAGAACAGGACTGGCCGCGATGTTCAGTGCGAAACCAAGTATGCCAGCTTCTGTTTAAGATCATCCCAGTCTTCCTCCATTACACGATTCGTACCCAGGTCGAAGAGCACGTCTTGTGCAACGATTCCTTCTCCCATGACAGCCTGAACCAGTTTGCAGCATATCCGAAGCCTGTTAGGGCCACTCAAGGTAGCAATCCACACTGCCTCCCTAACATGCGACTTCTTCGTGAACCCCCAATCTCCTGCCCACTGTAGAGCCTCGCCGAGCTTCTCGTTGTAATATTGACGATATGCATCCAGCTCGTCGGGGGAGTTCTCGGACTTCCTCATCTTTGGCCAGCCATACATCAGCGGATCCCAGTCGCGGGTGATCCAACTAGGATAGCGGCAGTATCCCACACAGCGTGGTACTGTCTGTGCGAGGTCCCAATCGATGATTCCTGTAAGATTTCCCATCTGGTCTACCATGATGTTCTGAGAGTCGAAATCGGGAATGGAAAGAACAAAGTCGTCGACCGTACCCCGAACGGGAAGGCTTGGAGCCACAACATCGATGATCTTGGCAGCTGCAATGCCCCACGGGCTTTTTGCATTTTCGGGCGCCCTGTGTTCTTGGAGGTAGCCAATTGTTGAGTCATATGGGCCGGTCCCAACAATGCAGACGTTGCCATCATCGTTCTCGTGCCAATCATAACATGGGTCCAAAGTGAGGGACCCGTCGACCTCTTCGTACGGGGAGCCGATCTTCTCGAAGCTGAAATGAGACAGTTGAGCTATGGCCCGAGACGTTGACTCTAAAATCCTGAGGCGTCGGTCCTCGAGAGGGATCGGACCAGTCTCGTCAAACCAGACCTTGGAGACAGTCTCCCCGGGAATGAAGCTGGTACAGATGTACGGAGCGCTGATTTCGTTGTTGCTGCTGGTGTCAAATGCATAGACTGCTGGAACTGGGACACTGGTCTTTCTCGCGATGAGACGCATGACGGTCGCCTGCGATTCGAGCGCGCGAGCTGCGGTCTTGGTCATTCTGTCGCCCCACCCCGTCGCAGGCACACGAATGACAAGTTTGAAGTCATCCAGCTGAATGATGTGAACGAGATTATATGATCCGCCGATCCGAGCAACGAGGCTGCTTGCTGAATTTGGGCGTTGAAGACTCTACTCCTGATATTTGATGCGAGCCGAGTAAGGGAGTCCACTGGGATAGAGAGTAGAGGACCAAAAACCTCCTGGTCCAGGTTGTTCTCTGCGCCTTCTGGCGGTTCGGAGGCGATGGGACACATCTTCACTAGGCGAGGGGTAGAGGCGGAAGCTGACCCTGTGGCGTCCTACTTTGTCTTATTCTGGGGCCCTGTCATGGCGGAATTGAGAACCCAGAGCAACGCCTTGTTGATTGTTGGCTCAAGGTGTTTGATGGTGGTGTTTTGAAAGAAAATAGTTGGCGTGGAATCTTGCCGTAGTGAAGAGCCAACGTTTAATACAAAACGTATAATACGTGTTATCAAACCCCAAACAATCTCAATTTCTAGTTGCCGAAATGGTATGCTTCGTTTGACCTTGTGCTTGCTTTCGTGCGTGTGTTCCTGTTCCTCTTGGGATTTTAACCAGCAAGCACTTGGAGCAAGTTCCATGTCGAGCAGAGGGGTCATCATGGAAAGAAATAGCTTCATTACATTAGACGGAGATCTCAGCCAAAGCAGAACATTTATTGCCAAGGAAAGGGCAAATCCAAGCTAATAATACAACAAGAGGACGAAGAATATCGGAGCGACCCCATTTGCCGGTGGCCATTCAAACAAGTCCCCATTACCACCTTGACTATGAGAGAAAGTGTCTTGCACCGAGCTCGGATATTTTATTGCTTTGTGTATGTACGCATCTGCTGGACCTCCTTGTTAGCTTATTGGATCATATCGTCTCTAGGCCATGATTCTCGAACCTTAGCTATTTATCAGCCCATCTGCCTAGGCAATGATAGAATCTTGGGGACGTCCTCTGTCCTCGCCGCTAAGCCCATCGCCGTTGTGCAGAATCGAGTGTCTTGGCTCATCAATGTCATCCTCATCCTCCTCCTCATCTTGCTCAACGTCGTCATACCCCTCCTCCTTATGCTGGCCGGCCGGAAGCCACGAGTCCTGGTCGTTCAGAGGTGCGTCCTGGCCAGAGAGATCGTGCCCTTGCTCGCCACGATGCTTGATATTATTTCGGCGACGCTGGGATAGCTTGCGGGCGCGGGTGGAAAGCTTGGACGACACGGCTGCATTCTGGGTAACCCAGTTGGTGAGCGAATCCTCGCAATCCTGTATGATGGCCTTGCTGGCCTCATACCCGTCGTACGCCGCGCGCGTCTCGCCGGGGGTGACAGGGGTGTCATCGATGAGCTCCAGTAGGTGCTTGCCATAGCCAGCAATGATGGCTACCTTCTCGCAATGCTCGCGTAGCGCATCGAATTGGTACGTGTAGGCGGCCTTGACCTTCTCACGCGTGATGTTGGACAGCTGTGCTTCGGCGACAAGCGATTCAGCTTCGGCCCGGACGAGTTCTTGTTCGAGAACAACAATCTTGGGCGAGTTTGGCTCTTTGTACTTGAGCTGGGCGATCTGATCCGTAATCTTCTGCTTCCCTGTGGAATAACCAGTTAGGCGGCGACATAAAGAGGTGGCTCCATGGGCTGGCTTACTGTCTCTGCTAGGCTGGACCGAGGCCTCGATGTTCCTAATGCTCTTCATGGTGACGCGGTACTGGTCGTATCGGTCGACGTACTGATCTTCCAATTCCCCTATCTCGTAAAGCAACACTCCGAGCTTATCCGTGACATCCGACACGTCTTCGTCGCAGCCTTCGCCCCAGATTGATAGTTGTTGCTGTCGAACGATGAGACGATGGTCTTGGCTGGTCAACAGCGGAGGTGGGCACAACTTACAGCAACCTCCATGCGCTCCCTGGCAACTAGTTCCAGGCTGCGCATCACATTCTTCTCCATCTTAACGAGCTGCGACAGCTTCTTAGCCAGGTCAGGGCCGAAGGCACCGGCGGCATTGCGTCGGAGGGCATGTCCTAGATGGATGGTTAACAAAAACCCAAATAAGAATTGTGAATTCAAAGCTCAGGTAGAAGAATCAAGGAAACTCGGGGAGCTAATCGTAACGCAATTGCAACTCACCGATGCCGCCGCGGAAGAACCGGCCGGATTTGGTGGTGGATTGAGGAGGAGGTGGGTTCTGTCATGATACAGTGAGCAACATAATCCAGAGGATACGGTCAGACCATTTACACACCTGGATCTGCGAGGCGGTCGGCGCCCTCGTGGCGCGCATAGAATATGTACGGTGCATGGTGAGGGTCAGGCAGCGACAGCGTGGTTGAACGTCTTGGGTCGGTGGTAGTGGGGCAAAAAGGTTAAGACGTCGAGCGTCAAGAGTCGATCACGTTCAGGTGTAGACTGGAGTAGGTCGCCGTAGGTGAGGGTGAAGGGAGGAGGAGAGGATGGCTTTATGGAGATGTTGGTTCTCCTTAATCAAGGTCAGAAGGTGGGCAGTGGGAAGCAGTCCATTCTGACAACATCCCAGATGATGGTCGCGACGTCATCCGGAGGACTGGTGTTACGCTAGTCCGTTTCCGGAACAGCACCAACCCAAATACTGAAGCCGAAACTCGGGCTTTCGTAGGAAAAGCAGTCTACTGTCTTGGAAAAGTGTTGGCCAACCGATGCATCATCAGTCCACGAGTTTAGAGCATGGCCCGAAGCTACCGAAATATATAGCAGGCATGACGTCTAAATGAAGTGGTGGTCAGTACATTTGATCAACAAGGAATGCTAGGTATATATGCACATATTGCGAGAGTATGAATATGGATAGCTAGGCTCGTAGCTTCGTAATTGCATACCGCGATAGGCATGCAAAATTGGGGGCCCCTCCATACAACCGCACCCGCAACGATCCCAACTTGCGTCTGCACCCTTGTACGCGTTCTTCTGGGCAACGCGTCTCGGTCGCAGCCAATCTCACCACCTACCTACCTACCCATAAACCACTTCCATGCACCGGGCATTCGCTATTCGAGCACTTTACTCACATTTTATATGCGAATGAATTCGATGCTCCAAATTGAAGCATCGAGACATCTTCGGATTGCCAAGGAAGCATGAGTCTAACTCTCTCGTCGAGTGTTGGAATGATTCGCTGGTTTCGGACAGTGTGAACTGTGAAGAGCCTTTTTTTCTTTTAAAGCTGTCGCTTCGGTTATATATTCACTATGCCGTTCCCAGAAATCCCGTTGAACGATATCGTGGACCTCACCGTGTCTGCGGATGAGGATGAGGAGCCACATGGATATGGAACAGCCTCGGGTCGGGACAAGATGCACACGAATCGTACCCAGCCTCCCGATGCACGGCCGGGGAACCAAAGGAGTCCATCCTCGCTCAAGAGGTCGCCAAAGGGTGCGACTCCGATGAAGTCCTCCGCCCAGCATGATAGAACCCCTTCAAAGTCGGCGAGATTTACGCGGCCGCCTGTCAGGGAGGATCATTCCTCAGGCGGCACTGTGCCTAACGCCGCATTGCAGACGTCGGCTCATCCATCCAAAGGGTATCAGACGCCCAAAACTCTGACGCCTAAGAAGATGGATTGGACCGTCGACAAAATTGCTAGTCAATTGGCCACTTTTGCTTCTCAGGTTGACAAAGTCCACGCCAGACTTGTCCACTATACCTTGCAGGAGACCTTTAAAAGAGCCCCCCGACCAAGGCATCTTAGTTCCATCGATGACTTTGCTGACATGCCGTCAACTGCCGTGGAATCCGAAAAATCAAACGGGAGCACCATGGCGGTCAAGTTCAAGGTAAGTGCTGAGCCGGGTCCTCAGTTCAATCCCAAGCTGCGTACATTGGATATTTGGGGAGCTAAGCTGGCCTACTAGCAACATAACCCGGGAAGAGACCACTCAAAGGCCCGTCGCCTACACTTTCCAGTCGTCTGTATCAAGTCGGACAAGGAGCGTGTTCCCAAATACAGGTTTCACCACATGGAAATAGCGAAGAACATTCTTACCCCAAACACCATGTTGAAGTTCGTCCCTCATCTGCGTGACCTGGACGAGAAAGAGGAGAAAAGGTATTTTGTCTGGCTTAATGAGCTGGAATCCATGGACAACAAATCTGGATTCAAAACCTTGAACCGCGTCCAAAAGATATTGAAATCAAGGCACGACGAGTACGCAGCCACGCTCTACATGTATCTCGAACGATGGATCAAGATGCTGGGTATCGACGGCTGCAGCAAATCAAACCTCATCCGCTACATGGCCAGCCAGTCCGAGAACGACGACGCCATCACCCCCCAACAGAAGCACAACCTCCTCGACTCGTATAGTGAGGATGTCGGGACGCCTCAGACGCGGGGAGCCGCCAAATTATTCACCATGGCTTTCGATCAAGTGTTCGGGAACCGCGTCACATTGCGGGACATCCTCATGCTGGACGAGTCTGTCGAAACGATCGTGGACAACAAGAGGGTGAAGGACACCCCGAGCTCCCAAAGGGCCCGCGACGAGGAATTGCTCTTGAGCGTTGAAAAATGGCTAGGCACCTACTCCATCCTCGGATGCCTAATTTGCTACAGCCATGACTGCGAGCACGGCGAATACGACGTGGAGAATCAGAAACGGACCTTCTCGGTTGAGAGCCTGGGAAGATTAGGGCCGCTCCTGAAGAAGAAGTGGGTGCAACAAGCTCGGGAGCAAACGCAATCCAACAGCTCGCCAAGCAAGCAAGCCGGCCAACAGCTGTGCAAGAATCAGTGCTTCCGCAGCTACGACGTCGGTAATCCCGCTGCTCCTGTGGTGCCCTGGTCCGACAACGAGACCGAGGTCCTCAAGGCCATGTTCGCCATTTTGGGAAATAGCTCCATGAAACACGAATGCGCCACTGCCTGCATTCTGGGCCGGAAATGCTGGGATGTCTACCGCAAAACGAAGGAGCTCAAGCTGAGCCTGCCTCCCGTCGATCCACCGCCCGAGGTCGTCAGGGTCAAGATGGTTCCGTGGTATGACCGTACTCGCAGAATCTTGCTGGGCGACTGGCAGGACTGCACCATTTCCCACGAGCACGCGAGACGCGAAATCTTCGATCCATGTCACCATGACGGCCCCTGCAGTGCGGCCAACAAGTGCCCCTGCGTGCTGGGCAAGTTGCTCTGCGAGCGCTTTTGCCAGTGCACCGCCGAGACTTGTGCCTACAAGTTCACTGGCTGCGCATGCCATTCTTCGGGAAAGACGTGCCGCCAGCGCCAAAAGGAAGGCAAACCATGCATATGCGTGCAACTCAATCGGGAGTGCGATCCGGTGCTCTGTAAGGGGTGCGGCGCAAGCGAGAGAGCTGATCCCCTGAACGCCCTCGACGAGGCGCTCCATTCGACAGGATGCCAGAACGTTCCTCTGCAGCGCGGCGTCTCCAAGGCTGTCGTCACCGGGAAATCGCAGCTCGAGGGCTGTGGCTATGGCCTCTTCGCGGCAGAGGAGATAGCCCAGGACGAATTTGTCATCGAGTACACGGGTGAGCTAATCACGCACGACGAAGGTGTCCGTCGCGAAGCTCGGCGGGGCGACGTGTTCGACGAGGGATCCAGCAGCTCCTACCTCTTCACATTGCTCGAGCAGGAGGGCATCTGGGTCGACGCGGCCATCTATGGCAACCTGAGCCGATACATCAACCACGCGTCCGAGGGCGACAAGAGGGGCTGCAACGTCATGCCCAAGATTCTGTACGTGAATGGCGAGTTCCGTATCCGCTTTACTGCTCTCCGCGACATCAAAATAGGGGAGGAGCTGTTCTTCAATTACGGCGAGAACTTCCCCAACCTCACCAAGAAACTGCTCGAGGACAAGGAAGCCGAGGAGAGCGCCGAAACCGGGCCGGCGCCGAAGCGCAAACCTGGCCGTCCGCCACGCGACGAGAATGCCCGAGGCGTTGCTCGTAAGACCACCAAGGTCAGGGCTAAGGATGCGGATCACGACTCGCCGTCGAAGACCGGTCGAAACCGCGGTCGCGGGAAGGCCCGCAAGGAGGCGCCCGGGCCGAGCCGCGACGAGGACGCGATGGACTGGCAAGTCGAGGCTCCGTATGACGAGGACGAAGGCGAGGCCGCCCTTTGGAATGGGAAGCCCAACGGGGCAAAAAGCCGGGGCCGCCGCGGCCGTAAACGAGACATACTGGACGGCGATGAGGACGAGGACTACGATGAATATCGGCCCGCAGGTGGCGACAACCACTATCAGTTTAATCGTGGCGTCCCGGGCGGGCCGTCCAACAAATCCCGGCGGCGGCCAGGCCGGCCTCCAGGCTCCAAGAAATACGTTTCTGAGGGATACGACACGGAAACCGGCCAAGTTGCCGACGCTATGGGCTCGCCGAGCCATACCCACCCCACGAAGCACACCTCCCGAAGGGGCGGCGCGCGGCCTGGAGCGGGCCGCAAGCCAAAGCGGCTCAAGCCGATGCCCGAGGCAGCCGACAGGGCCGCGCACGAGGAGGATTCGAACGAGCAGCCGCTTACGAGGGGTGCATCGGTGGCGTCTTGGGCGTCGATAGCGGAGCAGCAGCCGCCGCCGCAGCCGACCGCGCCAACGGCGGAGACCCGGGATGCCGGGGCCGGGGGCGTCGCTGCGAAGGGGACCCAGGGGCGGAAGAGGAAGGCCGGGGAGATGGGGTCCGACAGCGACAACGACGAAGTCGACGGCGACGGCGACGACGACGACTCGTTCGTGATGCAGCTCGACGACTATGGGCAAGGCGGCGACGAGGACGACAGTGCCGACTACGAGGAGGACGACGACGAAGACGACGACGACGGCGCCGATCGGGTGAGGCGCAAGAGGCAAAAGCCGTGGCGGTACAGGGTCGAGGGCGACTGAGGAGGGCGGTTTCTCTGAAGGGGGACCGTGGTCCTGGCGCCTTCGTAAATGCCTGTCGAGACTGGTGGATTTGTCAAGCCATGGAAGAAGGCTAGCGGTATATGGAGTTGGACGAGGGAATTAATAGCAACTGCCTCTGTCTCCGCTTCGAAGCAGGATTGGGCCCATCGGATGGTTAGATGGCTTTTATCAACACACATGGGTGTTTCTCAGTCACAGCACAGAATTCCCAGTGTATGTACATTACGTAGCAAGTTGCGAGTTGTTGGAGTTGGGTTGTGTAAGGTAGATATTGACGAAAATAGAAGACTCCTTAAAATACTTTGGATGACCATCGACGCAAACCTCAAAAGAGCAACAAAACCGGTATGCGAGCATCACTTATGACTGCCATTCTGCCGTCGTCGATAAGTTCAAAGGCAAGCGAGTGGATCCCATGAACAGTTCATCAGTTCATCACACCCCCAAATTCCATATGTATACACACACGCTAACCAAATCTTTCTGTGCCGCCATAGAACGTTGGCGAGCCCGTGGTATCATCCCGGATCCTAGTACAACCTGTCCTTCGCCTGGTTGAAATGAATGGACGGCAGCCAGTGTAGCTGAGCGAACCGCTCATAGGAGAAGCGTGGGCAAGAGGTCATCCTTTCGGCCCTTCCAGACCTGTGGAGGGGCTATCACACCCCATCCACCCAGACAACCATCCCGCTCTCATCTCCTTGATAAGTCCACTATGACCTCTAGCAATCGACACAGCAATTGTTGTATGACTTGGTCGGGGGCCGGGGGCTAACCCTATTCTGTAGCGGGGCGTCGCGAATCGAACGGACTCGGGGACATATCTACCGGTGTATGAGACGTGTTTGGCGATGTCGAAGCTCGGAGCTTTCCGTGTTGGGCCAAGCAGGCAGGCGGCCCTTCGGTGCGTCGCCCAGTTGGCTCCTCGGATCATACGCTCTGAGGATACACACTAGCTGGCTTCGGGGGGTGTCAGTGAGGGGTCCGAGGAAGAGGTGGCAGGGGAAGGGGTGGCTAGCATACAGGGCTGTTCAGCATGGTATTCCTCTTGTTCCTTCCTTTCTTGATGTGGCTCTTCAAGGCGTTGGAATCCAGCGGCTTGAGTAGCTCGAAGCTACAAAGCAGTTCCGACGAAACAGACATGACGGCTCCCCAGTTGTCAAACTCTCCGCAATACTATCGAGAAGGTCAGCTTTCCGGCCTGGGGCTAGCTACGGGCGAGGTTAACTCACATTTGGCGCGCTAAAAACGGTGACCAAGACACGATCATTGAAAAACTCGTAGCCATCCTCAACCACCATGTGTGCTCGACAGACCAGATCGAAATCGTGGGCGGCGAGGAAGTCTGTTATGACTTTCTTTCCGAAACAGTAGCTCACTCCCCTCTCATTTGCCTCCCAGTCCTGTTCCATGTCGGCCGGGTCGGACCAGAGGAGGTCGTTCAACAGGCCATAGTCAGGGACGTCAGTCGGTCGTGCAATGTTTCGGATGTCATCCATGTGACTGAGAGCGGGAGACAGGCCCCCGTGGACACAGAAGATCTTGCCGGCGACTATGGCAGCGATGGGCAGGGTGTTGAAGCAGTCAATGAACGTCTTCCAGATCTTGACGTTGCATCTGCGTTTGCATTCGTCATAGAAGCCGTAAACTCGCGTGACATTCGCGCATTCGTGGTTGCCACGCAGGAGGAAGAAGTTCTCGGGATATTTGAGTTTGTAGCATAGCAGCAGCAGGATGGTCTCGAGCGACTGTTTTCCACGGTCGACATAGTCCCCAAGAAAGAGGAAGTTGGAACTCGGGGGGAATCCGCACATCTCGAACATGCGGATGAGATCCGTGTACTGGCCGTGGACATCGCCAACAACCTTGACGGGAGCATCCAGTTCCAACAGGGCGGGCTGAGAGAGGAAGCACTCGCGGGCCCGTTGGCAGATGGCCACTATTTCGGCATTCTTAAGGCAGACGCTCTTAGTAACCTTGCCGGCGTAAGCTGCATCCAGAAGACGCTTGATGAAATCATCCAGGTCGATATCCTTCAGCTCACTCATGGCAGGCACCGGCGAAGTTTCTTCCTTAATCAATCCAGTCGCCGAGGCAACAGGGTTGATGACGTTCTCCCGCTTGACGAGGATAGACTGCCCCGGCTGCTGGGCTGGTAGGTTGGGGTTCGCACCGGCAGAGGGTGGTTGGTCAGACACATGATCGACCTCGCCAGAAGCCTGGGCAGCCGACACGTCACGGTGGCCAGTGTTGATATAGGAGTGTATTGGTGAGGGCGGAGGTTGGAGTTCGCCATCGGGAGAGCCGGCAGTAGGGGAGCCGGCGCTGGGGGTATCGACCGATGAGGGGGAACTTAGGGATGGCAGAGACTCGTGCCGACTAGGACGTGAGAGACCCGACCTGCCGCTCTTCCCCGATGTGACCGACGCAGCATCGGACTTGTCCGGTGCATCGCCATTGGACAACAAAGTCGAATTCCTGGGGCTATCGCTCTTTCCCGAGCCCGGGATCTTGGACCTTAGCGAGCGGAACGACCGAGATGACTCCTTCGTATCGGATCTGCTGAACGATGGATAGGACTGCAAGGTATCGGAACCATTTCGGTCGGCCGACAAGGAATTGCCAGAAGACTTGGAGGATGCCTCTTTGGCATCCTTGGAAGGCTGGTTGCCCATCCTCCTCACGTATCAGCAGGTCTCGAGTTTGGCTCTTGTCGGAAAGTGTAAGGGGCTGGACGGTGTGCGCGTGTCAGGTTTGTGGTCCGGCAGGGTCGCCTTTGGTTGCCCACACAGCCTACCGCTGCACCCGTCTAGGTATGTGAATCCTGATGCCGCCTCGCCAAGCCTGGTACTAGGGAGGATAGAAGATGCGGTCGAGGCAAGAGAGCAGGCAAGTGGCGGTGTTTGAACTGGGGCCCGATGATGTCTCCGTTTTCGAGGATTGGCGCCGGACGGCGGAGAAGAAGAGGGGGTTGTCAAGAGAGTGTAGGGCGATGTGTGATAAGGCGATGTCTTTTTTTGATTGTTATAGAGATCTCGGCGTTAGGAAGTATCGGCAGGGGGGGCAAATAGTTGCTAGGGTGTCGCGACGGAATGTCCGGCTGTGATCGGACCCCTGACCAAGAAAGATTATATCGTCAGCACTCAGTGAAAGAGCAAAGATGCAGGGGGTGACAGGCTGAAAGGCGCGGCTCTGGGAGGATTGAATGATGAAGTGCGTGCGGGGAGTGGAAACACTGACGACATAGGGGAGAGAGACGACGGGGAGCGCAGCAACTGGACCTTGACGGGCACCGAAGCTGTAGCTTCGACGAAGGGCGGTCCTGGTGCCGCAGCTCTATGAAATGGCCAACCTACCTGGAGAATCGTGGCAAATACGGACGTGAACGTGGACGTTGAGCGTTGAGGTGGGCGGGAGTTGTGTGGGTGAGCGTTCTTCGCAAAGTCTTGTTTAGGAGGAGGAGAAAGGCGCCGGCTGGGGTAGGAGGGGTCAAGTGTCAAGCAAGTGTCAGCGATAAGGTCTCGCCCCAAGACTCCGAAACAGGGAGTGGTCTAACGTTGTCTGCGGCGTCGGCTCAATCGAGAATCGAGGTGTCTGGACTCTCTGGACTGTTCTGCGTTTGCGATTGCCTGTTCCGCAAGATCTGTAAAATTGGGAGCAAGGGATTGGACAATGGCGGAGACACGGGTTGCTTCCCAGTGCTTCGTTTCTTCTGGATGGGGGGTTTTGGTACTTGGGCTTGCAGGACATGCAGCCTGGTCGCGGCCTGGTTGGTCCACTCGAGAGCACGTGCGCTCTCCTCGTGCGAATGTGGGGGATCTTCCTACGCTGTGTCACTATTCAAAAAGTCCAAAAAAATTGGATGAGGAGAGGCAGATAGGTATGCATGCCAGGCCGATGTCCGTGAGCCTATGCGCGATGCTTCCGTGGCCATCACTTATCACTGCACGCATCTTCTCACCCATGGATTGGGTACCGACTGGCAAGGGTGGCCTAGGACCGGTCGCATCACCTGACCCGGAGCCCTGGTAGAGCCCCGTCTAGATCCAGAGCTGTTTGGCTGGAGATTACCCGTCCACATAAGTCGGTGAAGCCTGGGTATGCATTCTAGGAATTGCTTCCTTGGCAGATCCCTCCTCGTCGTCAACATTGAAGATCGCAAAACGCCGACATCGCCATCTTGACATCTGGATCGCTAGCCAATCCTCGCGAGAGCCATTGCCCCGCTCGTCCCCTATCCCCAGCTCCGGTAGTGTCCGGTCGTGTCGACACCATTTGCCACGCCGACGCTCCCAAATTATGAACCCGAACTCGGCGCCGGTTGACACCCGTCTGCAACTCCGCTCGGGAGGATATTACCAGTATATTGGCACAGAGGTGGTGTCCCACCCTCTCGGGGCCCGGTAGGTATATGTGCGTAGTATTCAATGACACCGCTGGTCCGGTACCTACCTTAGCCTCTGAATTGGAAGAAACATAGCCAAGTGGAGTTGAAACCCAATGGAGTATGGACGACGAATACCTTGCACTTAGCCAAGTTGGAGGACAGTCCCCCAACAAGGCTGAAGCAATAGGTGGGATGTTTCTATATTTGGGCACTCGCACTAGTGCAGACCCCTCTGAAACCCCCACTGGGCTGGGGCGGTTGGTAGTGGGTGATTGTCATGGGGGAAGTTCAACTCGAACAATGTGCCTTGGGCTCCGCCACTGAGCCGCATCAGTGACAGGACGACAGGACGGGGATTGGCATCATGTTCATCTGGCTCTCCAGACGAGACCTCTGCGTCATGGGGTGCTAGATCGAGGGTATTTTGTAAATGTTGGCATTCTGCTTAAATAGGTACATGGGGAGGCATCGAAAATAAGGCAAGTAGGTGGATTTTCGGGGTCAGCTTGATGCATACCTATTGCTACCCACGCACGTGGATCAGTGTGGATATGAGTGTGGCTCACCACTGCAGTTCTTACTATGGTAATTCCAGGTTTCTTACCAATAACTGGGTGCTTCTGTGCATTACGCGGAAAGCCGATCCTACGAGCTGATCTCACCCTGTGGCGGCCGCCTGAGTTGCTGACGACCCGGAATTGTGGGTCGGGGGCTGAGCATCGATGATCCGCAGCTCATCCGCTAGACAACACTGCGCCACTCTAATTCTACGTGGTGCTAATATGGAAGGTATACGGTGTATAGGCACCCAGGGTCGGGAGCTGAGCCTACTGCCCTCCGCCTTGCTGACGACTCGTCCCGTCGTTAAATATCCTATTTATCGCAAACCTCCCGCTAACTTACTTCTCTTCATCCCATCATTGTTGAAATACGTTCATTTCAGCGACTCGATCATTGACTCGCAAGCTATCCAGCCGACTCTCGCTCATCAAGGTATCCCCGAGTCAAACGACAGCCCTCAGTCATACCTTATTCAACCACCTGAGCTTTTGCCACCACACCGATCCTGTTTATTTGCCAGGGCAACGACAAGCGGCGGCTCGCTGCAAAACAAACAACAAGTACTTACCTACGCAACACAAAACACCTATCGCCGCCATGGGTAACTTTGGTCGCTACGTCTGCGTGGCGATACCGTTCGCGTTGACGCTGGGCTCCATCGTCGCCATGCTAATTGGAGGACTGGCTGGCGTTGCCGACAAGAGCCTGTACATGTTCCGCGTCGACCTAACGAATCTCTCCATATCTCCAGCTTCTGTTACCAACCTCATCAACTCCCGGAGTCCGGAATCGGTCGGCTTCCACGACCCCACCCTACTCGAGGAAGGCTCACCCGAAGGAGCCAAGACATCAAACATCACGGGCGCCGACCTCGGTCTCTACGAGTTGTACGATATGGGCCTGTGGGGCTACTGCTACACGCCCCAGAATGGCACAAAAGTGTGCACGAAGCCCGCCTTCAACTGGGCCGAGACCCAGCTGAACATCACCAAGAACAATATCGACAGCCTGGTCACCGCCACCGGCCAGAACGTGACCTTGCCCAAGGAGATCACGTCCGCAATTTCGGCCTTCGGCAGCGTCACGCGCTGGACTGAGATCGTCTTCATCATAGCCATTGCGGCACTGGGCGTCGAGCTGTTCCTCGGCATCTTCGCCAGTTGCAGCCGGGTCTTCTCTTGCATCACTTTCCTCGTGGCAGGCATCGCCACCGTGGCCGTCTGCGCGGCCGCCTCGCTCGCGACAGCCATGTCTGTCGTCGTCGTCGGCGCCGTCGAGGGTACCGCCAAGTTCTACGGCGTCAAGGCCGATTTCAACACTCGCTTCCTTGCGGCTGTCTGGATCGGTGCTGCCTTCGCCATCGCTGCCGGCCTGTTCTGGCTCTTCACCATCTGCTGCTGCGCGCCTGACCACCACAGCAAGAGCCGCAAGCGTAGCAACTACGCCGAGTCCGAGAAATTCATTCCCACCGGCTCGTACCAGCCCATCCACGCGGACCCCAGCTACCCTAGTGGGTACAACGACCGGCACTCGGTTCCTCAGTACGGCTATGCCAGCAACGCAAACCCGCCGCGCCGCGACTTGGCGTACGAGCCCTATTCGCACGCGAACGTGTAATGATGTGACTTCCAGCTTACGGTTGGGATGGTGCATTGGGATGAGGACATCCATGGATGCTGCTTAAGAGTGCCGGTCTCGTTATTACTGCATTTAATCGGCGTTCCGGCTTTGCTCCTTTTTGGGCTTTATGATGATAAACAACAGGGAGATCAGTCATGGGGAGATTGGGGTTGCCTGGGTTTCTGGGTTCCTGGGTTAAGAGTTGGGATGATACCCCGCAAAAGGACCTTCACGATGTGCAAAAGACTTTGAACACTTTAGATTCTTACGCCTATCGATTACCCGGTATGGCTACTTTGCTGCCTACCATAAGTCATAGTAGTTAGTGTTTTATCAAACATCATTTATAGCATCTGCTGTGACCTGCCTAGTGTGAATCTCATCACGTGAAGGCAAATTTCTCTCAGGTTGGCAACCATGATAATTGACAACCCAAGCTGCTGAAATTCGGTCCTGTAAATGGTTCCCTAGAAAACTTACACCGCAATTCGGTCAAGGAACTGCTAGCCACCTGCGCCATTCATGTAAATCACCTCTTCTCGTCTCCGCGGGGCCAAGTGGCCCAGTAAATAACCCTCGACGAACCATGTCTCAAGATGTAAGTGGACTTCCCCGGTATCTCCTTCGCGTTGGCGGGGTAGGTCCTTCTCAACGATAAACATTCCCCTGACAGGCCTCCTATTCATAGTCCGAAGCTCCACGGGCTCTGAAGCAGGACTTTTTACAATGCCCAGTTACAGCCCTCGCCTTCTTTGAGTCAGCCAATGGGCGTCAATACGTCGTCGCGGGAGAAGACGCCTGGATCAGGATCTATGATCCCAAACTCTGTCGGCTGCGTGGACAGCTGAGGGTATTTTCGTCGCAGGCGGTCCATGGTATGCAAGCCTCCTCGGCCGGGTTGCTTGTCTGGGGGGACAAGTCCGTGACAACCGTGCCGGCAGCTGCGCTGGAGGCCATCCTCGAGGGCACCCATGTTGAGGCACCTGTCGAGGCACAAGCCCCGGACTGGATCTACGACGGCAGCTTGTCGCCGTACGACCCGCGGGTCGGTGTCCTCATAACCGCCCATAACGAGATCGTCTCGTTTTCGGTGGATTCGGTAGAAAACCGACACGTCATCGTGTTCGGCGAGGTCATCTCCCCCTCGAGACCGATCCTTTACTCCGGTGCGGTTTCCTGGACTGCAGAAAGGTGTGTCCTGGTTGCAGCAGGGACCGTTTTCGGCGAGATAGTCGTCTGGGAGTGCTGCTTTGATGGGGAAAGCTCATCCCGTTCCGAAGTTTTGTTTGTCCTCACCGGCCACGAGGGCTCTGTCTTTGGCGTTGACATCTCGCCCGAGCTCGAGCTCACAACTGGCTGTAAGACGAGGTTGCTAGCAAGCTGTAGCGATGACAGAACCATCAGGGTTTGGGACATCACGAGAGGCGCAGACCTAGCCAGGACCATTGATGGAGCCTACATTAAGAGCCTGGGAGAGGCTCGAGAGACGGGCTTTACTGCTAGCTCTGAAATAGATGCAACGCATGATGTCGATGCATCAAGGTGCCTCGCAGCAACAATGGGCCATGGATCGAGAATTTGGCATGTCAAGTTCGCCTGTCCCACAGCTCATACTGGAACATCAATGAGCCCTGTCAGCGTGTACTCGTTTGGAGAAGACGCAACCGCACAGAAGTGGGCATTATGCCTAGGCGGAGACCGTCCCACGATTCCTAGCAAGAGCGCTGTCCTCAACTCATCCAATTGGCTCCCAGGCGCGCTCAATAACGTGGAAAAGTTTGTCTGCCATAAAGGAAAGCATATATGGTCCGCTGCCGTGACGACGGCAGGGAAATCCGATCCGCTCGTCACCACAGGCGGTGCTGATGGCAAGATCACTCTTCTTGGCTGGGTGGACAAGGATGTTGCCACCGATTCCACGAACAAGGACAACAGCAGCCGGAGTGTGTCCAACCTTACGGACGGCACCGTCTCGTTATCTTACCAGGATGTGTCCGAATCAATATCGGGCACAGGAAATTATCTACCGGACGCCAGTCCCATAGTCAAGAAGACGGCCAAGAACGGCTTCCTGCGATATGTCTTCCTATCGGAAGACCGCCTCCTAGTCTCGACTAAGTCTGGAAGGACTCTGGTTGGGAACATGGGAAAGGAATTATCCTGGGCTGAAGTGGATGTCTCTGATGCCGTCCGTGAAGACCTGAAATCCCACATCATCTCCAGGAGCCCCGGTTTCGGTGCCGCATTCCTGGGATCTACAAGCGGACGACTGTACCTATTCCGCGAAGAGCATGGAATGCAGGAGATAGCAACCTTTTCCGGCAAGATCGCCGATCTCCTTTTCTTACCCAAGCCAAGTGAGAGGGCGGAGACCGCCATCGCCGTGGGATCAGGTGTGGAAAAGGAACGGGTATTTACCATATTAGTGACAATCCTTGGAAGCACCCAAGCCACGTTACTTACCTTCGCCATATCAGAAGAGAGCACCAGTGTCGAACGTCTGCCTATCTGCCTAGATAAGGGGGTTGCTACCTCTGCCGCCATCTGTGGAGACTTCATGGTGATCGGAACGAGATCGGGGGTTGTTGCGGTGTACACGAGGACTCCAGACGGCTTTGCCCGCCGAGCTTCTCGACTAGACTGCAAGAACAAGGACGCGGTGACCTCCATCGTGACGCTCCCGCCACTGGATGGAGATACTGCTACTGGGTTTCTTGCCACTTTCCGCGACGGAAACTACCGAATCTACGAGATACAGGGCGACGAGGATGAAGTGGCCCTCATCCTTCGGCACGAAACATCTCCTCCACTGGGGCCAATACTCGAGGGGGCATGGTTCGCTCAGACGCCGAACGGGGACTTGGACCTCATCATATGCGGATTCCGCAGCAGAAGCTTCGTCATGTGGAACGAAACGAAGCAGCAGGAAATTGCTGACGTCGAGTGTGGCGGCGGCCACAGGACTTTCGATTACATGTCGAACCGCGACAAAGTGGAAAGGATGCGGTTCGTCTACACCAAGGCGTCGTACATGGACATTTACTCCCAGTCCCGGATGTCGTTACGGACACTCAGGCCAGGCAGCCACGGCAGGGAGATCCGAGCGGTGGCAACCAACGGGAAATACCTAGCCACAGGGGGCGAGGATACGTGTATTCGCATCTGGGAATATGCACACGATGGCGCCCCGCCGGAAGACCTGAGGTGCCTTGCCGTATTAGAGAAACACACCGCGGGCGTCCGGTGTCTCAAGTGGTACGGGGAGGAGTATCTCATCAGCTGCTCCGGAAATGAGGAGGTCTACGTCTGGAGAGTGACCAGCCTCAGATCCAAGTACAAAGGGCTCGCAGTGATCTGCGAGGCCGTATTCTCCGACTTCACCCCGTTGAGGGACCTGAGAATCATGGACTTTGTCGTTGGTGAAGGGGAGGAGGACGATGACGGAATGCATATCTCAATGACCTTCTCCAACTCGTCCCTGAAGACGTACCGCTACTCGCAAGACCAGGGTTTCAAGCTCTTGGCTGAAGGGCTATACACCGGGGCCTGCCTAACGCAGATTCGTCATCTTCGACTGCCTGGAGGCGCCATGAGAGTCCTCACGGCTTCAACGGACGGGCATGTGGCGATATGGAAAGGTGAGAAGAGCACACCACAAGACAAGACTTGTGATATAAGTCGCTACACCTTAGTTCTCGCCACCAAACTTCACCAGAATACCATCATCAGCCTCGACATCCGAGACGATGCTACGGAGGGCGGCATTAGCTGGCAAGTCGTCACCAGCGGGGATGACAACGCTCTCGGCATCCTCGATATCTCATGGCGCGGGGAACACGCCAGCCTCACCGTCACCAGCCGCGCTCGAGTGAAAGATGCCCACGCTGCGGCTGTGACCAGTGCCGTCATAATGGAACGGGCCGGACCTTCGACGTTGGTGGCCACCGTGAGCAATGACCAACGCATCAAGGTCTGGAGGATAGAAAAGGTCCCCAGAAAGGGAAACCGGGTGGCCCTGGTCGAGAACCAATATAGCGCCATTGCGGACCCTGGAGACCTGGAGGTGTTCGCGCCGGGGAAGCTGATGGTCGCTGGTGTCGGGATGGAGGCTTGGAGCTGGTCGCCACGGTCGATAATATGACAAGTTTGATATCAACCTGTGTCAGAGGCAACGCCAACTAAGGGTGCTCGTTTATAAACCTGCTCACCTCGAGGATCTCACTGATCTGACGTAGTATTGCAAAGCCGGATCCGATATTGGGGGGGACAAAAAATGTACGCACACACCTGCGCAACCCCTCCCCCCCTTTTCTCGATCTCGACCCCTTTCCCGCCAACCTCTCCACTACAAAGTGCAGGTTAGGTGTCCATTATTAGTGTATCGACCTAGTCTGGCCCTGTATACTACGTAATTCTAAACAACTTCCTCTCTACTACCTGTCCGTGACTACCGAAGTTCTTTCCGGCAACCCTCGCCGGCATGAAATATCGACATGAAAATGTTCACACAAAGCCACGGGCCACAGAATCCCAGCAGCATGTCTTGGGAATATTTGGTGACGCAAACTCACCAGCTGAGCCCGCTGCAGGGCTCTATGGTGGCGAAAGACTGCAAGACCATCATCATCCATCACCACCTGCAATTGATGAAGAGTGCTAGGAGAATTTTCTCGAGGACGTCTCAAAGGTCAACGATCTCCCTATAGCTCATCTCCAATTCAGTTGACGGATGAATGAAAAGGAAACAGAAAGAGGGTGGGGAGGGGGAGAGAAGGGAAAAAAAAAAAAAACAGGCATGGAACCTGTGAGGATCGAACTCACGACCTCAGGATTACTCCGATCTGGGACCGAATCATAGCGAGTATGAGACCTGCGCGCTAACCAGCTGCGCCAAGGTTCCGACTTGAAAATAAGTTGACGTTAATCCAATACGTAAGTTTCGGAAGCTTCACTCAGATTAAATTTTTAAAAAATAAAAATGTATCCACCTAGTGGATCAATTCAACGGGCCAAAAAAATAAAACTAGAATGGCCGTTGGAGGGATCGAACCTTCGACCTTGTGCGATACTAGAATAGCATGTAAAGCACACGCTCTAACCACTGAGCTAAACGGTCATCCAGAATTTTCAAGTCCTTATTATCCAATAATAGACAGAATCATTTAGTTTCGCCGTCATTGGTCGATGGCCCATTAGCAAACCACAAATCGCTGCAAGGCTGAGGCGAACCCCCCTCTGCAACCAGGAAGTCCCCCCAAACACCTTTCCGGATATCGATGTCATGAGGGGCCTCCAGTACTCCAAGGCGCTTCTGCGCAACAGTAGGATTGCCAATAGAGCTGTTGCCAGGTAAGGCCAACGTCAATGCCTGCTTCTACAATGCCCCCGTCACTAAGGGTTTCAAAGTCCAACAGATGCAGCAGCCCTCGGCCTGTTCAGATTTCACCCACGCCTGCTACAGGGTCAATTGGCTCGCGATGCTGGCCTCACACATTCCTGCGCACGCTGCTTCTCGCAGACGACGTGGCAGGCCAAGAACGCCTCGAAGGAGCGGACGAAGGGCCGGCCCGACGTGACCACCGCCCCCAAGGCCGCCGCCGCCCCCAAGAGCAAGAACACCAAGCCCGGCGCCGGCGCCGGCACCGGCAACGAGGAGGTCACGTCCGGGGGCGACGGGCGACCGAAGCCGAACCCGGAGGAGCCGTTCGACCTCTCGGACCTCGAGTTCGGGTGGGCGCGGGGCGCGGAGCACTTTGAGGACCAGCTGAAGAAGATGCGGGCGGGGGGCCGGTTCAACCCGGACGCGATCGGGGCGGTGCGGGTGCGGCCGGACAAGAAGTCGGCCGAGACGTTCCCGCTGCACGAGCTGGCGGCGGTGGTGCCCAAGGGGGGCCGCAACATTGGCGTGCTGGTGCACGAGGCGGCATACATCAAGCCCGTCATGAGCGCCATCCAGGCCAGCCCGGACTTCAATCAGCAGCCGCAGCGGAGCGAGGAGAACGAGCTGGAGCTGATACTGAAGGTCGAGCCCGAGAGGAAGGAGGGGCTGGTTAAGAGGGCCAAGGAGCTGTGCCACGCCTGGAGGGAGCAGGTGCGCGCCGAGAGGCACAAGAGGGACGTGGTCGTCAAGAGGTGGCACAAGGACGGGCTGCTTACCGCTAATGACAAGACGCGGCTGGAGAAGGAACTGCAGAAGCTGCAGGACAAGCGGATGGCACATGTGGATAGCAAGGAGAAGGAGATCCTACAGCACATTGCGGCCAAGGAAGGCCGCTAGATGGAGAAGGAAGGCATTCCCGTGGGATACCCCGTGGGCCGGATGCTAGGGTGTCGAAGGGATACCCATCCATATATTCATACAGTGATTCGATTCCTACATACAACAAGCTCCACATAGTGCTACAGTGTCCATCCCCCGGGTGTCGGTATTACCAGACATCTGCTCGATCGCCCTCCTTATGCCGCCGCTGCTTTCCGAGGTCGGGCGGCACCCTTCGCGCGTGCACCTTGGGCAGGCAGAAGAGAACGGACCTTCGCATCAAACTTCTCCCCATCGGTAGGTGTGTACGTCGCTTCGCGGGCGTGATAGCTTGCCAGCATACCCAGAGTGTCGTTGAGTGCCGCGAACTTGGGGGCGACGTATTTCCCCTGGACAGCAGCCTGAATAATGGCCGCCTTGGTGTTCTCGTGAGGAGGATATATCCTGACCCCATCCTGGCTGCCCTCCAGCCACTCCTTCTCCTTCAAGCTGTCAAAGAAGACGGGCTTCTTCTCGTGGTAGTACCGGTTGACGTTGTCCTTGGGGTCGTTGAAGAAGCCGTCCGGGTTATACGGCTTGCCTCCTCCGAGAATCCGCATGCCCCTCATCGCGGCCTCGACCTTGCCTATGGAGACATCCGTTGCCAGGGCCGGGCCGTGGCCGACCAGGGATTCCAGCGTGGTCGGGGGCGTGTATGGCGTTACGACGCCTTGCTCGATGCGATTGAGCCAATCCTGTTCTTCGGGGGTGCATATGAGCTTGCCGTTGGCGTTATCGTCCTTTGCGGCCTCCTCGTCCTTCTTCTTCCGTTTGCCCCCCCGTCCACCGGCACCGCCGCCGCCACGACCCCTGCCGCGGCCCCTGCCACGAAACCCGCCAGCACCGGCATCGCCGCCGCCTCGCTGGAAAGGAGTCCTGGGACCCCCAGTGCGTGGTGGAAAGCCTTGCCCGCCACTCGGGGCAAATCGGCCGGCTGGGCGAGGTGTGGTCAAGCGGCCCCTGAGGCTCCGGAGGTTGATCATGGTGTGCCCGCCGGCTGGCCCTCCTCGTCCGGGCGAGGACGCGCCCAAGGAGCGAGCATCGACGCGCGGTGCGCTGGGCGAGCCGGATTGCCCCAAGGAGCCCAGATCAGAAGCTGCCGCCGCTAATCGTTGCCGGGTGGTGGGTCGAGGTTGGGATGGCTGGTCGTCTTGTACCCATTGCGTTGTTGATAGGGATCGCTGGCTGTCCCATCGGATCTCGACACGGCCGCGCCCAAGAGCGGATCGCACTGCTGCCCGATTCATGGCGATTGAGGCGGTTTTCGAGAATCGCTCGGCCGACAACCTCGCAGTCGTGATATGGAACTAAAAGTTGAAAGCTCCACGGACCGACTCGAAAAAAAGGGTGTGTCACGTGATACCTCCCGTGCAGCCCAGCACTCAAATCAGAAACTCTTATTGCTTGCCAACTGTGCCAAGGCATCTCTCAAACATTCGCATGCTGGATGTTATCCCGCAATGGACTGTGAATAGCTTACACACTACGGTATCAGAGCTGAGCCTTGGACTTTGAGATGATACCTACGGCCGCCATGGGCAAAGGCTGCCAGTTTCCTGCTCACCCCTGATCTATAGCATTCACGGTCTATCAGCGTTTGTAGAGAGACATCGCACACAGCTGCTATTAACATTTGCCTATGTTCATAGATGCCTGATAAAGCATCACCTATGGACGGACTTTGTGCTCTCCGCAATTGCAACGAATTAGCCCTTTCTCCTGATCACTTCTTCAGAGGCTGGCCCATTCCACCAAACGTGACCATCTTGGTAACCTGGTATTCGGAGATACCATACTGCGATCCCTCCCTGCCGAAACCAGACTCCTTCACGCCTCCGAACGGCGAGGCAGGGTCTGAAATCAGGCCCGTGTTGACGCCGACCATGCCCACCTCGAGATGCTCCGCGACCCGGTGGACGCGCTGCAGGTCCTTCGAGAAGAAATAGCCCGCCAGCCCAACCGGTGTCGAGTTTGCGATCCTGACCACCTCCTCCTCGGTCGCAAACTTGAACAATCCAGCCACGGGACCAAATGTCTCCTCGATGGCCATGTCCATCTCAGTCGTCACGCCAGTAAGGACGGTCGGCTGGAAGAAGTTCTCCCCCAGGTCCGGCATCTTCTGGCCCCCGACGACGACCTTCGCACCCTTCTCCTCGGCGTCGCGGACGTGCGACTCGACCTTGTCGACAGCGCGGTCGTGGATGAGCGGGCCATGCGTGACGCCGCCCTCGAACCCGTTGCCCACGCGGAACTGCCTGACCTGGTCGGCGAACTTGGCCGCGAACTCGTCGTAGACGCCGGCCTGGACGAAGATGCGGTTCGCGCACACGCACGTCTGGCCCGACGAGCGGAACTTGCTGACCAGCGCGCCGGCGACGGCGGCGTCGACGTCGGCGTCGTCGAAGACGATGAAGGGCGCGTTGCCGCCGAGCTCGAGGGACAGCTTCTTGAGCGTCGACGAGCACTGCCGCATGAGCAGCTTGCCGACGTTGGTCGACCCCGTGAAGGAGACCTTGCGCACCGTCGGGTGCGTCGTGAGGACCTCACCGACCTCGGGCGTGTTGCTCAGCGTCGTGACCACGTTGACGACGCCCGCAGGGATGCCGGCCCGGTGCGCGAGCTCGGCGAGCGCGAGCGACGTGAAGGGCGTCTCGCCGGGGGCCTTGCAGACGACGGTGCAGCCGACGGCGAGCGCGGGGCCCATCTTGCGGGTGATCATGGCGGCGGGGAAGTTCCAGGGCGTGATGAGGCCGCAGACTCCCACGGGTTCCTTGATGGTCCACACGCGGTTCCCAGGCACGGAGGAAGGGATGGTGTCGCCGTAGATGCGAGGCGCCTCCTCGCTGAACCACTCCAGGAAGTTGGCCGCGTAGACGACCTCGCCCTTGGCGTCGGCCGTGGGCTTCCCGTTCTCCCAGGTGATGAGGGTTGCCAAGTCCTCCGAGTTCTCCATCACGAGATCATACCATTTTCGTAGCAGCTTAGACCTCTCTCGGCCGGTTTTCTGCTTAAAGCTGTCAAAGGCAACCTCTGCAGCTTCGATGGCATGCTCGGTATCTTTGGCGTCGAATTCAGGACAGGTACCAATGAGCTTCCCTGTCGATGGGTCTGGAAAGAAGAGTCAATATGCGCGCAGTCGGGGGGGCAGGTGGCTGTGGGTGGAGCAAGCTACCATTGACCTGGAATGTCTTGCCAGACGCGGCCTTGACCCATTCTCCATTCACGTAACAGACGTCCTGCTTGAGGAGAGACGGATCCTTGAGCTATAGCGCTACAAATCAGCAACAAGGTAATTGCAACGGCATAGGGTTTCTACAACCCACCTTGGGGGCCATTGTTGAGGCGAGGCGAAGGCACGAATTGGCTGCTACGGGTAGGGTTCTTCTTTGGAACCGGGATCTAATTGCCAGGCGAGACGAGTAAATAAGAGTCCTCTGTAACAAGGCCATCTCCGCTATCCGACGGAAGATGTCGGATGGCACAAGATGGCACAAATACCAGAGCTCTGTCTCTGTATCACGGATGCGGGAAAAGAAAAACGCACAAAATGAGGGCGGCACTCGCAGAAGGGATGCCTTTCTGATAATGAAGTCAGTTGGTTCTCTAGGACAACCTGTGCGTGGAAATTATCGATTGCTGTGTCTCGTGAACGTCCCCGAGAGGCGGTAGTAATTGTCGGTAATCGGGCTGTGTGGATGACGTCGGCTATTGCATTTGGATCCACTGTCCCCCGTGCCCGGCACTTACCTCCACCCCGTAGCCCGTCTACACCCGCTCTCATCAGGCCACTAGCTGCGACAGGGTTAGGGTCTGCTATGGTAACGGTTGGCAACATCAGATCATTGTGGCTCTTTGGCGCCTAACAAGAGAGTTCAGACTCGACATCCTTGATGGAAGGCTTCAATGCAGGACAAATATATATTAAGCTGACTTATCCGCACAAGCAAGGTAGTTATATCCGCCTCCTCAGAGAACCTTTGGACGGAAGGGATCTAGACCTTTTCTAACCGCATAACTGTGGTTATACCGGTGGAGCAACGTCCCTGACGTAACACTGTTGAGAAGTCGAGGATACACGCAAACACCCTAGGTTTCGTGGACCGCCTGACACAGCATGAGCCAGCACCTTTCGTCAGCATGGTGCGTCGTCTCCCAGCAGCCTGTCTAGTCTGATAAGACAAATCATCGGAGCTACACCTCCCAGCCACAATAACGCTGCTGTGACCCGGGATGATGACGGGCGCCACCACCCATCTGGTTTCGATCGCCCCTATATCCCATGTCTGTGAACCGTCAGGTGCCAGCCGCCTTGAGCGCCGGATCCCGGCACAGCCACCGCATGTGTAACCGGGTGGCTGTAAAAGGTCACCGTAAGAAGAGAAAGAGGAACGTCTGTGGCGGGGAGTGCAGACAAGGAGGTGGTAGAGGGTGTTGTGAAACGTGAAAGCTCCTGCTTTCGCTGTTATCTCGCAGTTCCAAAAAAAGGGGAAAGGAAGAAGCTTAGGTGAGAAAGCGTTGTGGCAGGCCCATACCCTCCAACACACCCTTACCTCTCTGTGTGTCTGGCTTGAACTTTGGTTGTGATTCGGCGTGAGCAAGCGAGTGCTTATTCGTTGATAAGAACAACCGGTGTCCGGCAGTTATCGTACACGCGCAAGTGACCGAGGATATTCCACCAACTCCAGGCAATATAGCAGATGATATCTAACCACATCAAATCCATCGTAAAAAGACACCCCGAGTCCGTTTCCCCACCCAACCAAGGAAATTAGTCCGACCCTGTCCCGGATAGTAATAATAAGGAGATACACATCCCTCACAGCCGGCAGGCGAATTGGCGGGCCTGAGCCCGTTGCTTCAACACGTACAGCCATGCCCATTCGACAAGGGCCCGATACGGTTACCCAGGGCGCAAAGAGATGAGATAGCATAAGTAGCCGTGGCCTAGTAGCCTATATGGCGTGTGTCGTTGAGGGCCTCATTGATGGCGCAAGGGCAGTCTCCTGTCGAGCGTGTGGAAGGCCTGCGTCCTCGGCGTGAAGGGCAATCCCGTCCTCGGCGTCACTGGCTGCATCTCCCACTGCTTGTCCGTGATTGGCGAGCCTGATGAAGAGGCCTCATCGTCATCATCCCCCTCGGCTTGCTGCTTGTTTGGAAGCATCGACCAGATGGCTAGGCCGAGATTGCCAAGGTAGACGGAGCTGAAGGGCAACAGTTAGTTGGGGTCACGCCCAGGCTCGGTTGGAGGGGAACGTACAGCATGAAGATCGTCACGGCAAAGGTCCCCTTCGCCATCATACATTGCTTGGTAGCATTGTACGGCTTGGCGACGTCACAGCTCAAGCGGATATACCAAGGGGACGGGCTCGGATATCTCGAATCGGCGTAGTCAGGACCGGCTTGGCCATAAACACTGGCTGTGTAGAGCCCGACCATGGCGAAGCTCTGTAGGAGACCGATGATGGGGAACCAGACTTTCATGATGAACATGATCATCTTGGTGAGGAGAGTAAAGAGAGAGATGATCGAGATGGCGACGTTGAAGTCGGTAAGTCTGCGGTGGATCCTGTCAGAATCGGCTTCCCGTATAAGAGAGAGAGCCCGCCACTCACGTTTGCGACCACACGAAAGGAATGGTGGGCAGTGGTCGGTGATTTGCATATGCGTAAAGGATCATGTTCGGGTTGGAGTTCATCTTCATGTCGAAGCCAATGTTCCAGAACCGTGTCCGGTACAGATCGGGGCGTTGGATGCCAAAGAGTACGAGGAGCGGGACAAGGGCGGCCAGCTCCATAACCACGAGGAACCATATCGGCCTCTTCACCCTCCACTTGCGGCGGAAGATCTTGTATGCCATGTTGGGCTAGCAAGCCGCTGATTGTCGCTGGTTATGGCGGTTTTCTGTCGCACCCGCTCCGACTAACTTCCTTGGATGTGCAGCGGCAGCTGGCTGAGGTATCTCCCCCCGTCGCTCTCGGCAGTCCTGCAGAACGGCTAAAAAGCGTGGGATGAAAAAGGTGTCCGTCAGAGTCAAATGTCGCTGGCTGCCAGCAGTCGCGGGATCTCTTCACATCTCAGAAATTAACGGTGTCGACAGCTTCCTGACGGGATAGGAGGTTCACTGCATGGAACGGAGGGGGGCGGGAGTTGATGGCAGGTTGCTGGGCTGCGGTGTATGTTATAAGGCTTGTCTGCCGCCCGCAACACAACCGGTGGCACCCAACCTCCAGCCTACCGGGCGGGGATGCAGGTCAATCAAGACAATCACGCCGATATGCCAGCCATGCCCAATAGAACGGCCGTGATGGGGGCGGCCACGGCGGTGTAAGCGCCGGGCGAAAAGGGATTCTGGAATCTGATTGGCCGAGGAGCCTCTGATTGTAGAACGAGTTGTGACCAATCTGGTTGAGCGATTCGCGGGACTTCAGGTCCGCCCAATTACCGTGCGTGCCGCCGGTCACCCAACCCCCGTTTCCCTTTACGAGGTAGGGGAAAAAAAGCACGGTCCTCGGGTTACCTAGGTACTTTGATGTGGACCTCCCTGACCTACCTACGGTACGGGTCGAAGGAGCATGGTCGGACCGCCATGAGACACGACTGGAAGAAAAGCTCCTTGTGTCTTTAAACTAGGTAGCTCCCGTCTTGTTTTATCAGCACATGTGCCATTCTTTTATTTTTGCTTGTGTGTGCGTCCTTTGGACGGAGTACAGCGGTTATAGGTACTCACTCCCTACCACCTGCAAGTCCTGCCACCAAAACACCGATTTTTTTTGCATTCGGAGGAGTAAGTTAAATGTAATAGGTGATTTGGGTAACTATCTTTGCGGCGACTGTTTTGATGAGGCAGATCCGAAAAGGAGAAGAGGATGTCTAGTACCTCCGAACACGTCCTACCAACCTACGCATAGTAAAGCTCCATTCAATGATCTATCATCGATCATTCTGCTCAACCCTCCCCAACTACGGGGCGTCATACTAGAGCACAGTTCCACCCTTGGACACTTGAAGTCTAAGCTGGTGGTGTGCGATGGATTGGTGGAAAGACGAGCGAAGCAAACGTGTCTACCTAGGTAGTGTAGGCAGATCTCGGAACAACCCGTGGGTGGAGATGCCCGTGAACTCTGATCGGGCACCATCAAGACTATCCGAAGAGACAGAATGGGTAAGTCAAGACTCGTGCTCACAAAAGTCGTGTAGTGTTAGAATCTGCATGTTTCAATGGTATGGGCAATTACGGATTCCACGATTCCTACCTACGCATAGGTATGCAGCACCTTAGTTAACAGGGCTCGACCCTCTGCCATTTCGCCAAGCTTAGCCTACTGCGATCCTGTCCAAAACTTTTCAACTTCTCTGCACCTCATCCTGCCTGCCTATCCGTACTTACTTAATCTAAGGCTACTGCAGACCTAGGTAGGTTCCCAAGCAAGCCTCGAGGTATGCTGATACCTCATCCATCGGAGCAGCTCACCTGCTCTTCCTATTCTGTCTATCGTGAAGCCTTTACGGTGTTTATTAGCCTCGTTTTTTTGCACAGCACAAATCAATCCAACCTCGGGATAGTATCAACTATACATAGTAGACAGGGGATCCTGGGCGGGTGACACCATTTTGCCAAGACTCTAGACCTCCGCAGACCGTGATCCACCCCACCCCACCACAGGGGCCCCTATCCCCCTGGTCATGGTTTGCTCTGTTTCGTCCATGGTCGCCGCCTGACCTTCTTTAACGTTCAGTGTACCTGACATGCCTGGACCATCTTACCCTACCAAGGTACCTACCTACCTAAGGTAAACTACCTATTCCCGCAGTCTACTTTATCGCGTACAGTGGACCACCTACCTACAGGTTAGGGGAGCACTGGGGAGAAGTAGGTTGGGTAACCTGGCACGCCTGGTAGGTACACGAGTGGCCCGCCCACAACGAGTCTGGACCGCCAGAGCCCTCCCGGCATCTCTCCGGCACCACCACCCCCCCAGGAAGGTCCCGTCCATTCTCCCTGGCGTGGACACACTTCTCACACCTTTGGCCAGCAGGCAGAAACCTGGAGGCTTCCCTCCTCTTATCATTTAGCTGCTCTTGCCCCTCTGCCTACACTCGGGTAGCGCATGCGCCAAGCGACACTGACTGAGGCGGCCACGGAGCCGCAATTGTCCACCTCCCTCGGGCTCATCAGGTGGACTTTCAGCAAACATTTTCAATGGCTCCGGTGCCTCGACTTCCACTCCTTCTTCATTTTTGCCCACCTACGTTAGAGGATCCTGCTTGTAACTTTCGGTACGCAAGGGATCTAGAAGACCTCAACGTCTCATCTTAGCCCAGCCAAGAGCTTGAACGTCGGCAAGGTGCTGTCGTCCAGTTAGACCTCCCCCTGTCTCATTACCTGCATGTCGCTGGACTCGCGACCCATATCAACTGCCTAGCATATCCCCAATCCACTCCTCGTGCCGTTGAATATACCCCCACCCGAGACTCAAACCCACCTCCAGCCGTACCACCCAGCATCGCCCGATCACTGTTGGAGAATCCGCCCCGAAACCAGATGATATGGTTGTGCGTCCGCCGCCATAGTCGGCGATTGTTTGGCCGTTGCGCAAGTGTCTAGCCCAGATCTTAACTCGACCATATTACCACTCACCATTCACCATTCTCAAAGTCAACTCTTCCCGGTCTTCCGCCAGACCGGCGAATTTTACTGGAAAGGGAGCCATACGAGGAGGAACACGCGCGGGCCCGCGCATGTGGGTGTGTTACTGTTGAAGAGAGCCTGCTCACGTACTCGGCCTTGGATCCTTTCTACAGAAGCCAAATCCAACCCACCCTCGAATCGAACCCCGTTGGGCGTATACTTCCTTCCGAAACCCAGCCAAATACATGGCGGGTCGACCACAGAGCTTCTCCTCAGAAGCTATCGTTTCCATGATAGACGGAGAACCGCACCAAGAGGTTCCGCTACTCGGCATGCTGGGAGGCCCTGCGAGCCCCGCAAGACGCTCTAGGTCTTCGAGTAAGCCTTACAGATGCTCCTCACTTCAAAGTGATGGCACCTCCGCAAGCCAACAGAGTTCCGATTTGCCGCCTGTTTTACAGCTTCTCCAGGGCGTGGGAGTGATTGAACTCTTGGAACAGGATGAACGTCCGACATTCATCATCGACTTGGCTAACTCGGCCAACTTCGACCCCGGACCGCTCCACATTATCTTTTCCAATGCTTCACTGAGAGCGGCCCCCTTGGTCTCCGACCTCCTGTTAGCAGACACGACGGATCCAGGACACGGCGCTGATTTCTCGCGTTTTAAGGCTTGGGTTGTCAGTTCCGTGAAGGACAACGAGTCAATGGACGTATGTCTTCCGTCTCTCTCATACGCAGGCATCAGTTGGTCATGCTCGACGTTGAGGAAGCGTTTCCGCTTCGTCAGTGGCAACATCAGTGCCGTTTCGATTACCCCGACGTTCCCCAGCCGTATAGCGCAGGCCTATTCCGTTCTGGAACAGCGGGCACGAGGTCCAATGCCGGCAACAGGCCTCGACACGCCGAAAGAAGACCCCGCGGGCGATGTTGGCTATTTTGGAGATGCCAACCAGCCTAAAGCCACTCAGAGGTCCCACGTCCGATCCCACTCCGAACCTAGGTCCAAAGCCGAGTCTGTTCTCGACCCCCTAATCCAACACACGGGAGATCTTGCTCTTGATGACTCACAAGTTGAAAGCATGAGACTCTCGTTTGACTGGACCAGGATACCGCTCGATGCACCGAATCTACCCTCACACATTCGATTTGCGCGATCGGTAGACTGGGCAGCGACGCCACTTGGGCCCGTGGACACCTGGCCGCCTGACTTGCGATCAACGTCGAACATGATCATGGGCAGCACGCGTCCTGCAGCCATGTATTGGGGTCCTGAATTTATCGCGATCTATAACGAAGCCTACATCTCCGTTGCTGGCCAAAAACATCCTCGGCTGATGGGCATGAGATATCCGGATGCTTGGCCCGAAATTTGGCATGAGATCAAGCCTGTCTTTGAGAACGCTTGGACTTCTTGCCAGGCGACGACGAAGCATGAGGACAGGCTCTTTCTATCCCGTAATGGGTACCTCGAAGAAACCTTTGTCAACTGGTCCATCGTGCCACTTGTCGGGAGTGACGGATCCGTGGTTGCCCTCTACAACCCCACTTTCGACAGCACTCGCCGGAAAGTGAACGAGAGACGCACCCTCTTGCTGCACGAAGTTGGCGAAAAGACGGCCAAAGCCCGGGATGTAAGGGCATTCTGGGCCCAAGTCAAATCTGGCCTCAAGTCAAATGAGTTCGACGTCCCCTTCGCTCTCATCTATTCAGTCAGCCGAGATGTCCAGGGCGAAGTAGGCTCCACGCATTCTAGTGGCATGGAAATCCCCCATCGGGCCATTCTCGAAGGAGCTCTTGGGGTGCCCCCTGGCCATCCAGTCGCGGTCCCGTCCATCGACTTCCGCTCAACCGAAGAGGGATTTGCTCCGTATATGAGGGAATCTGTAACCCACCTAAATGGTCCGGTTGTCTTGAGACGTGAGGACGGGACTCTACCGGGCGAGCTGATCGAAGGACTTGCTTGGAGGGGTTTTGGTGATCCGTGCCGCACTGTCGTCGTCTTTCCCGTCCATCCCACGGCAGCAGGAGAAACGACCGTCGGCTTTATCGTGCTTGGCATCAATCCTCGGCGGCCCTACGATGACGACTACGAGCTCTTCGTCAATATTCTTTCCCGACAGCTAGCCACATCGCTAGCCTCGGTCGTTCTATTCGAGGAAGAGATCATGCGTGGCCAGAAGGAAGCCCAGCTTGCTGCGTTGGATCGCCAAGAGCTTTCTATGCAATTGCGCCTAAGAACGGAAGAGGCCGTGGAAAGTGAATATAGGTTCACGAGGATGGCCGAGTTTGCGCCAGTCGGTATGTTTATTGCTGATGGGCGTGGGGTGATCAACTACTGTAACGACACGTGGTGGGAGATATCGAGCCATCCAAGGTCAGCAAACACGGTCGATGCCTGGATGCAGAGCATTAGAGATGAGGACAGGAAGGGTGTTGAGGAAGTTTGGAGGAAGTTGGTCAACGACAAGGTCGCCATCACTCACGAGTTTAGGTTCAAGCGCTCTCGCCAGGCAGCTAACGGGCAACCTATCGACACTTGGGTCCTAATGAGCGCGTACCCCGAGAAGGGCGAGGCAGGAAGCCTCAAGAGCATCTTCGGGTGCATGACCGACATATCACAACAGAAAAGGGCCGAGGACTTCGAGAAACAGAGGCGTGAAGAGGCCGTCGAGTTGAAGCGCCAACAAGAAAACTTCATCGACATCACAAGCCACGAGATGCGAAATCCTCTCAGTGCCATTCTCCAGTGCGCTGATGAGATATCTGGGAGTTTGATGAAGTATAGATTGGATGATGTCTCTTCCCCCGAGCTAAGCGACTTCGAGCTTCGGCTGGATAACTGTATCGAGGCCGCAAATACCATCTCACTGTGCGCGAACCATCAGAAGCGCATCGTGGACGACATCCTCACCCTCTCGAAACTCGACTCCCAGCTATTACTTGTAACCCCTGTTGATACCCAGCCAGTTGTCGTGGTGGAAAATGTCTTCAGGATGTTCGAGTCGGAACTCAAATCCAACGATATTACGGGCGAATTTCAGATCGACAAATCCTACCTCGACTTGGATATCGATTGGTACAAGTTAGATCCATCCAGGCTGCGCCAGGTCATGATCAACCTCATGACGAACGCTATCAAGTTCACGCAAGGGAGGGAGACCCGCGCGATTGTCGTCAGCCTGGCAGCATCCAAGGACGTCTCCCAGTCTGGCTTCTCGTACTTCCCAGGCCTCCGAGATGGCTCGACCGACCTTACCGACGAGGCCGACTGGGGCGACGGCGAGAAGGTCAACCTCCACCTCTCAGTTACCGATACAGGTCCGGGACTGGACGATGACGAGATGAATATCCTGTTTCAACGCTTCTCGCAGGCCTCGCCGCGGACACACGTTCAATACGGAGGGTCCGGCCTTGGCCTCTTCATCTGTCGGATCTTAACCGAGCTCCAAGGAGGCCAGATCGGGGTGAGGTCTGAGAAGGGCGTGGGCAGCACATTCGATTTCTACATCAAGAGCAGGATAGCACATGACCCTCATCCCGATCCGACCTCTGAGGCTGCAAGAGCCGGCCAACGTTCTACCAGGTCCCCTGACTCTTTGTCGAATGCCCCAATGTTGCAGTACTCTACAAGATTTGGTACCGAGACATCCCGATTGCGCGGAATAGCCTCAAGAAACATCGAAATGGCGGCAAATTTCACTCGAGATTCCAATGCCAGACCTCCCCTCGACATCCTTATTGTGGAAGACAACCTCGTCAACCAGCAGGTTTTGCAACGACAGCTCTCCAGATCTGGAAACAATACCTACGTTGCCAACCACGGCGGTGAGGCCCTCGAGGCTCTGCGGCGGTCCCGTTTCTGGACACCTCCATGCTCTGACGAGACCACCAACATCTCGGTTATTCTCATGGACCTCGAGATGCCTGTTATGGATGGCATGACCTGTGCTAGGAAGATCCGTGAGCTGGAACGGGAGGGAACCATCTCGCAGCATATCCCTATCCTCGCCGTGACAGCTTATGCCCGGCGTGAGCAGATCGCCAATGCCAAAGAGGCAGGGGTAGTAAGTACACTATCATCATCACCTTTTGCTCTGCAGCCCCGTCTTGGAGCGCACACTCATATGCCTAATTGCTAACACTGTGTCTCCTCTAGGACGATGTGATTTCGAAACCGTTCCGCATCCCCGAGCTGCTTCCGAAAATCGAGGAAGTTATCGCCAAATATAAGACATGACCCTCCCCTCCGCTACAAACACTAGTTGTTGGAATACCCCGATAACGCACCTACGACTCCATGTTGGCGTCAAACTTTGCCCATCTATCTGTCCATGACAATCCATGACAAACTATGGTCAACACACTGGGAAGAGCTGGAGGTCTGCTGCCGTCCGTCACTCCCGCCGAGGAGCACCGAATTGACCTCTCACAATTTTCAGAGATGGAGGACAATAACCATTCGAGTCTTCGCTCCGCGAGCAACAGCTTTCACGGGATCGGTTTTGGATGGACCGGCGTTCGACGAACAGGCCCGTTGAAGAGATAATATTAAAAAAATAAAAATAAAAAATAAAAACGACGACGATGACAGGAAAAACACACACGATGATTGCCTCCAGAGTCAGAATTCGAAAAGTAGTGATGACCGTGTAGCATTTGGTAGCATTTACGGCGATGGCAGGCGACTGCGTCTGGGGAATGCGCCATTGTAGGTATCTGACAGAAGATATTCAGTAATACCATGTATATACTTGTGTGGAAGATAATAAAGAAGCAAGTTGTACTCATAGCCGAACATAAATTATGGGGCACGCAAGTTCCATAATGCAGGAGGGAGCAGTGAAGGATCACGAGACGCGAAGGGCTATATGAGATATGGCGAAGCTCAACACGCAAGAGGTATATTATTAGCTATTAGTGAGAGTGTGTTCGACCCAGTCAAGCCCTACATGGCGAGACAGCAGCCAACAACTTCGACAACTTTCAATCCCCCATCCATCTTTCTCCTGTCAGAAGACCAACCCCTACTAAAAATGGACCAACTCCTCCTTTTTTTGTGTTTTTTCGGTTTTATCTGGTACCTTTCAAGGTCATGACCGTTTCCTGTTTCGTTCCAAGCGACCGTTCTCTTTGCAAGGGTATACGTTGGGTATCAAAAACACCGCAGACAGGGGGACCATGAACCAAAATCAGAAAACAGTCCGAGGAAAAGGGGGAATCAAGACATGGAAAGGAAAAGGAAACAGGTATAATGCATAAAGTGGGATTGGACGGACTCAGTCGCCCAGGAATCACGGAGAGAAAGTTGATCGACAAAATCTCCCCCGGAATCCGTCCGACGTCCCCATAGCTCAAGGAAAGGGGTATCAGGAAGAACCAATCTTGACAGGGTATCTTGAAATGCAGATCCGATTCCCAACCGAACCTAGCGGAGTTGTGGTAATAGGGGGTATTATACCTCGCAGAAGTTGGCGTGCATCGGTGATCGTACGTGAGTTCGCTCTATTTTTCCGGTTTTTCATTCGTGTCATATCGTCGGCTGCTCCATCGCAACCCCGAGCGAGCATTCGCGACCTACGCGGCAGCTTGGATGACGGGGGTGGAGGCGATGGGCTTCTCGGCAGGGACAGCTGCCTCAGTGACCGCCACGGCCTCAGCTGGCTCGGCAGTCTCCTCCTTGGCGGGCTCAGCATCCTTCGAGGCCTCGGCTTCAGTTGGCTTGTCCTCGGCCTTCTCGTCAGCCTTCTCGGCAGGCTTGTCGGCCTTGCCCTTGCCCTTGATGGTAGCGCGCAGCTTAGAGAAAGGCGACGGCGACTTGGGCTTCTCGGTCTCTTCATCAGAAGTAGCCGACTTCTCCTTCTTGGCGCCGAAGCCGAATGGGAGCGAGCTCTTGCGCTTGTCGCTGCGGACCTCCTTCTTGGACTCGCCGTTGGTAACAGCGACAGCAGGCTCAGCCGTCTCAGCGGCAGCATTGTCGGCCGAGGTGACCTCGGTAGACAGAGGCTCAGTGGTTTCGACAGCGGGGATGACAGGAGCAGTCTCCGCAACGGCCTCAGCAGCGGCGGGAGCATCCTTAGCAGGAGCGCTTGGGGCCGCCTCAGGCTCAGCCGACTTCTTCTTCAGGAAGCTGCCGAAAATGCTATCACTGACGTCAGTACCAATGCTGGTGAACATAGTTTGGATATCGCGACTCACCTGCCACGCTTGGTCGCCTTGAGCTCAGGCCTGGGCTCTTCAGCCTTCACAGCCTCAGCCGCGGGAGCGGCATCGGCGACGACGGCCTCGGGAGCAGCCTCAATGGGCTCAACAGTTGCCTCCGCGGCAGCGGCAGTGCTGGCCTCAACGGGTGCTTCGGTGGACTCAGCGGCCTTGGCTTCCTCGGCGGGCTCAGCAGCCTTCTTCTCCTCCTCCTTCTTGTTGCCGAGAAGATTGCCGAAGATAGAGGTCCTCTTGCGGCTAGCAGAGCGGCGCTTGGGCTCTTCCTTCTTGGGTTCCTCCTTCTTGTCGTCCTCCTTAGCCTCCTCGGCTGGGGTCTCAGCAGCGTCCTTGGGAGCGGCCTCTGCGGCAGTCTCTTCCTTCGCGGCCTCGGCCACAGGAGCAGCAGGAGCCTTCTCCTTGGCAGCGGGCTTGAAGCTCTCGATGGTCTTCTTGTAATTCTCGGACTCGGTGACAATCGGCACGAGCTCCTTGGCCTCGGCAATCTTGAGCTTCAGCTGGCCAACCCAGTTATCTCTCTCTGTAGAGCTAGCAGCCTTGAAAGTGTGCTTGAGACCCTTGGCGCTGAAGTGAAACTTGTTGGCTCCCTCGGGGACGGGATCAGATGCTTCGGCCTGCGATTATTTCAGTCAGTGTTGTCCGAGGGCGACTTCAGTTCAATATCAGAACTTACCAGGTGAATTGCGCCCTGGGGGGCAGTCTTGTCAGACCGCTCGCCGAAGAAGAACAGGCCCTTGCCAGTCTCGGAGGCCCAAGCGGCGATGTGATGAGCGACAGTGACAGCCTTATCAGCCTTGAACGAGGTCAGGACCTTGGTGTCAACTGGTTCGGATCCGAACCAGAAATTCTTCTTCGAGTAGAGAATGTTCCTGTTGTCGCGTTAGTCTCGTCGGCCCATGCACTCCGTGCTATCAGCTCCAACTCACTTGGGGAAATTTGAGCCCTTGTGCTCGAGGCTGCCTGCCTCGATTGGGGTCACCTCATCCTCCTTCTTGGCGGCCTCCTCGGCGGGCGCAGCCTCGGTGCCAGCGCTGGTTTCCGCAGCCGGGGCCGCGGCCTCGGTGGCCTCGGCAGCAGTAGCCGGGGTCTCCTCGACCTTCGTCTCGGTAGCTGGCTCAGTGGAGATGGTCTCCGTGGGGACCTCAACGGGCTTCTGTTCTTCGGCCATTGTGAATGATCAAGATGATTTGATAAGAAATGAAATGGGGTATTGGGTATCACAACAATAAAAGGTAGAAAGAGAAATGCGAGGGGGTAGACCACGCGATGGCTCTGGAAGTCGAGGCAGAAAATTTGTTCTTGGTGGAAGGATGGTGGGAGATGGAAGAGGAGGGAAGAAAGAAGGTGCCCATGGATGGGCCCCGGGGGGTACTTATTGGTTCCTCTGGGGCTCGGCTTGCCCAGCGTTTCTCATTCAGTCACAGAGAGGAAATAACACGCGCTAAAAAGGTACATTGACGAATGTATCCCCGTATGAGTTCATTCAGTGAGCCGGAAAGTGACGGTGACCTCAGATTGCTTCTGCTCCAACCGTTGCTGGTTCAGTCTTGGCATGACTGGTCCGTGCTCTCAAGCGAAGTGGGTGGGCGAAATGAACGGAACTAGGGGTCAAGGGCGTTCTCAGACAGGGATCGAACACCCTTTCAAGCTCAGCAACAAAACAACTTGCTGGCGCCACAGCGGATTTTTTAGTCACGATGGCCCCTACTGACCACGGACGGGAAGCGTCCAAAAGTCTTGGTTGCTTCGGACTCTCTCATCTCACTGGGCCTGCTTTTTCAACATGAGCAATGAATGCGACGATAGTCTACCTCCACCTGAAGTACCGGCAGATCCCTACATGATACATACTAACGACCGACTGCAATGTCCCATTATGCTTGCAGTACCCACTCAGTGCCACTCTCCCGAGAACGAGTCGACAGGAGCCTCCCAGCTCTCTAGCGTAGGGGTGCTAACCGCAGCATCTCCGGCCCCATGTGACTTGGGCCATTTGAGACTACGCATGCAAACTAAATAAGCGCCCTTTCGGCGTCGATCAGCCCATAAATTATTGGTGATCAAAGAAAGGGAGGAATCTGACAAAGAGGTGGAACCAGGGGATTTGGGACATGAAACAAGTCTATGTAGCTATCATCTGTTCTTAGGTAGGTAGAATTATTGTGGTCGGGACAATCCCTTGCGATCTGTAGACAATGCATGGGATCTCTACTGTGTAATAAGGGTGCACTAGTGTTCCTGGTTCGCTGACTGTGCAGTATACTGTACGGATCCGTAATCCGTAAGCATACACCTCAGAAAAGTATTTTATATTGCGGATGCAACCGACATGGGTCCTGCCGAGGACTCCATTTTTTATATTTCAATCCTTCTGCGGCATCTAGGTTCCCCTGGAGGTTGCTCGGACGACAGACGACACTTGGGTATTTTTCCCTGCAGAACAGGATGGACTCCGGAACCCGGAAGTTACCTGCTTCAGTTGGTACTTACACTTCAGGTACCTCATTTTCCTGCAAGCAAGATCGGTTTGCTCCGTGGCGACAAGACAAATTCAGAGTGCTATCTGAAAGAAAGCTTGAATCTAATATCCAATATAGTATTGACGGAAAATTATTCTATTTGACCGCAGCCCCTCCTATTTAATATCTAGTACCGGGTACGGTAGGCCCTCGACTGTGTCAAACCTGATATGTACCAACAAATTGATCCTCACGACTCCTTTGGGCCGGTTTTTGTGGTGTCGCGCCGTTAAGTGGCGTCGGCATGCCGCCACTCAGACAGAGCTCAAGCTTTTGGTCTCTCCTTGCATGGCTCAATTGGTCTGGGAACCCCTTGGTCTTCCTGGATCTGCTCCTGGAACTGTTCGACCTCGCATTCTTGTGCTGCTACAAATTCTCGGCATTTACCTAAAGATTTCAGCCTTATCCACGATGGCCCATCTGGCAATCATACGTCAATCATCAAAGATTGCGGCATAGCACATGAATAACTTGCCTGACCAGAGGCCACACACACACATTTGGCAGCCGTGTTTCGCAGATGGCGAATGGCGAACCTCGTCGAACCCTGTCGCTTCGATCCCAGCCTTCACTCGGGTGGCGTGCCAGGCAGAGACCCGGCGGTTGCCGTGCAACTGTTTCACCGACCATGTTGAGCCTGGACCGCTTGGCCCACACCCATCCCTGTCTGAGGTGGAAAGGGGCAATTTTGCATTCAAGCATGGGTTGCATGGGCAAATCTCTGCAGCTTGGACAATCTCCGCACGCAGTAAGCCCAGAAGTAGCTCCCTGGTACCTACTGTACCCTACAAGCAAGCGTGCCGAGTCGTTAATCAAACAGGTAGAAGGGCAGCGCCCGTTTAACATAATTACGAGGATGCCAGGTTAATTATCAGACAAGTGACAAAAAGAAAAAAGTTCATTTCTTGAGACGTCTGTCATCAAAATTTGTTGCACCGGGATCGACAGTGATTCATCAGGGGCGGGTCACAACCTTGCACTATTGTCTGGCAAATCGGAGCCCAGGAGACTTGGTGGGGTTCGTAATAAGGTATGGACACTAGCGCCTGGAGCTTCCCTTTCACAAAAAGCTCAACCCTTGCGCAACGATGTCCACAATCCTGGAAGGCGGACTGATGCGAGGCTGTATGATGATGCGAGGCTGTATGATGCGGATGCCGAGAGTGGAAACCGTCGCCCGGAGGGCCGAAGTTGACAGCCATGGACGGCAGTGGACGGAGAAGGCGGGCTGAGCATACCTACCTACCTACCTACCTAAGGTATATATGGCCATGCATAACCGCTTTAAGTAAGCGTGGCTAGCACGTTAACGTTACCTGTTTGATGTTTCCCATGTGTCGCCTGGTTGTGGGGTGAATACTGTGAGATACGGGCTGGCTATTATGATCTTGCGTCTCCGATACTGGAAGAACATCGCGATCGCCCATCTTCGCCCGTCTTTGCCACTCCCTCCTTCCCTCCCACCTTCGCACGCAATCTTCAAGTAGGTACATGGAATCGTGCATGCCCACCCACACCTCTTGTATGTACCCATGCAAATCGGCACATCTCTGCCACTCTTTTTTGCCTTGCCCCTCTGCCCCTTCCTGGATTTCGCCATCAAGAGAGGGGTCAAATGTCCCGTCCAAGACCCCAAGCCGTGGACTCACGCGACACATCTAACACGTGCAGCTTGCCAAGCCCCGATATATGGTATGTAATCGGGCATTAGTGTGGCGTGTGCTACCTAGTCTTCATTCAACGCAGAAAAGATGATGCAATGTGCTAGTCGAGCCGCCACTGCTCTGCTGGTGGGCCTGGTGGTCTCACGGATATGTCATTGATCCCACCACCGATCTTATCTCGACTGGACATATTCTATATGGCTATGGATGAGTGAGCAGTCTCACGGCTTCTTGTGACCCAATGCGTAAGCTCCAGGCTAGATATCGCCATCGATGCAGGCAGCGAAGCAATGAAATGGGTGGGGTTGCGTTCCCTTCGTCAGCCCCTCTCCGGTCATCGTTCAGCTTCTTCGCCATGTGACCGCCAGGCGTTTCTTGGTTACCTCCAGTCCAATGCCGGACTGGATGCTTACACCGGCTAAAGCCAACCGGGTGTCCTGCAGTCGGGGCTGGGCACATGCTAGTTCCCTTGCTCTAACACCAACCCGGCATGAGACTGTGGACCCCAAAACCCTTCGCCGAAGATAATATGGACAGAGAGGAAGATAACGGCAGTGTGGCTCGGAGTAGGTCACGATGAGCAGAGTGGATGTGCTGGGTGGGTTGTATGAGGCATCAGACAACGTAGCTCGCGGCTCAGACAACCATTCTCGCGCTTGGTTCCGTGCCGTTTCTGATCTCTTGAGCAAGATTCTACCTGTGTCTATCAGCTTATCAGCCCACTCGAAGCACCTTGGGCAACACCTAACAACCTATGCAGAGTCCCACCTGACGGCCCTCCTGCACCGTTCCCGGGCCACAGGGTATCCTCTCGTTGATGATCTTCGCCCTATATGTTCTCTCGCCCGCTCCAGACGCCATTGTCTACTCGTAGGTTCGATAAAGACAGTATTAATCCAAACCCTAACGGGTTCCATCGATGTTTGGTGTAGATCGTCTAGATCAATGTTCAAACCAGAAACCGGGCTCCCTATTCCCAGCTCTCGTTCAGGAATGCTTGTTACTAGATTCGCCCAAACCTGAGGGTGCCACAAACATGTTATCTCGTCACAACATCAGGAGATGATGATGAGAGACCTCCTGGGTTTTCCTGGGAGATGTGGCTGGCTTAGCAAGTCAACCTAGTGATACCAGGAAGTTGACTGTTGCATTAAGGTTAATGCCGTTGGCCTAGGAACTACCACCTACCTTAGTACTCCACGGAGAGAGCCGGTGTACCTCTATTCGCCTCCGCATGCCGGGACCCCTTTCCCCCGCCACGGTGTCCACGACTATCATCCAGCCAGGCCCACATTTATATCGACTTTCTTCCCGCCCGACCGTGTAACATGATGATTTCTTTCCTAGATAGCGCCAGCTTTGGTAGGAGGCTAGCCTGTACGACTGTGTCAGCTTTAGCCCGGAGAACAGACAGCAATTCTCTTGACAGAGTCTACTGTCAAAGTTGCCGTGACTTGAGAGGCGCAATAACTAGCGACCAAGCGGGCGTAGCTCTTGCTAAATTTGCGTGTTTTGCATGCGGCTTCTCACAGCCCCTGAGAGCGTCGTTCCGGTATATAACTAGGCCACGGGGAGGAGATCAACACCTGGGGGCCTTATAGCTATCTTGGAGATGATCACGCGACGCTTATGAACCCCCTCCTCGCAGCAGGCTGCGGACAAAGGCGGGCGCGATGCCGTGCATGCTCTCCTTCCCCCCAGCTTCTCGGCCGAGTTTGATCCCGGCGCCGTTCTTGGTCCGGTAGAGCCGTCCCTCCCCGATCCACGGCCACAAGAGGGTAGTACTGGCACTCCTCCCGTGAAGGCAGCGCCACCCCCCCCCCCCCGGGGGTTTTCGGAAACGCGGCCGGCCTGTTTGGGTGCAGGGGTCCCGCGCTGGGACTCGCGCGATCGCCCCCTTGTGCTGGGCCTTGCGGTGGGCATGGATGTCTTCCAAGTGTGCTAACTCGTCTTTCGAAGGAGGAGCAATCGAGTTCATGCAGACTTTGAGGGACTCCCTAGAGCGGAAAGAGTCTAGGGAGGCATTGGGGGCTTGCCGGGCTATGAAGCACGCGAGGTCTCCTCCGGTCTTCGCGGCTAAGACGTATATGTCGTCGATTCGTTGTTGAGACTCCCCTCAAGCAGATAGGTATGAAGGTAGTTATTCGCACCAGACAGCCAACGCAACATAAATCTCTTGTTGTTCAAGGACAATTGGTTGCTTGTGTGATCTAGAATTAGAGTGTGGAATTGGGCTACCCTTGGGCACCAGATGAGCAAGTAGAAACCGACTGACCGACTGACCAGCTCAGTTCCTCTCCAGTAGACCAGCGTAGTGTCATTCCAACACCCCGAGGTATTTAGCGTAGCAGGACTTGGTCGGCTCTCGCCGGTTCCTCCTCGGTTGCCTTAGCTGCGTGAGATTCAATGCCTTAGGAGACTCCTTCCATGTGAGGGCATTATTGGCTAGGCTCGGAGGCCTCTGTATATGGCTGGGTGTCGGCGGAGAATCGCAGGACGGTTGGGGCGGTCATTAATCCCCATATGCCAATCAGGCGCAGCGCCGTTCTCCAGGATCTCGGGGCAGTGCTGGCATACCAGCCTATCGCACATCGAGGGTACTCTAACCGCACAAGAAGAAGCTCACAAGAATCACTGAAGATAATTGAACCTGAGTATCTAGGCTCTCGCGCCCAAGAGTAGTCAAATTTCCAAATTATAATTACTCTGCTAGTCGATGTTAGATATGCTTAATTTAACCAGCCTTCGTTTGTCCCCCACCCACGAACGACCAGTATAAGCGAGAAATATGTTCACGAAAATAAGAAGTCTTTGAGAACCGGAGAGCCAGAGAACTCAGGGTTCAGCAATATACAGCTTGGTCAGTGTTAGCAGACAGAAAATGGAGAGGACAACACCGACTGGGTGTCATATGCGTACTTGAGGAAGTATTGTAGGCCGGCCCTGCGCCTCTCCAGAAACCTGGGCCGGAACTTTGATATGACACTTTTAGGCGGCAGTTCTGGCATGGCGGCCTTGAAGTTTGGAAAGGTCTGCATAAGCCGCCTCCTAAGGTCGTCGAACTCTGAGTATCGCTTGCAGATACTCATATAGGAGCCCTGCGACACATAAGACCCGTCAGTTCTTCTAACATTCTAGTGTATATCCAAACGCACAACCGCGCCGGTGCTTGTTTCACCACCCAGCCATGTCCAGGGGAGCCTGTAGGCTCGTGTGCCTTGACCTCCCTCCCAGAGGACAGGACTGCGAAAGACTCACATTCAAAGTCTCCACGCGGATATTCCACACGACAAATGCCCCGATATTGGTAGCGCTGCCGTTCACGACGACAAAGTCGGTCACCTCGACGCTCTTGGCCCAGCACGCCCGGTTCCGGTCCCGGCCATACACGTTGCTCCCGCCGGGCCCGTCGTCGTGCTCGTTATCCTGCAGCGTGATGGCGCCGACGGGCAGGACGCTCTCGACGGACGTGTTGGAGACGGAGCGGGCGTGCGTGCCCGCCCAGTACGGCGGCGGAGGCGATGACACGGGGGAGAGCGTGTCCGACGGTGACGACGACTCGTCGCCCGAGTCGGAGGCGTAGTCGGTCGCATCGGCGAAGAGAGGCTGGAGGCCGTCGAGCGGCCGGGCTATTGCCGCTGCTGCCGCCGGCTCGAGCGGCTCCGCGGCGCCTTCGCCGTTTATGAGGGCCCAGACCCGCCCCGTGGCCGACTTTGCGACCGGTTGCGACGGGCGCGAGGAGGATCTGGATGTCGTTGGGGGATCATTTACGCCGCCGGGGTTGCCGCCGCCCTTGCGAGCTGCTTGCGGTCGATGTTCCACCTCCGACGCCATTCAGCCATGTGAGGCAGGGTCGACATCAGCGGATCGCTGCCGTTCAGAATGTCAAGCAAAGGTAGCAATTGCGGTGACCCAGAACTGGGCTGGTAGTCCGAAGTTACACTGATTTTGGAACCATCCAAGACCGATCAAACATGTGGACAGCGCTTGTTATTGGGTAATTGGAATCATTGTGGGTCGACAGGCTTAACCCAGCTTAGATAAGGTAGGTACCCAGGTACCTCCCTTGGCTCCGGACGAGACGGCCAGGGGATATCATGCTCGACTGTACCTATGTATCAACAACCCATCCATCGAGTAGGAGAAACATAACAGTACCTCATATTGGCCTCGTTTCACAATGCACGTACCTGTCAACAGTATGAAGAATCGTTCCAATTGAATACAATTTAGAGTAGAGATGATGGGTAGGATTTGTGCATACCTGCATTAACACTACAACCAGTGTCGTAGCTTCCTCCAGGCCCAGTGAATAGGCTATTCCAACATGAGACAAACCTTAACAGTTCAACCGCAAGATAATCTGGAAGCTAATGAACAGGGCTGCGATTTAAAGAGGCTGTTCTACGACGGAGTTGCTATAGTCATCGTAAATGAAGACGTTATTGCTCAAGATTCGCAGTCCTCAATGACGTCTTGATCCGGAGAAGTACGGGCTTATCGTTCGGCTATCTCCCGAAGCCTCCAAGAGGTCGCACCATGCGTCTGCTGTTATCTTTGGGATGTAGGCAGATTACAAAATGATGTTGACTTTACGGATATGTTCTCCAGCAGCTCCAACGATCTGGCACAGTGGGTTTTCTGGTTCCCCTGAGTGGAGGAATAGATTCCTTTGCCTCTGCCAGTATACCTCGACTTTCCTCTAGCCCAGCCAGCATGAGCTTTCCACGACCTATCACCGACTTATTTGCCCCTTGGCAATTATCTCTGACATTCGTCGTATCGTCAGGCGAGCCTGTCCAGGGAGGCTAATAGAAAGATGTCAGGTGCATCGCCAAGTACATGGGCGAGGCTTCCAAATACACCCCAAGAGCTCTGCAATCAAATTTATCCCCCATATATATATATGGGCATGAGCACGCAGAACTTGCCCGAAACCCATCACAGCGCCAGGAATCTTTCAGAGGGCATCGGAAGTTATCACATCGACGCGGACATCGACGACGTCTATCAAGCCTAGAAGAACCTCGTCCCCTCCCAAATTCGAGCCAAATTCCGTGTTGAGGGTGTACTAGCCAGGAGATCCTCACGTTGCAGCGCCTCTAGGCATGAACCCGCATGGTCACCAACTACCAAGTATGAGTTCGGGTAGATACTCCAAAGAGCCGGTGACCGACCTGGCGGTGGCAGTCTCTTGATTTTGGGAAGCGCGAATGTCGGAGAGTCTCTTCTGGGTTCTCTCACAAAATATGATTATCCGAGCTAATATCAACCCACTTGACTCTATCGACAAGACAGACTTGACGCGCTCCATTGCCTAGGCGGAGAAGAACAGGGGCCTAGCTTGTCTCCATGACTTCCTCAGCGCAGTTACTACTGCCAAGCTGGTAAGCACAGCTTCAGAGTGAAGGGATTAGCTGTTTCCGCGTTACTAGTGCCGTTATTAGAGCCTATCATCGAGACCTATGTCCAAAGTGACGATGAAGATTGACGAAGGCCAACAAGTTGGGCCCATATGGAATGTTCCAGAGATTGGTTTGCGACTGGAGTGCCGATCGCGAAAGTTGCTGAAGGCGATGATGCCCCATACTTGGAGTTCGAGTTCTTTCCAAGTACATATCATATTAGGTAGGTACCTAAAATGTAGCGAACTGTCTCAGATCGAAGTGCGCAAGTCCTGTCCCACACCCACCCCCCCCCCCGGACAAACCCCTTTTGATGTGGTTGCTGGTACTTCCCGGTCCAGGCCGCATTTGAAGGCTCTTCTTGCCCTTGATTGAAACGGTTACTCATCCACCCCTTCCTAACTACTGCAATGGCGAAGCGAACCAAATCTTCCGAGGGCCTGCTCTGTTGCCGTTGCCCCTCGAGCAGATGAAAACTCCCTGACTCCCATCCTTGTCAACGAATTCTTCAGCAAACCAAGTGTTTGTTCGCTGCCGTCTGGAGCAGCTAGTTCGAGAATGAAGCTCTACCTCCTAGGCTCTGGACCTGGACCTGGCTCTATTGTCTATTGATAACATCGCCCCACTGCTGCAACTTCTGCCTTTGCTGCTTCTACTTCTGCTTCCGGATGTTGTCCACAGCCTTCATCTTTCTTCAGAGCGCCAAAGCCTCGACGCTACGTGCAGATGTTCGCAGCCCTGCAGGAATGCATGAATGATGTTACCACCTTCTTGGCAGCCAACCTAGCCGCTAGGCCAGATGGCATCCCGGGCCGCACCGCACGCCTTGCCGTCCTCGCGGCCAACCAGCACGCCTGGAAGCTTCACGTCGCACCTCAGAGGGCAGTATTTGCCGCCTGATCAGGCGACGAGTTGGCTGGCTCAGACCCAACGTCAATGAATTTTCAGAGGCCGACATGGAGGACTGCGATGGCGACAATTAGGGTGAGGAGTAGGATTACGGTGGCGAGGGGGAATGCGAGGGCTCTTGTGGTGTTATTATATACCTATACCTAGCTTTCGTCGCTTTGTTCATGAGCAGATCCGAGACTCCTAGTACACAGTACACGGTACGTGCGAGACCATGTAGATGATGGTGCCTTCTATGGAGCCCTCTACGACATCGACGAGGCGTTGAGTCACTACAATTCGAACTTCGAGTAGGACTTGGAGGAAGCTCGTGGCTGCGTGTGCATGGGCAATAACTTCGCGTGCCGGCTATAACGAACCAGACGGGCTCGGCCAGCAAAGTAATCGAGGCTCGCCTCACGGCCGCAGGAGTAGGCTCCCGAGGCCGCCGCCAAGAACATCCAGTCGCCAAAGAGAACTGACCTCCTGATTGCCATCCTCAGCCAAGAGATCGAGACCGCCAATGACAACGCCGCTGAAGCAATAACTACTGCGAAGAACGCCCTGGGCCGTAGTCCACCACTCGAGAGATCGATAAAGACGTGTACCGGACGGATCAAGGCCCTTGAGGAGGCCGGCAAGGCAGCGGCGCGACAGGCGGTCTAAAGTGCGGATCGACTGTCGACGACGAAGAGGAAGCCAAGTTTGAAGAAGGGCCGCATGCAGACTAACCTAATTGCCCGAACACGCAGTAGTTCTCATATTAAATATTGATGTGCAGTAGGTATGCAGTGACATGGGCATCGAAGGGTATTGTGCCGTGGTATGTCGTTGTTGGGGATGGGTCACATGACCTGCAATCCAGTGGTCCAACGACGCTGCTATACTAAAAAAAGAAAAAAAGGCTACCTTTGCCTAAGAATTTGCCCATTGCAAAAAACTGTACCAAAGCGCGTATCTTACAGCTAGCTGCTTGACATTGCTTATTTATCCAGCATTTGCAGCTGCCAGGTTATCACAACCATGGGAATTATTGTTTTGTCTGAGGATATGGTAGGTACTGATAAAGCTTCTGAGCGATTTGGGATGGCGGCACTAGGCAGGCACCGGGCACCCCACACGCATCCTGGTAGTTCTGAGGCCTGGAGATGGTGGTGTCGTATTCCCACATGTATGCAGCTATGCGTAATGGATGGTATGGATGGTATGGATGTGCCAGTGGTATTGTCTGAGCTCGGGGGAATGACGATGCTTTCCCTCATGCCTACGCGACTGCGAGTAGCCATACGGATGTACTAGTGGTAGATTGGCCGGCATAACTAAGACAAAATATATTTAGTGGACTCTAAGCTCTCCCGAGCCAATGCATTGCAGATTCCGGCCACTGTCCACTGTCTCGCGATACGAGGCATGGAGACGACGGCGACAGAAAGCAAAAGCAGGACTGACTGGATGAAGTGCAGGCCTGCAGCCGTCCAGGCTTCCAGCCACCTCGCCCGCGCACCCATCCCATCCGACAAGGAGAATCGGGTTGTAAGATGGTAGCCCAACACACACGTCCATATAGTAGGTAGGTCAGGTGCCCGTTTGATAGTTGCTCCTCATATTTATCTGCTTGCCGCGGAAAAACCATCTCATAGTTGTATGCGGGGATATTCAAGTTTCTGCAGCGCCTCGTAAATTTCCCAAGGAAGATGCCGACCCCGTTCGTCTCGTACAGGCATGGATGCGCTCCAGAACAGAACGGCGTGAAAATCCGCAGATCCTGGTCACCAATTGGTGCTGTCATTGGATCGTCTGGTTCAACTGTTACGCTAACAGGGCGGGCCCTTCAGGTCCGTGCTTTTGCTCTGTTCCTCGTGGGAGCTGCCATCTCCTTTATTTAAGGTGTCTCTTCAAGCTGGAGCTGGTCTCTTCCTTTTCGGACCACCTACCGTCGTTACTCTTATCGTGCTGTCCCTCGTTCAGCAGCACCTCTTACTCTTCAGTTCTTGCTTTCGTTTCGGATCCGAGCTTATTTACTAACTCTTCTTCACTAATATCCCTTTCCCACCGTTTCTGGAGTATCCACGGATCGTAGGTACGTTTTGTGTGTGATTTTGATCTGTTTTCGAGGGCAGCGTCTGGGGCAATTGACTTCGGGCCACGAAGCTTCCTATGCATTCTGCCTAGGGGTGCCCTTATAATGCGCGCCTTCTGACTCTTCGTCCCGTATCTCTTGTATACTGAAATGCGTTCAGTCTTTGTTGACAATACGTCTATAGGTGCAGGCGAATCAATTGGCGTAGCAACCTTCATATTTGGAGATCCCCAACGTTATAATCAGCCATGCTCTCGATCAAAACAGCTCTCCTGGCCCTGGCCGCCGCCACTGTGGTCTCTGCCGACTATTACATTAATCCGGAGAGTGTCCCCCTGTCGACGAGAAGTACTTTTCCCCTTCCCAAATAGCCCCGTTTGAAGCCTTGCCGAGTTAACATGGTTGTAGAATCGTGGTGCTCCAACGAACTAAGCACTTGCCCTATCATCTGCCAGCAAACACCTCCAGGTACTACCAAGGACAACACGTGCGATGCTGTAAGCCACGGGCCCTTCCCCCTTATTGTTTCCTTGCGCGTTGGGACTGAATGTTTGCAGGATACCCTCACATACGGCTGCGTGTGTGGCGATGGCCTCCAGCCCAACATCTCCGAGTACTCCCTCACCCTCCCGTTCTTCGTCTGCCAGGAATGGGGCAACCAGTGTGTGACGGGCTGCGGTAGAGATAGCGCCTGCGCTTCCTCTTGCCGACAGGACCACCCATGTGGTGCTCTCGACCCCAAACGCGACAATGCTACGAGCACGACTGCCTCTGGCACGGGCAGTGCCACTGCCAGCAGCACCAACCTGATCTACACCGGCCTTGGAGGAGAGGGATCGGCATCGACTTCCCACCCCAAGGGCAATGTCGCAACCCCGGTTCTCGACTTCGGTCGTGGATATAGTCTGCTGGTTGTAGGAGGATGCTTATTCGCTGGCTTCGCCTTGATGCTGTAAAGAGCTCGAGGCAGTCGAGTTGTGAACAAGGCGCCACCCGAGACGGGTCTTGCGGGGCTCGCGATTCTAATGCGTTTTGGCCAAGGGCGCACTGCAGAAATGGTGGTTGCACACGAGACGGCGGGGCAAGAGAGCTTGGTCTCTACCTTGGGCCACTGATCGATTCCTGCTTTAATGTCTAAACTTCCTGGGGATGGCATGGCGTATCCTTCGCGTTGCATGTCAAGCTTGGAAATGAGTAATTTGTGTGTGAGTTATTGGTGGGGGAATCGAGAAGAACCAGGGGAAGAACCACCGAGGTAGTCACAGCTACTCGAGGAACAATTGGATAATGGTAGTAATACAATGTGACGGATCCTCGGGGCCATGACGAGTTCCTATCTCTCATTGTGGCGATTCAGGAGTTGCAGCTCTGAAACTCGATCGTCCCGGGCATCACATAGCACAGCATGGAAGTATCATGAGCTCTGAGCCCTCGAGCTGATGGCCCCCGCCACAGCCAAGGGGGCTGACCGGCATGGCGACTGCTTTTCACGTGCTAGTCCAGTGGCTTGGTCCGACTACACGGGCCACACTAAAATTATTATTCACATGAAGAGTGATTCGCTTTCAAAGTGAAGAGCGGCGCCTAAGCAATCAACGGGGAATCAAATCATATTGACTGGACTTCAAGAAGTTTGGAAGACACTTGTCTGAGAAAGGCTGTGCCGCTTCGAGTATGGAATAGGTATTTTTGAGCATTCATATATGATTCGGCTACGTAGTAGCGCGAAATTACCTTGATTGGCGGGAGACCTTTGGATTGGTCCTCAACAGAAGACGACAAACGGCTCGCCAGACTCGAGCCAACCCACATGTGGAACCGCAGGGGCTAAAATTCGACAAACAAAGAAGGTACTGCCGTCGGACTCGGAGCGGCACAAGACCAACAAATCGGCCAGCATGACCTCAACCCTTGTTTGGCCATCGAACATGAATCTCTAAACCGATCCCGAACCTTTATCTCGTGTTTCTTTGCTTCTGTAGGCTCTGCCCTGAGGAGCTGTGGCCACCACCAGTACAATGGCCTCTAATAATAGCAGTGCGTAGACCCCGCCATGCCGCGGACTGGATATTGCTCCTTGTTTTGCTCCCCCAGCTAACCCGCAATGTGGTGTAGGAGAAGCTGTCGCCGAATGCATTTCCGACGATGCCCTCATCCACCTGAAATCCTACAAGTACTCGGCCGTCGATAAGTCGCCCATCTCGAACTACATCCTGAGGCCATACGTAGGCGAAACCTTCCCCCCTCTTACCTCCCCGCCGCCCCTCTTTCGTCAGACCAAGTACGGCAGCTAAGGGTGAAACACAGTGGAATGCCTTCGTCGAGATACTGCCGCTATGGATGGCCCCTAATATGGTCACCCTGATCGGCTTCTTCTTCATACTGGTGAACGTCGGTCTGCTGGTGATATTCATGCCGGATCTGGTGGGACCGGTACGTAAACCACCCCCTAAGACAGTCGTTTGGAGAGAAGAAGCTCGTGGCTAACTTGGAACCGGCGCACAGGGCCCGACATGGCTATACTACAGCTTCGCCTTTGGGCTGTTCATGTACCAGACGATGGACAATGTCGACGGCAAACAAGCACGGCGGACGGGCACCTCGAGCGGCCTCGGCGAGCTCTTCGATCACGGCATCGACTCGTTGAACTGCACACTCGCCAGCCTTCTCGAAACGGCGGCTATGGGCCTCGGTACCTCCAAGTCCGGCGTATTCACCGCGCTCTGCCCGTGTCTCGCCATGTTCTTCTCGACCTGGGAGACCTATCATAGCCATACACTGTACCTCGGCGTCATCAACGGCCCTACCGAGGGTATCCTGATTGCCTGCGCCATGATGGCCATCAGCGGGTACTACGGGCCGGGCATTTGGACCCAGCCACTGGTCAACCTCCTTGGCGACAAGTACACCTTCGGCTACGCGGAGCTCCTTGACGACCTGTCGTTCCGCGATATCTGGATCGTTCTGATCTCCTCGTCCCTGCTCTTTACGCACATTCCGTTCTGTATATACCATGTCATCAAAGCACGGCGAGCACGGAACCTGCCCGTGGCACCCGTCTTCCTCGAGTGGACGCCCATGGTGGTTTACTCGCTCAGTATCGCAGCCTGGCTCTACAGCCCGTATTCCACCCTGAGAGAAGAGAACCACCTGGTCCTGTTCTGCCTGACCATGTCCTTCGTCTTTGGGCGCATGACCACCAAGATGATCCTCGCACATCTTACGCGCCAGCCGTTCCCCTACTGGACAATCATGCTGTGGCCGCTGATAGGCGGCGCCGTGTTGGGCAACCTTCCGCGCTTCGGCCTTGAACCTGTCACCCGGGAGCTCGAATTGTGTTATCTGTGGGCCTACTTCGTCTTCTCCCTAGTGGTGTATTTCCGGTGGGCCTACCTGGTCACGACAAGTATTTGCAACTTCTTGGGCATCAACTGTTTGACGATTCCGTACGAGAAGCAGGTCGCGAACGCTGAGAGCGCCAAGGCTGCGAAAGCCGTGGCGAACGGGAGCGTCGATGGCAAGAAGAAGCAATGAAAAAAAAAAAAAGGGGCTGTGCTCTACCTACTTGCGAGAGGATGGTCGGTACGCTTCCCGACTCGCGATCTTATGGCGGGTATAAGCTTGGTGGTTGTGCAATTGTCATGCATTGATGATGATTTATATTTCTTCCTAGCCGAGTCTCAGACTCGGCGGCGATCCATTGCATGAGTTCCAGGACGTCTTTTCCTCTTTCTCGGTATACCTATTTAAAGTTTTTGACAGCATGGCATGCCATTTGCTTGGATGGTGGCGATTCTCCAACGATTGGAGGCTTCACGAGCTAGGAAGCCATTAGCATTTTGGATGGCGTTGAGGAGTGTCGAACTGGGCCTTCAACGGGTTTATTCTCATGATAAAACAGCTTAGCATGCCCATACCCATGCCCTATGCATGTATCTAGTGGTAATTGATTCTGGGACTCAACGTCCCCAGGCATTTGTCAACTCATCCCAGCACTTGTCTCCTCCCTAGAAGGTGGATCGAGGCTGTAATATTGGCAGGAAACCCGATATCCCACGGAACACATCCCAAACTCCATCACTTCGAAATAATGATTATACGACAGCGACGTTTTGGCCTCCTCCCTTCTTCATCTGACTTGCAAACTCCTCTACCTCGATCTTGACGACGTGCTCGCCCGGCACAACAACTAAGCCAAGGTAGCGAGCGGTCATGTCCAGCTTGATCGAGCCCGCCTCGGATGCATTCGCCGCCTCTAAAGCCCTCTTCTGCATCGACGGCTGCCGGTACTCGTACGTATGCACAAGAACGATATTGCTGCCCTAAAACCCGGGTGTTAGCCAACCCCGGTGAGAACCCTCGCCTCGATATGGATATATCGCCAGGGAGATGTACCGGATCGGTGCATTTAAACTGGCCCCTGAACATGCGAGAGTCCGTCGTCGTGATGCACAAGTTCCTGTTCAGTAGCGAACGCAGGTAGTCGGCCGCCTCCTCCTTGGCCGTATTGTTATCCACCTCCATCCTTTTTTAAGGAGATCCTTCTACTCCCGGTCACCGTCCCAGCCTCGCCAGGTTCTCCCTCCGCCGCACTGGTCCCCTGCTGTCGTAAATCTAAGGAGGCTATACCCTTAGTGAAGCCTTGCTGGAATTACGCTGATCTGGCGAGCACATGACCAGGTGGTAGATAGATTCAAGAGAGAAACTTGCAGTGGTCTTGATAAGAACCGAGGACGGGAGTCTAGAATCTGTACAAGTTGAAGTGGGGGGCAAATCGATAAGCAGAACTTATCGAGGGTGGCTTTTGCTGAGTAATTACGCGAAATTGGCCGTGATTACAGATAGGCCAAATGATAAGTCTTACAAATTAGTGCCCACACACACCGCCCGCCCGGCCGCCCGCCCAGCCGCCGACTTACACAATTACGTTGCGTAAAGCCTACCCTGCACATGCACATATATAGCTCCTAGAATCACAAAAATGGTATCGTGTTATATATATTATATTGGCCTGTATAGGGCTCCCTAACGGAGGCTCCTAAGGCAGACTATGTAGCTACAGCATGTCTCTGCAGCCCACCACGCCTCCCAAACAGCTGGAAGCGCCGTGCCCGGCCCTGCCCGCGGCCGGCAGGCGTACTACTACAGGCCCTCTGCCCGTGCTGCCGGCGCTGCTTAAGGTTATCAACAAGCCGGTTTAGACTTCGGCCGGCGCGCAGAAGCTCAAGCTCAGCGACAGCCTCCTCCTCACTTGCCCCGCCAGCTACACGGCCCTGTATAGCATCCCAGATAACTTTCCGACGGCAGAATTGGACCCGTACTGCGTTGCCTGGCCGCCAGCTACTCCCCCACGTCTCCTCTAGCGACTGTATAGCCGGCCGGCCACCAAGCCCTTCCTTCCACTCGCGCCAGGTATCTGCCACTGTATACGCCTTAGCCAGTGCTACGTATATAGGCGTGCTTATGCTAGGCGTAGAAGCTGCGGCAAGGTTGGCTAACCCTGCTGCACTGACTAGCCCTGGCACTGCCGGCACAGTCGTCACTGCCAAAGTAGGGTCCTGCGGCGGCGGCGGCCCGAAGTAGCCGGTCAGGGTGATCGGGATACGGCCCTGGATCAGCGCGTCGAGGCTTCCGCGTAGACCTTGCAGCTGGCTTTCAAAGCTGCCCTGGAGCTCCCCAAGCCGCCCGTCAAGCTGGCCTGCAAGGCGTGTACTGTTATGAAGGACTGCCTCGCGCATACTCTCCAGGACAGAGCTTAGCTCTGGCAGTGCACGCTGCAGGAGTAAGCTTTGCGGCTCGCCGGCGACAGCGTCTGCCCGTACTGCGCGGGCAAAGGCATCCCAGTCAGGCCCGTGGAACGGCGCGTGCGCAAAGAAAGGTAGGGACGGGTAGCGCGGCTGTAAGACTGCTAAGTCTTGGAGCAGGACTTCCCGCAGGTGCTGGAGAAGCTTGATAAAGCCGTCAGCGGCTAAGTCGTCCTTGTCAAGCCCCCCCTCTGCCCAGCCCTCCCGGCACGCACGGGCTGCAAAGCGTGGCTCCCACTCCTCAATCCACGGCCAGAGCTGCTTCTGCAGCTGCTGCGGCGGCTTATGGGCTGCGCGGGGGAGGTAGTAGTCGCCAGCTGTGCTTGAGAAGCCTGCCACAACCCGCATGAACTGCCGGGGCAGGTGTGTAAGGTAGGCCTTTACAAGCACACTTTGGTTCCAGCGGCCTGCCTGCGAGATCTGCGCTAAGGAGGTGCCGTAGGTCTCGGCGTCCTGCGCGCCTACCCTTCGCGGGAGGTGCGTCTTCTTTGCTGAGACTAGCCCGGCGGCGCCAAATATACGCCACGTCTCCTGAAGCTGCGTAGCGTATGAAATCTCCTGCTCACGGTCCTGGCCAACAAGGACTTTAATACGGTACCAGTCCTGCCGGCGCCGGAAGGACGGCGGCGCCTCGCCTGCAATATGCCACCGCCAGAAGAAAAGCTGTGCGAGAGCTCCCTGCGTACAGAGGAGGGGGTCCTTGTGGCGGAGGGCGCCCATAAATTCCTTCCGCGCTGTCTTATTCAGCTTGCCGTCTTGCAGCAGGCTTACAAGGCAGCTGCAGGGTGTAGGGCCTTCGGAAGCAGGGTAGTCAAGAAGGGACAGGTCAGCCAGCTCCATTTTCCGCCGGTTCTCGCCGCGCAGGAGGTAGTAGTGGCCAAAGAGTAGGTCCACACGGGTACGTAGGTTCTGCGGGAGTAGTGCAGTGCCGCCGAGTAGGAGGTCCTGTATACGGAGCCACTCCTCAGGCGAATAGCCAGCCTGAATCCCTTCTTTCCCGCGGTCCTGGAAGGACTCCCGGTCTAGCCGGCCGCGCTGCCGCCCACGCTGCTCAAGGAAGCCACGGACTGCAGCGCCGCGGGGGTTCTCCGTATTACAGTTGCCATGGGCTACCTGGACCCGCCAGAGCTCAATTACAGCCGCAATATAGGCGTCGACTGTACCCCGCGTAAGTAATGGTCCTGCCGGCACTTCTGGGTCCAGGTCTGGCTGTACGCCTCTTGTAGGTGTAAGGCTGGCAGGGGCTATATAGTCTTCGCAGTCGTCTGCAAGCAGCTCGGCAGCTTCAGCTAGCGGCAACTAAAGGTCTGCAGCCAGGGTCTTCGCCTCAGTCAGGGCAGCCGCGTCGTCCTGCTCCCTGCGTAGCTGCCCGGCTGCACTACGCGGCTGCAGGTGCCTCCGGCCTGCAGGGGTCTTGACGCGCCGGAGGAGGATATCCTCGCTGAGCCACGCCGCCAGCTTGTCAGGGGTCACAAGCTCCCCGTCAGGCCAGCTGTAGGAAGACCCGTCTATAGCTATACGGGGCGCAAGGCACCACTTCTAGAAGGGAAAGGTCAGCCAGGGCACGTATACGTGTATATATATATATATATATATACACTTACCTTCCACTCGCGCTGTTTTGACGCGTAGCTCCGCGCTGTATTCGCCGGCTGCTCGTCCTTCTTCGCCTGGAGCCCCGCACGGCGCGCGGCGCGGGCCCTCTCGTCGGCGGCTAGGTAAAGGTCTCCTGTCGACATGCTGTAGATCGCGGTTCCGGGGGCTGTATAGCAGTATAGTATAGTTGTAAGGGAGGGAGGCGGCCGAATAAGCGGTCAAAAACTTATCTTCGGCACTTATCAGGCTCGCGCCTGCGGATTTCACCGTCACGTGGGGGGGTCTCCGGTGCGGGGATAAGTGGTCACGTGTGGGCTTAGCGGTTACGGCGTAATTACGGCGGCCCTCGATAAGCAAACTGCCCGGTCCTGAGCTTCAGGTGGGCTTTGACGCCCCACATTATGGACTCATGCTGCCTGCGCTCACCGGGCTGGCAGGGATCTAATCTACGTCACTTCTATAAGACTTTTTGCCTTTGCACTCCGTCCGTTTGGCCCTTCCATCCAGCGAGAAACTACCTACCTAGTCTGCCAAGCGAATCTCTCGAATTCGCTATGACTTCTATGCTTGCCACGAAGTAAGACTGTCGACCGTCGACCGCCGCCCGGAACCCAGTTCGGCCGTCTTACACAACCCCGTCCCGACACTCCCGTCCACTCGCGCCGCCGCCGACTTTTGATCCCCCACCCACCGGAGCGCCGCCATGGGCGTCAACGGGCTCTGGACGGTGGTGCAGCCGTGCGCGCGGCCGACGAACCTCGCGACGCTCAACCGCAAGCGGCTCGCGGTGGACGCGTCCATCTGGATCTACCAGTTCCTCAAGGCGGTGCGCGACGCGGAGGGCCACGCGCTGCGCAACAGCCACGTCGTCGGCTTCTTCCGCCGCATCTGCAAGCTGCTCTGGTTCGGCGTGCGGCCCGTCTTCGTCTTCGACGGCGGCGCGCCCGCCCTGAAGCGTGCCACCCTGACGGGCCGCAGGCGCAGGCGCGAGGGCCGCAGGGAGGACGCTGCCAGGACCGCCGGGAAGCTGCTCGCTGTGCAGATGCACAGGGCTGCGGAGGTGGAGAACGGGGAGAGGAGAAGGAGGAGGGCGGCCGAGCGGGAGGATGCGGGTGAGGACGCGGGGGTCGGAGCGTCGGCGGCGGCGGCGGCGGCGCAGGAGCCCGGGGAGGAGATACCCAGCATGGAAAATATCGTCTACGCCGACGAGATTGGCATGTCGAGGCAGGAGCGACAACAGAATCGGAAGTTCCACAAGCGAGATGCCTACCACCTCCCTGAACTGGAGAACGGGATCGAGGCGATGGGCAAGCCGGAGGACCCGCGGATCATGAGCATCGAGGAGCTGGAGGAGTACGCCCGCCAGTTCCACAACGGCGAGGACATCAACCTCTACGACTTTAGCAAGATCGACTTCGACGGCCATTTCTTCAAGAGCTTGCCTCCCGCCGACCGCTACAACATCCTCAACGCCGCAAGGATCAGGTCCCGCCTGAGGATGGGCCTGAGCAAGGACCAGCTCGAGGACATGTTCCCTGACAGGATGGCTTTTTCGAGGTTCCAGATCGAGCGAGTTAGAGAGCGAAACCATCTCACGCAGCGGCTAATGTTCGAGCTGGGCTTTTCTGGGACAGACTTGACCGTTAACGTCAACGCTCGCATCGCCGGCGACAAGAACCGAGAATACATCCTTGTCAAAAACGACGGGGTGGAAGGCGGATGGGCCCTCGGTGTTGTGAGCAAGGACAAGGACGCGGGCAAGATGCACAAGCCAATCGATGTGGATGCATTGGACTTCCAGTATCAGGCCAGGAACGACGACGAAGAATGGGAAGATGAAGAAGACTTCGAGGATGTTCCGATCGAGGGCTTGAACAGGTTGCCGAAACTCAGCCATCAGGACGCAGGCGCTGCCTATCAACAAGCACAAGGTGCGGGCTCCGCTCGTCGCCAGCTATACGATGCCAGGCGAGACGAGAACGGGACCGTTGACGCGGAAGAGTCTCTATTCGTAGACAACGGCACCAACGATGATGATATGTTTGGTGGCGACGAAGTGTTGGAAGCTGATGAAGATGAAGATATCAACCGGGCCATTGCCCTGTCGCTTCAGACCCAACATGGAGCTGGTGTACAAGGAGACGAAGAACAGAGACACCTCGAGGAAGATGTTCCCATGCCCAGCTGGACTCAAAAGGCTGTGGAGGCACCGAAGCCGATCACCGCCTCGAGCGGCCAAATGGTCGCCCATATAGTTAATAACCGAGCGAATGCTTCTGTTAGGAGACGCGATAGTGACGCGAGCAGCGACAGTGAGATGGATCTGCAGACAGCCCTAACTTTGGCAAGGCGAAGACAACTAGCTGCCCCAGAACCAAAAGGGAAAGCCCCTATTCGGCCGAACGGGAAGACCCCCTTCAGCGGACCTCTTCCATTTGAGAAGCTCGACTGGAAGACGTCTATCTTTTCAAGTGCGAGTAAGCCTGCGGCTAGTGGCGAGAAGATACAGGACGCCGAGACAGACGGCTTTGAGGTGGAGTCGGATGGAGGGCTTGCCGGAGGGTTTGAACGGGAGCCGCAGGGAGAAGGGAAGAATAAGAATGAGCCCCGGCCCCTGCCGCCGTGGATGGTTGACGATACTGACATACGGGAGTCGGTGCGGAGCCAACAAGCGATGGACATGATAATGAACGAGGAGGATGAGGAGGCCGCTCGAGAGGACGATCTTCTCCCCCAGCGCCGAAGGGAGGACGAGGTTGTGATGATCGACTCTTCCGAAGATGAGGACAGCGATATCGAAGTCATTGACGCTCTGCCTCCGAAACAGTCCTTGGAAAGGCAACCAACAAGCATACCTCAGCTCGACGAGACCACTGCTGAGAGGGCCTCTATCGTGGATTTGGAATCAGCAGCTAGCGACGGCACCGCCGAACCATACATGGTGCGGGTGACTCCCACCCAGGCAGAGCCAACAATCGAGCCAGATACACCCGAGGTGGTAGCCGCAAGCAACGAGGCTGTTGTGGCTGTGTCTGGCTCTCGATCTCCGTCTCCTGAAATGGACTTCGAAGACGTAGAATTTCCTCCACAAACTCACCCAGCTGAGACCGATCAAGTTGCAGCTCATATAGCCGAAGAGGAACTAGATGCCTTTGAAGACATCATGCTCCCAGTCGCGCAGCAGCAGCGGATCGAGGGCCTCACGTCGGTCGATCCGGCTGATGAAGAGCTGTTTGGGGATGCTCCTGATGCCGAGGAGTTCGACGACTTCAGCGACCCTGAGGAGGAGGAGCTCCTTGAGCGAATGGCCCAGGAAGCCGAAGAGCACGCGCGATTTGCAAGCCAGCTGAATAACAAGTCGGAACAGGAGAACCAGGAGGCATACGAGCGCGAGCTGCGCGCACTACGGAGCCAGCAAAAGAAGGACAGACGTGATGCGGACGAGGTAACGCAGATCATGGTCACGGAATGCCAAGCCCTGCTTCGGCTCTTTGGCATCCCGTACATCACTGCGCCGATGGAGGCCGAAGCCCAGTGCGCCGAGCTGGTTCACTTAGGACTCGTTGACGGCATTGTCACCGACGACTCTGATATCTTCCTCTTTGGTGGCACACGAGTGTATAAAAACATGTTCAACAGCAATAAGTTTGTCGAATGTTACCTAGGTGCCGACTTGGAGAAGGAGCTCTCCCTTTCGCGGGAAGGTCTCATATCCCTTGCCCAGTTGCTCGGGTCTGATTACACGGAAGGCCTACCGGGGATCGGACCTGTCACGGCCGTGGAGATCTTGTCCGAGTTCCCTGGAAAGGACGGCCTCAACGAATTCAAGGAATGGTGGCAAGATGTGCAGCTGCATAACCGCCCCAAGAGTGCGGACGCCGACCTACCTTTCCGCAGGAAGTTCCGCAAGACCCATGCCACTAAACTCTTCCTCCCACCTGGCTTCCCCAGTCCGGCTGTTGTGGAGGCTTACCTGAAGCCGGAGGTCGACGCCAGCGCGGAACCATTCCAGTGGGGCGTGCCAAACCTGGATGGCCTCCGCCAGTTCCTGATGTCAACGATCGGCTGGAGCCAAGAACGGACAGACGAGGTGCTAGTTCCGGTCATCAAGGATATGAACCGCCGCGACGCGGAGGGGACGCAGAGCAACATCACGCGGTACTTTGAAGGTGGCGTGGGCGTGGGCGCAAAGGAAACATTCGCGCCCCGTCAGCGGGCGAAGGGCAGCAAGCGTATGGCGAACGCGGTGAGCAGGCTGCGGGCGCAGACGGGTGGCGGTGGGCTATCCATAGATCTCCCCGTCATGACGATGCCCTCCTCGGCACCGAAGACGGCGAGGAAGCGGAAAACGAGAGAGACGGTTGTTGTGGAGGATGATGATGATGATGACGACGACAACAACAACAATATTGACGACCGAGATGATGGCGCACTGGAAGGAAATGGGGCCCGCAGTTCGTCAACAAGGGTTCAATCCCAGGGCAAATCCCGGGGCAAGGACAAGAGATCAAAAACGTCGTCTTGATTGAGAAGATAGAATCATGATACCCTGGCAACAGACTGACAATGTGAATCACACTCAGGCTGAATATAGCCTCGATGGCAACATGCAAGGGCCGAGTTGCATCATTTTGGGATTCAATGTGCATCTTCGAACGGCATGCGCGTGTTAGTTAGTCTTGCACGTCCGACACGCCCGCTCGAGAGTCAATCATTCAGTTTGACATATTACCACTCAATCAGCGACCGTTTGGTGCGGCTTTGCGATTTTTGGGTAACGTACTAGAAGTTGAATATTCACCGGCATAGGCCCCCTAGTCCTGGCAGTCAAGAGGGGCCAACTCCCCGATATAGCCTTTCACTAACGGACTAAGGTCTAGCTGACGAACTTCCAATGGTCCCTTGGGCGGGATTTCTCAAGGTGGTTGGTTGACAGTCTGGTGTTTCGCCCTGTAATGGAACTGGAGTGGACACCCACTCTGACTTGCCGCCCAGAACAAGAGCCAACGACGGTTTGTTGCTGAAAGATACTAACGTATTACACTTCCTAGCTACCATGAGATACCAATTTGCAACGTGAGAGTTGGAAGTCAGGGAAGAGACGCCAAGGTCATGGCTGTCTTGTTGTTGATATTGAGCCCCTGACCAATAAATAGCTCACTTAAGTTAAGAGATATGGCACATCCTTAAAAGATTCGCAAGCTACCCGGTTATCGGAATGTCCGCCTCTTGTTCTCATCGTAGTATCCAGTCCTTACTTCGACTTCTGTGTCTCGTTTACCCCAGCTGACCACGGTTTCTGAGTTTCTGACACTCCAAGACTGTCATCCCTCAAAAGGTGTTGACTCACCTTGTCACTCCTTTAGGGGCTAACTGGCAACTTGATTTATTCCTTAAGATTATATATACCCAACCTCACAGCTCACGTTCCTTTCAAGTGAGAGCGAAGTCCTTAGAGCGCTTTTACCATCCAGTGACGCTCTAGCGAGTTAAGAGAGCACATTTTCATTTGACTGATACATGGTTCAAGTGAACGGATATATCCCAGCTTCCACCGTTTTGACATCATGAAAATTACAACCGGAGCGGCCCTGCTGGCCTCAGCCGGGCTCACCAGAGCAGCAGCCATTGCGGATCGCGCGGCCAGCCAGGCACTCTGCGGCCAGAAGGCATACCAGGAAGGGGGAAACTGGTATTGCCAGGCAGTCAGCCACATCACCTACACCAACGTCGGCACGAGCGGCGAATACGACGACGTCGTCCACATGGACCAGAACACCGGGAACTGCATCAAGGCAAAACGGCCATTCTCGGGCCCCCTGGCCCCCTTCAACGAGCAGGTAAGGACTCCCTGACCTCTTTCGCTTCTCATGAGCCTCCCCCCGATGCTAATACGCGACCGGACAGCTTTCGGTTCACTTGCGCGGCCCGATACACTTGAAGCAGATGGCCGTCTATATGCCCGGGACGAGTTCTAGGCGGGAAAGCAGTACTCTCCCGGGGCTTGGTAAAGTGCATCCCAAGCGCGAGGACGCAGACCCGCCGCACACGACCCAGGAGAGGCGCGAGCACCCGGCCGTTTGGGTCACGGCGGTGATCGACGGCCAGACTGTATCATGGATCAACGACTGGTGGGGAGAGCCGACAGCAAGCACGGAGAGTCCTGCGCCAGTTACATCGACGCCTGTGACAGCCGATCCGAGCCCGACTCAGCCTCCCAGTTCCGTTCCCGAGTCCTCAGGGTCGGCGAAGGGTGAGTTTGTCCGCGTAGGTTATTACAATGCAGCATGACAGCAAGCGGAAGGCTTGACGTTCTTGGCCAACTATGGGGGGATGGGATCGGGGAAGTGGACACCGTAAGTGGAAATATGAGAAGACCACAGAATGATAGAATCTGAAAAGAGTCACCATGTGCAGCGCCTTCGGCAACACCCTCTCATACGTCGATCCCACCGGCTCGACCGGAGCGGCCGGGCCGCAGATACTTGCCAACACGACGATCCAATCCGGCAAGGAGGTCATAATCATGACTGACCAGAAGTGCGACGCCGGCTGCGGCTACGTGCAGCCCGGCTCAGTCGCATACAGTGAGTCCCCCCCATCCACCCCCGTGAGTGAGCCCCGAATAAGCAAACAGTTCCTGACCGGCCCCGGCGCCAGAGGGTTTCGACGGCTCGGACAAGACCTTCCTATTCGAGTTCCAGATGCCCCACGACGACGAGGCGGGCGTCGCGGCGGGGGCCTTCCTGGCCGACCAGCCGGCGCTGTGGATGCTCAACGCGCGGATCCCGCGCACGTCGCAGTACGGTGCCTGCTCGTGCTTCCAGACGGGCTGCGGCGAGTTCGACGTCTTCGAGGTTCTGGCCCCCGGCGGCGCAAAGTGCAAGTCGACGCTCCACTCGGACGCGAGGTCGTCCGGCGGGGACTCGAACTTCTTCCACAGGCCCGCCGCGGGGGAGCCGGTCACGGTCGCGGTCGTCTATGGCTCGGCGAGCCGGTCCGTCTCGGTCAAGGTCGTCGACTGGGCCGCTGGGGCGCCTTTCCCTGCTGGGCTGTCGGCGGCGCAGATTGGGGATCTGGCGGCCGATGCGGGGGGGCTGGCGAGTAGTAGGTTCGCCATCGGGTCCTGAGAGTAGCTTTGGTTTGAGAAGTGGTGGTTTGATTCCCCAGTTCGCTGGCCGTGGTTGGGTTGGTTGGGCATGGGTAGAGGCAAGCAAATAGATGCTGTCCGAGACGGGTTGGGGTTACCTTGGATCGCGAGATACCATCTTTCAATACAGGGCAGGAACCATTTTGGGGTGGGGTTGAAGGTAGTAACATCGATAATGGGTTGATTCAACTGACTTGGATCCTTCATCGTCTTTCGCATCCCTCTCGGCATTGAGAATTGAGTCTCGGAGTGCCGAGCCCATGGGATTTTAGCCACTCTCTGGAAGGATGATTTCAAAGCAGAGCACCTGGAAGCTAGATCCTAAAGAAACATGTGGGATAATAAGTCAGCACTGCAACATATTACCCTTACCAATCATCCACCGCTGGCTTCATATGCCTGACATGGTAGCATCCTGGCGTCTGGATTCAGCAACGAAGGCCGAGAAAGCGATGGTGTTGTCAGACTATCACGGTCCGGCGTTTCGGAGTCCGGACGACTGGTGCGGGAAGTTTCTGTAACCGAGAGAACACTATGGCAGTATTGGCAGACAGAAACAGGCAAGATAGTATCCATGTCTTTGCCAGGCGTCATGGGCTGGCGACCAACAATATAAAGTATAAAGCACCCGTTGTTGGACCCGTGCCACCCTCACTTTAAGCCCTCCAACCTTCCCACTCCTCTCAACAATACCACCGATCAGCCAAGACAAAACCCAGTACCACAATGGCCGGCAAGAAGATGATCACCGTGTTCGGCGCTACGGGAGCTCAGGGCGGCGCCGTCGCTCAGACATTCCTCAATGACCCCAAGTTGAAGTCCGAATGGAGCGTCCGGGCTGTTACTCGCAACACCACCAAGGAGACGGCTAAGAAGCTCGAGAGCCAGGGAGCCGAGGTCGTCAGCGTAAGTAGCCTCCCGCACGTCGTATACATCACGTCAAGAGGGTCCGTCTAAAAGTGATACTACAGGCCGACATGAACGACAAGTCGAGCCTGGCTAAGGCCATGGCAGGCGCCTCTGCCGTCTTCGCTGTGACCAACTACTGGGAGAAAATGGACATGAAGCTCGAGATCCAGCAGGGCAAGAATCTGGTCGATGCCGCGAAGGAGGCAGGCGTCGGACACTTCGTCTGGAGCTCCCTTCTCAACATCACCAAACGTGAGAGTCCTTCTGAGTCTGGCTCGTGTTGCGCCCACAACTGACAGTTTATGCAAGTAAGCAACGGCAAGCTGCCCAATGTCTTCCACTTCGACAGCAAGGCCGAGGTGGAAGAGTACGCCCGCCAAGTCGGCATCCCGGCCACCTTCTTCCTGCCGGGGTGCTACATGTCCAACTTCCCGGGCTCCATGTTCCGGCAGATCTCGCCGGCTGACCCATGGACGCTCATCATGCCCGTGCCGGAGACGGCGTCGATCCCCGTGTTCGACACCGTCGACACAGGCAAGTTCGTCAAGGGGATCGTGCTGCACCGCGACTCGCTGCTGGGCGAGCGCGTCTACGGCGCCACCACCTACATGACGGCGCGGGAGGTCGTCGACGGGTTCAAGAGCGCCTTCCCCGTGGAGGGCAGCACGGCCGGCTTCTTCGAGATGCCGCACGATAACTACTTGTATGCGCTGCAGGGCATGGGCATACCGGACTTCGCCGCCCAGGAGCTGCTGGAGAACATGCTGCTGTTCGCCGAGTTTGGGTATTTCGGCGGCGCCGAGCTGGACAAGAGCCATGCGATTCTGGAGGATAAGCTGACGACGTGGGAGGACCATGCCAAAAAGGCATCCTCGTTTCAAGGGCTGAACTAGCCTAGGGATTTACCTAGGTATTGGCGGGAGAAAAGACTCGCGAGTTGAGTCATGGCGTTCATCCTCTTTCCTGTTTCTGTCCTGTAGCTTTGGTTCCGAAGTTCCAAGTTCCAATACTTCGCTTGGGTTATTTGACCGCTGGAGTGGCCCTGGAGGCTCCGGGTTTTCATTAAGCATCCTTTATGGACTGACAAAGAGCTAAAAATAGCTAAAGAATTCAGCCAATATTTCCAACCTTAACCAGCGGTGCCTAGGCCTCTAGGCAATCTCGCCCCAAGTTGCTTGCAGCCTGAAAGTGCTGGTTGGCTGGAGGCAGAGAGTTGTTAGAGACGGTCATATCAATGCCTACCTACCCCCCTGCTAGGGTATTCGCAGTGTGGTTGTTGCAATTATATGTGTAATATGATATGACATAAAGGAGGCTTCTACTGTTGGTGGTTGTGAGGGAGGAACAAATCAGGACCGCCTACATGTGGATGCAGGAGAGGTACCTAAGATATGGGGGTAGGATACCTGAATCGAGGCCAAAATCTGGTGGACATCCACTGTAGTGAACATGTACCAATGGACTTATAGCCTGGTACCGAGTGACGTGCCCGGCGTGCCGACCAAAATACCGAGGTTCACAAGCCGGGGAAGTTGCCCCTCTGGCAAACCGCTTCTCCACCCGACCGCAACCATTTCCTGGTCGGCCCCATTCTCCGATGACAAAACCATCCGCCCGCGGCTTGGGCCGATAATCACCTACGCACTCAGCTACAATCAATTCCATCATTGTAACCGTCACGTCGCCGACTTCTCATACTGGCCTGGTCACACCTCTTTTCAATTCCGAAGCCCGGATTTCGATCCGTCGCCACCTTGGAAAACCTTGGTCGGCTTCCAGATTCCAGAGGGGACACACGCTGAGAGCAGCCGGCCGGGAACCCTCACAACAATCATGGCATCACCGCCAAAGCCTTGGGAGCGGCCAGGCGCAACACCAGCTACATCAGGTTGGCTTCCACCTCCACCTTGTTATGCCTTGTGTAATCAGGAGGACCCGCTAACAATTCATCAGCAACGCTCGCTCCATCATCTTCCACGGCCACTTCCACCTCCACCGCAGCCATGCCTACAACCTCGATGACCTCCTCCACAACCCCAGCCATACCCGCGCGACCAGAATCGTTGACCGCCGCGGTGAATCAGAATGCCGCCGCGTATAGCCGGCTAGGAGCGAGTCCTTATGGAGGAGCATACGGTGGCGCCTACTCATCGCCATACGCATCGCCTTATTCGAGATATGGTGGCATGGGTGGCATGGGTGGCATGGGAGGGTACGGAGGCGGCATGTACGGATCCTATGGTGGAATGGGAGGGTACGGGGCCGGCATGGGAGGATACGGAGGCGGCATGGGCGGCATGTACGGCGGCATGCAGGGAGGGATGCCGGGCGACCCAAACAACCCGGACAGCTTGACCAATCGGTTCAACATGAGCACACAGGCGACCTTCCAGATGTTGGAGGGCGTGGTCGGCGCGTTTGGGGGCTTTGCCCAGATGTTGGAGAGCACCTATATGGCGACTCATTCAAGCTTCTTCGGTAAGTCTATCCCGGATTACGAATCACGTCGCGATCGCGTACTGACATCTTCAAAGCCATGGTCTCGGTCGCCGAGCAATTTGGCAATCTACGGGACACCCTCGGCTCCGTGCTGGGCATCTTCACCCTGATGCGTTGGATCCGCACCCTGATCGCGAAACTCACCGGCCGCCCTCCGCCGGCGGACGCGACAGCTCTCACGCCTTCCGCCTTCGCCCGCTTCGAAGGCCGGCAACAGCCCTCGATCGACGGCGCACAGGGCGCGGCGCCAAAACCCAGCCGCAAGCCCCTCTTCTTCTTCATCCTCGCCGCCTTCGGCCTCCCCTACATCATGAGCAAGATCATCCGCGCGCTCGCCTCGTCCGCCGAGGAGGAAGAGCGGCGCCGCCAGCTGCAGTTCGCGCAGCAACAGCCCATCGACCCCTCCAAGCTCGAGTTCTGCCGCGTGCTGTACGACTACTCCCCCTCGGCCCAGGGCCAGGCCGTGGTGCAGGACGTGGACATGGAGGTGCGCAAGGGCGACCTCGTCGCCGTGCTCAGCAAGAGCGACCCGCTCGGCAACCCGAGCGAGTGGTGGCGCTGCCGCGCCCGCGACGGCCGCATCGGCTACCTGCCCGCCACCTTCCTCGAGGTCGCCCGCAAGCCCGTCGCCGGCCGGCCCCCCCTCGCCGCCATCGAGAACGCCGCTGCTGGCGAGAGCAGCAGGGCCAGCTCGCTGACGAGCGCGGTCAGCGCCCCCGCGGCCGTGCCGTCCAACAAGGCCGAGGCGCCGCTCTCGGCCGTACCGCAGACAAAGCTTGGAGACGTCACGGCGGAGAGCTTCCAGAAGAGCCAGTTCTATTCATAGAGGGATGGGGCGAGGCACGGCGGGGCTGGGGTTGACGCTGAGGTTGACCTGCCGAACGGGTCCCGGCCCTTGTTGCGGAGGATCGACCCCGAGACTGATGGGCCCCGGCTAGGGGCTCGGCTTGGGTTTCTCGGGATCTGTTAAGGCCTGATGGCCTGAAGGGATTTGCGCTCTGGTGATGGGTGGTGTCGGGATATGCGGTGTTTCCTATATCTGTTTCTGGAAATTGGATGGCAAAAAGGAGTTGTTTTGGCGTTTCTACATGTGTGAGGGAAACTCCAGGGGACCGCAACCTTTCGTTGTTCTGTAGCGATAGCCTTATAGCGAGAGGCAATAATTGATATCCGAGCATTGTTATGTAATACTATCCCAATTGGAGACTTTAGTGGTGCTATCAAGTAGTGGGCAGATTTTCTTATTCTCTACTTCCCCCTTATTCCCCAGGGGCCGGCGACTTGTATTTTGCCGTAGGTGTGTAGTCATTATTTACGCGTGAAGAAGTCAATTCGATGAATATTTACAAGTGGCCCGGACGACCTGATGTCGCTAGAAGACCAACCATTACTTGGTCTTCCGTTCTACTCCCCCGTCCCTTTGGCAGCCCTCACTTCCAGAAGTGCCTCTTCTCCACCGTGCGCAGCACCAGGTAGGAGACGGCAGCAAACCCAAACGCAAGCTTGAAACCGACGTCACCCCCGTGAGGGTCCTCGCAAAACTTCCCTATGGGCCCCGTGAACCACTCCTGCGGCATGCCGAGGACGGCGCCAACGACACCACACGCGAAGGCGGGGCGCGGGCGGCGTAGCCCGAGGGAAGGCGAGAGGGGGGTCCTCGTAGTCGCCCGGGGCAGTAGTCCACCCACGCCGCGGCAGAAGGCGACGTGCACCCCGAGGGAGAGAGACGCCCTCGTAGATGGCGAGCATGGAGTTCTCGAGCGAGGCCTTGAAGTGGTCGTACCTGGGGACGAAGATGGCGACGTAGGCACAGGTGTCGACGAGGACCTGGAGCGAGAGAGAGACTTGGTAGATCGGTGAGATGATCCCCATGCGGAGAGGGAGTTTATCGTGGCATGCCACATGTCGAATGAGACATTCGGTGTGTAAGTCACTGGTCTTGAGTCTCCCCGTGCCAAGGCCGAATAAGCTTCCTCTAGAACGGGGACATCCACTGAGATGTCTCGGCAGGCACAGGAACTCTAATGGACAATCCCGATGGTGAAGTCCAGCCAAGTCGGCCGTGAAACAGTCTTTACTTTTCGTGGCATGTAGATAAGCCTGCTTGCCACCTGCGGTCTCCAAAATGGGAAGCTTGTCTTTTAATACAGTTCCACTTGATTTGGGGGCTATTGGGTCTGCGGCACGCATGTACATTCATGTATGTATATACATGCGTCCTGGTATTACATGGAACCTTTGGCATTGCAGCTTGCATATTCTAGAGTTCTTGCCTGGTGGTCGGACGTCACGCCAGAAATGCCCCTTGCACAAGCACAGCATTTCGGTAGCTAGCTCGGCCTCATTTCCATCACCCATCCCAGTTACGCCCTTATAGGCTCTCTCGCACCTCGATCGAGCTAACATTCATGAAAATTGGTTGCTTGTCTCAGCCATCATGTTTGCTCTGGCAACGAGAGAGGCACTGCCGGCAGGGCTGACTCGGCTCGGCTCGGCTCCCCAAATTAACCTTCAGCTTCTATCTCATAGCTGTTCGATTTGTGCTTCGGCTGGAACTTGAAATCGGGGTGGGTGGGACCGAGGAACATCTCACTATTTGCCATTAGCATGCCTCAACAGCCACCGAAATACAGGAGCAAGACATACCTGATCTTGACCCAGTCCTTGTAGTTATCGCTTGCCAACATGGTCTCCAGATCATTTCTTCCTCGATACGCAGGTGGCCGATCATTTAGGCTCGCCGGACAGTGCTCGAGAACGCCAAGAGGGATGTACCGGTAGAAAAAGCTGAGGAACTCGAGGAGGAACCGCCTTGTGAAGCCGATGCCGAGTTCGTCCGACCCCCAGGCTTCTAGTCCGTAGCGGCAGAACTTCTCGATATAGGTCAACCTCTCGGTCGCCGACTTGTCCAGGAATTGCCCCTTCTCGATCTCCTCAAAGATCCACGGCTTGAAGATGGCGCCTCGCCCGATCATCACACTGTCCACCTTGGCTTCGTCAATATGGTTGAAATATTCAACGTGTGAGTAGCAATCGCCGTTGCCCAGGAAATACATCTTCCCCCCAGGGGTATTGGCCAGGGTGTTTTCCTCGACTTCACGGATCGTATCCGTCAAGTCGCCTTGTTTCTTCTGGTACGACTTGATCAGTGCCGCACATTCGGCGATATAGCCCCAGTCAGCGACCTTGGTGTATCTCTGCTGGCGGGTCCGGCCGTGCAGTGTGACTGCGGCGCATCCCGCGGCGCCGAGCGTGTCACGCAACTCCGGGCTACCAAACGCCATGCGTTCGACGAGCTTGTGGGCGGTCGGCTTTCCGTCTTTGACGCCCATTCTGATTTTAATCGTGATGGGAATCTCCCCTGACACCGCATTCATCCCCCGAACCATCCTCTCCAACTTCGCCTGCGAATCGAGCAAGGCAGACCCGCCTCCTGAGTTGAATACCATGTCGATGGGGCATCCGCAGTTGAGATCAATGAGGCGAAGATGGGGAAGATATCGGGACAGCGCCGCGGCTGCCTTGACCGCAATCCAGGGGGCGTTTGTGGCTATCTGCGCTCCGAACTTGAGGTCCTTCGAGTTATCGTAGCCTTTGACAATTGGGCTGCCAGGGGCAATGCGAGGGGGGCTGATCTCGCTCTCGTGGGCTTTCATGAGTGCCCAGTCAGCCTTCTGACCCTGGATGAGCGGTAACCCTAACGCCATCTCGGAGTAAGTGACCTGAGCTCCGAGCTCCACGCATAACCTCCGGAATGGTAGGTTCCCCTGAGTTGTCAACGGAGCCAAGACTGGGGTCTCTCGCCCAAAGTAGATCCGTCTCTTTTCCGAAGGCTTCAGAGGAGGGTCGACATATTGGGCGCGATACTCTTCGATGTGATCGCCTCCTTCGTCCTTGCGCTTGTTGTGAAGGCTGTTATACAGAGCTGCGTCCTTCTCGAGCCACTGGCTAAACTTGTCCGCATCTTCAAATTTGACCCGTTTCTTCTCAAGGTCCGACTTGCTCGTTGCGGGCACGACGTTCACCACACCCGGATACTGGTCATCAACGTTATCGCCTGCCACATATATCTTGCTAGCGTCCTCGACAAGAATCAATTCCTTCCGGCCGTCCTCTCTCTCGACCTCCTTCATGTGACTCGAGAGGAAGCGGCATCGCCAGCCGGAAGAACATTTGCCATAGGCCTCAAAGGTCGGGCATTTGCCACCGAAAGACTCGAGGTCACCGCGGCGACCTTCCTTTAGATACTTCCGGAGATCGTGAAGAGACTTGCAGCGATCTCCCATCCTGCACTGTCCAGGGGAGAATTCAGGCGAGTGCGCGAGGGAGTTGCAAAGACGGATGGAATCAGAAAACCGGCCAAAGTCACGTTGCTGGTTCTGGCCTTTCTGCTTCTTTCTCTGGCCCTGAGAACCGTTGCCACGGGAATCCTGACGCGCACCGCGAGCGTCAGGAGCGGTGCGACCCTCGGCTGCGTCGTCATCGATGGCCGTGCTATCCTTGGCAGCACCGGCCGCTCCAGGCGGGAAGACGAGATACCTGACGGGAGTTAGCAACGGCGCCGATCAAGCTGTGAGTTTGACGACCTACTCCTCTTTGATAAAGGCCATCCCTCTCATCTTCTCTCTTGGCTTCTTCGGCACGCCAGCCTCAACCGCTGGAGAGCCATCGTCGAGCCTGATCCGTTTAGTAGGTGGCTCATCTGTGTTTGGTGGTGAAGCGCCATTGGCCGTTTCTTGAGCTCTCTTCGCCTCCTCCATCTCTATCAGCAGTCACTTAAAGCTGGTGGTTTGGTATGTGCCGGCACTATAAAATTCTGATCAATTCGCAGGATTGTTAACGGGAACAATCCGGCGCTGAGAATTTGTTTTTTAACCCCGCGGCGGGGCGCGGCGGCCGGAGCCCACACCTACTGCTATACGCAGTATAGAGGTACATACATACCACTCTTCAGGAATTTTCCAGCTCTTCATATGCCTGACATTACAATTGGATAACAACGTATAGAAAGAACGTCCTATTCTCACTAGATCTCTAGATCTTGCTGGTAGAAGGATCATAGCATTATTTAAACAGCTGAATGCTGTGAGGATTAAAAGAATCTAGATACCACAGGAAGGTGTTGAGTGACCCCTTTTTGCAGCAGGCCAAAGCACTGCTTTGAATTGCAGAACAGGCCAAGGCTGCTGATCTGCTTGGAGATGGTATATGTTCCCAGTCTGCCTTGCAGAGCTTGAATGTGGAGCCAGGGGTAAACATCGATGTATGTACGGATGTACCTAGAGCAAAGATCAGCGCAAATTCGAGTTTCCGGGTTATGCAGAAATCGAGGGGTAATTCTAAATCTCGGCCCAGGGAAAGTGCTATTTCGGTACACTCATAAAGTCGAAACCCGACGCTTGTCCCGTTCTGGAGAATACTCGGCGTCTCATCTACATATAGAGCACAGAGGAGACACAAGAGATAAAAAATACTCGAACATAATAAATGCTGGATGAGGTACCTAATTTTGGAGGGAGCGGGAGCGGGCGGGAGATAGTGGGGAGGTGGAGGTGGGGGTGAATGAATAGTTTCATGCATGGACCTGCAGCAGCCCGTAGCTTTGACGTCTCTCTCCCCCCTTACCAACCAACTTGCAATCGCTGCATACCTCTTTCAGCAACGCATAGATCGGTCCCAAGCTTGGGAACCATTTCCCACCTACGGATCTCTCGCCAATCTCAAAAGGCCATCCAACCTCGTCTCCTCGTCTCCGCCATCCCAACCCCCATCAATTCCTCGCTCTCCCCCACACGTTGCCCATGTTCAGGATATGATCATTCGACCCCACGATGGCTGACGCCAGAGGCAAAGACAGGCCGTCGCACTCATCCTCCAGGACCAAGGTCGTCCGCTCCCAGAAGATCTCTCAAAGCACATCCCCTATCGAGCCTCGCCACGAGCCCTTCGAAGGCTCAGCTGACGAGACGCACAACCGCGCACCCCCCATACCCCGCAGCCACACACCGGGCCACCTCGCATCCAAGAGCCAGGACCGCCGCCACAGGCCATCTGAACTCTCCCTCCGACAGCGCTCGCAATCCGCAGCGGGGGGAACCCTCTCGCTATCCGCCAGCCAGGCCACCTTCTCCCTCCCGTCTCCAGCCGCCTCGACCCCAAAGCCCCTCTCCGCCACCACCAGCAACGGCGGCGAGGATGTCGCGGCGCTTACCTCTGCGAGCGCCACCCAGCATCATCGCGACCGCGACCGCCACGACTCCTCTGCCGGCAGTGGCAGGGACAGCAGCGTCACCAGCGCGCAGCGGCCTACCAACCTACGCTCCACGTCGGCAATAGCCGCGCGCCCGGGGATTTCGGGCTCCTCACCTGTCGTACATAGGGGGAGTGGGGGAGGGGTTGGCAGCGGCGGCGGCGGTGGTGGTGGGTGGAGCACACGACTGACGACGGCGCGCGGCGTGCACACGGCGTTCCCGCCTCTTGCGGACGCACGGACAGCGCCGGACGTGCCGGCGGCGCCGTCGTCGGGCATGTACTGGAGCCGTGCGCCGGTGTCGGGGTCGCCACACACGGCGCTGCGGGCGCACACGACGACACTGGTGGGGAGCAACGTGTACGTGTTCGGCGGGTGCGACAGCCGCACGTGCTTCAACGAGCTCTACGTGCTGGACGCCGACTCGTTCCACTGGTCGACCCCCCACGTGGTCGGCGACCTGCCGCTGCCGCTGCGCGCCATGACTTGCACCGCCGTGGGTAAGAAGCTGGTCGTCTTTGGCGGCGGCGACGGCCCGGCCTACTACAACGACGTCTACGTGCTCGACACGGTCAACTTCCGCTGGTCGCGCCCGCGCATCCTGGGCGACAAGGTGCCGTCCAAGAGGCGCGCCCACACGGCGTGCCTGTACAAGAACGGCATCTACGTCTTCGGGGGCGGCGACGGCGTCAGGGCGCTCAACGACATCTGGAGGCTTGACGTGAGCGACACTAACAAGATGTCGTGGAAGCTGGTCTCGGCCCCGACCTCGCCGCCCTCGCCGTCCGCGTCCTCGTCCAAGTCGCCCGGCGCCAAGGATGGCGGCAGCCCCAAGGCCAGGGGCTACCACACGGCCAACATGGTGGGCAGCAAGCTCATCATCTTCGGCGGGTCGGACGGGGGCGAGTGCTTCAACGACGTGTGGGTGTACGACGTCGAGACGCACGCCTGGAAGGCTGTCCACATCCCCGTCACGCACCGGCGGCTGTCGCACACGGCCACCATCGTGGGCTCGTACCTGTTCGTCGTCGGCGGCCACGACGGGAACGAGTACTCCAACGACGTCCTGCTGCTCAACCTCGTCACCATGACCTGGGACCGCCGGAAGGTCTACGGCCTGCCCCCCAGCGGCCGCGGCTACCATGGCACCGCCCTGCATGACAGCCGGCTGCTGGTCATCGGGGGCTTCGACGGCAGCGAGGTGTTTGGCGACGTGTGGATACTGGAACTCGCCGTCCACGCGTATTATTCTCAGATCAGCCATTTCACGATCGAGGTGTGATTGAAAAAAATGTATGATGATGCCCGGTAAGCGGGGGAAGGGGGGGTGGCGGTTTGGGAACGGGCGGGTTATATATCTGGCGGGTCAAGGACGCGGCGAATATCATAGAACGAACTTGCGCGTGGGGTTTTATTTGTGATGGGGGGGAATACAATGAGAGGCGTTTCAGTCTGCAGAATCATGAACAAAAACGGTGGGAATCAGTCCTGTCTATCTTCGTTTTATATGGCTTATGCTAGTCTAATACCCATGACTTGTCTTCAGCAACCGGAAGATTGCCATTCCAGCCCAGTCCACAAAACTCGCCATCAATGCACCCATGCTTGCCCATACAAAGAACAAGGAAACGCCTTGAAACGCCTGCCAAACCGACTTTTCCTTCCGGGGGGGTGGGGGGTTGAGGGTTCGTGTCTGGCCTTGAACCGGAGATGATGGTATGTGTGTACAAGTACAAAGTTCAGGTGCCCGAGGCACCACACCGGACTGGGATCTCTCCCAGGCGGGCAATTAATCATCTTCTGGACTAGATGGGGAAGCTACCTGGCAGGTGGAGAGACGGAGGGCTTCTCAATGGTTCTGCTTCGCGATCGCGGCCTTGGCCTGCTTCTGAGCCTCCATTCGGCGCTCCTCTGCAGCTACCATATCTAAGCAAGGACAAAAGTTAATAACTTGAACATCGAAGGGAAGAGCGAGGGATTTAAAGGGGCACGGGGGGGATCTCACCTTTCCAGAGGTCTTGGCCCTCGTATTCCTCCTTGTGGATTCTCTTCTCGATCATGTGCTTATGCTCGGGGTCGTCCGGATCCAGCACCTTGATCGTCTCCCAGCGGCCCTTCCCGCTCTTGGCATCAGCGGTCTCGAAGGCGGCGGTGGTAACCAGCACGGCCAGGGTCAAGCCCTGTGCGTAGACTCTGGCCTGGACCAGCTTCTGGCTCGTCGACAGGTACTTGTTCCGGCTGACGATGGCCATGGCGATCCCCATGGCGGCGATCCAGCTGATGCCGACAATGGTATAGCGGTTCTCGCGCCCCCAGTCGACGAACTTCTGGACGCCGGTGTTTTTGCTCCTGGCCTCCTCCAGGGCCCGCTGGGAGGCGTCCTTGTAGTTGCTCATGGGGTCGCGCATCTTGGCGTAGTTGATCGAGTACCGCTCGGCGGTTATGATGGCGCTGGCGGTAGTGACGGACGAGACCAGGAAGGACCGGAACGGGAGCGTGAGACTGCGGAATCCGGCGTACCGCCGGGATGCGGCAATGGCGCCCCCGAGGGCGAGCGTCAGGCCGACTGTGCCGCCGATGAGGCCGCCCTTGATCACATAGTTGTAGTGGGACTGCTCTTCCTCCTTGCTGATGACCTTCATGATTCGATGACGAGCCCACTGGTGTGGGTGAGGCTAGGTAACTTCAAGATTCTGTACAGCTCAGATGTCTGGAAACCGAAGAATGGCAGTGATACCTCTCATATAAAGGAACTCAATTGACGGGTTCCCAAGCTTAGGGAATTCTAGGAACGCTGGATGATATCATGCGACAAAAAATTGGTGATGTCAAAGGCCGTCTGGCCCGTGGCGAAAATCGCTTACCACCAGACGACTTATGTAACCCAGGCGGGATTTGACCTCGAACTGCAGGCTGGCCACTCAGAAGGCCGCAAAAGGTCCCCGAGCTAACTCCGGGTCAGCCCTCTGGTTCTGAAAATCCCGAAATCGACTGATAATTGACCCTTCATTCCTGCTTTCGCCGGTCGCACACGGGCCATATTATCAGGATTCCCGCGGAGACACCACCTGGCCGCCAATTAGCCATTCCGGTTTCCGAAGGATGCCCTTCGTCTGTCCAGCCACGCCAGCCTTACCTTGCCTTTCTTTTCACCAAGTGCGAAGTCCGAAGTCTTTTAAATGCCAGGCATGCTGTCTTTTAAAAGAAAAACCACTTAAAAGAAAAACCGACACCCGCCGAACGCCTGAGAGGCTGGGAGGGGATGGACGGGAGTCGGCGGGTGGTCGGACAACCCGGCGGCGGAGATGCTTCCCTCAAACCGCGCCACACCATCGGAAGGGCACCCGACCGGAGGGCGGGCAGATGAACAGAGGCCACATACGTTGTAGAGCCCAGACATACCTAACCTAGGTAGGCACTTACTTATCCTTGGGGTCCTGGCGCTGGGTCTTCACTTGATTGAACTCGTGACTCAAGACAACCAGTTCGGCTCAGCCGTTTTTTGGCCCACTTGCAGCCTCACAACTCGGCTGGCTTCCATGTTGACGGTGAGCGAGGCATGTTGAGTCGTCGTATGTTATACGTAGTAGAGAAGACGACTACCTAGGCTACATGGTTAGGGCTTGGGTTGATATAACCTGCAGTAGAGTCAGGCTAGTCGAATCTGCCACTTGGCGGCTTCTGGGTGCTGAGAGTCTTGGGAAGCATTAGGACGTTTGAGAGATGAGGCGATTCCCCACCCCTCGATACCTCTCGTTCTACATGTATCTCGATTGTGAGATCTGAAAAGTGACGACAGTGGCATCCCTCCAAGTTACGGTACCTGGTGCATAACCATTTCCCCTCTGCTGCTACCTACTACTTAGTGCATATCGCAGCATATCCCATATCCGACCGACAGGCTGTCTGCCGGAAATGGAAGTGGTTGCTCATTAGTAAGGTGTATGCAGAAAACGGTTGATGACATGGGTCGGGAGACTCATGCTAGACCCCTGGTGGTGGAGGGTATCCATAGGTAATCTTGCATGCATTTACACGTGCAGCTGCCTTCAAACCACCAATCACCACTGCTCCACCAGAGTTAGTGTCTATTAGCGCCACCTCTTTTACACTAACAGTTACAGCTTGATATTATTCTTGGCCTGACATCCACATGCATCTAGAACTGTTTGAATGAACTGAAGGAAAGGAAGGGGAGGAGAGGGAGTTGTTCCGAAGAGCTTTGCTGCACAGTAGTAGCTTGGCCGCACACCGACGTTTGTGGTCGGCGCTTGCCATATATCGGTACTTACCGCCGGTAGTAGCGAGTGGAATCACGGGAACACTTTCTGCTTCGCGACCCACCTTATATACATCTATCTGTCTTGCTCGTCCCGAAGCGAATCTCTGTTTGAGAACCTAGGAGCCGAAAGTAACGTGGAAGCTTGGCTTGCAATAGAAGGCCGGAAGCAGAAAGTCGCCTCGTGTGCTTCGGTTCCAGCTCCCCATCTGCCATGCTGATAGACCAAGGGCGCTTCAAGGGCATCAAAGGTGTACCGCAGTACAAAATGAAGAATGACGAGGTAGCGCACCCTAACTTGCCCTAATTTGATAGCTTACCCACGGAGTGGTTCCGTCAACCCCAAACGGGCAACGTGCTCCATAGAATGGATCTCGAAGATCGCTAATGGTGGAGATTATTGTGTAACTCGCCTCGGATGGCAAGTTTCGTGGATGCCATGAGTCAAGCCACGGCGGCGACGGCGGCGACGGCGGCTTGTGGCCGAGCCTTGCCAATGCAACACTAGAGACTAGCGCAAAACGGTATGAGCAGTACGAGCAAGGATCCAGGGCCATCGGGGACTCTCACCGACTCGAGACACAGGTTTGTCGACTCGTTGGGGGATCGGTATTCCGTCCGTAGTACCATCTGTGTTAGTATGATTGACTCGCCGGTCATGCTGGGCCGAGTGAGGATTGTGAGGCTGTCGCAGTACTGGCAGCGATGGGCAAATGCAGGTGAGAGTCGGGTGTCTACCTACATGTCCCCAGTACAGTCACCGTCGCAGAGCACTAGGTACCTACCTACTAAGGGAGGTAGGTAGATGTAGATGGTGGTGTGAGAAGTCATGACGTCCCTATGAGCCCATCGTTCATGTCTATCATCAACACTACTTCCATTGCCTCTCTGTACACGCGTTTCAAGATAACTGCTATGCTAACTGCGATAGGAAACAGAATAGTCACTCCAACTCTCACCTTTGATGGTTAAATCTTAGGTCGGAGTCCTGGTAGCTAGTACGAATAGATACTTTGGGGTTGGATGTATCCGATTGTTGTTCCCTACCCGACATGGCCGGGAGTCAGGAAGGAATCCACTGAATCGAGCGTCAACCAGGAAACGATCATGTATCCTTGCGCCTATTTGCCATTTAGCTCTAAACTATTGGGGCTGCCTAGTCGGGTGTGGTGGTTGTAATGCAACCTTTGTAACCCCCTTGGCTGGGCGGCATAGCCATAGTCCGTCTCTAGAAGAATAACCTCCCGCCATCACCGCCATGCGGCGTCAGTGCGTCACACGGCCACAAGGCTTCACCAGATGTAGGTAGGTAGTTATAAAGGAAAAGGATCTCGGCATCCCACCTCAACTGTCGAGAAGAAACACCCAGCCCACCAGCCAGGTGGTCCCTCAACCCGTCCTCCTAAGTTCTGTCCGCCCGGTTTCCCTGGTAGGTGCCTTTCCAGGCAGTAGATTCCCAAGGTTGCATGTACCGACCGAGGTACCTGATACCTTAGGTGATCGGAGAGCAGACACTTACACCAACCGCCAGCCCGCGAGCCGAGACACGCTCTGGCCCTCAAACAGGACGAGTTCAAAAGCAGAGACAACGCCAGAAGAGACGAGTGGTCATCACTGGCATCTACCGGGTCATCTAGCTGGCTGACTTTTGATCCTTTGCACCCCGTTTCCTACTCCGGCCATTTTCCATCCCGAGGTGACCTTGCCCCGTGGCGGAATCCCCACAAGTAACTTCGACATGAGGACCGCCCTGAAGTGGTTTAATCCGCGGCCAAGTACCGATAAGCCGCCCAGCCGGGGCGCAACCACCAGAGGCGACGGTCCCAGCACTTTGGGCCCTGACAGTGCTAACAGCGACACGAATAATAATTGTTATCGCGCGTCTTCTTCCGCCTCCGACGACCGCCCACCCACTACCACTTCTCATTCGTCTTCTTCCCCCATTTACTCGTCACTATCGTCGCTATCGCCCTCGCCGCCTCCCCAACCGGCAACCCCAAGTTCACCCGTCCTTGGTCCCGGAAATTATTCCAACCTCGCGGGCCCCAAGCCTATCGCTATTCCCTCCTCGCCTGCTTTGCGCAGCCCGCCTGACGACTTATTTTTCGGCGGCGATCTCGCCAATAGCCCCTCTGACGTCGACATGACCACAGGCCCGAACCTCGACTCGGCCATGAGCCGCAGTCGCAAGGACTCGTTTGTCAGCGCCGGGCCCAAGCCCATCTCTATGATCAATCCGAACCGCGACCATGCCAATCGCGCGCGCAGAGAAAGCCTCGCCGGCAGCATGATGGGAGGCATGAGCTGGGGCGGGATTTCCGTGGGCAGTTTTATTCGCGACGAGTAAGTCTTTCCCCATCGCAAATGTTCCCTTTTTCGTTTCCCCCGCTGCTGTGTATCTTGCCTCGGGCCATGGTTCAAGGCAAGACACTGTGGTTGCCCTCGTCCCCGTCTCCTTGTCCCCGTCCCATCGACGATTCCGTCTCTCCTTTGTCTCGCATCCTATCCACACATGGAGGGGCTAACTCTGGTTTTTTTGCGACACAATAGCATTATGATGGCCGGCACCTCGCCGTATATGACGCATCAGTCGCCGTCATTTCACTCGTCCTCATACATTCCCAAGCTGGAGGCAAACTTCATGCGAGATTTCATCTGCTGCGATCGGACGTGGCCCACACTACACGACCTCCTCCAGCATTACGAAGAAAACCATACCCAGCCGAACCCGCAAAATGCTAAGAACTTTGGCGCGTACGGTGGCCAAACCAACATGCGGACTCCTACCACCCCGAGACCCGGTCCTTCCAACACATCAATAGCCTCTGCCCAGCATGGAGCCCAGGCTCTCCCAGGCTACCAACAAGGCCGGCAGGCTGGTGGCGCTGCAGGGGGCGTTGGGGGTATCCAGCAGATGATGCGGCAACAGCAGCCGTTGACGCCGGCTTCCCAAAAGCAGAACCAGCTGTCCTCCCAGATGAACGATGACATGGATGCCGTCGGGGACATGGAGATGGATGACCCGTTGGGGCCTCTGGACCTTGACGACAGCCAGCGGACCATGGAGCAGACGAGACAACTGTTTGGCCAGCAGCAGCGACCCAAGCTGCATCTGAATAGCTCTGGGCTTGCCCACCAGGCCCTCCGCAACTCCCAGCCGACCACACCCGCCACTGCGAGCTTTGGCTTCCAGAACAACCCAACAGTCTCATCGGTCAATACCCCGACCCTCACCACACAGCAAGGCTTGCCGCAGCGCGGCCAGTCGCAGTTTGACCAGGACAACACTGACCTAGACGATGAGATCCCTGGAATGCCCATGAAGATGAACCTGGGCAATCTGAACCTGAATGGCTCGCAGTTTGGCCTGAACTTCGGAAAGCCAAATGGGGTGCTCGGGATGGAATGCATAGATGAACCTGCCAAGCGACTATATAGTCCTGGTGGAACCACCCCTGCTGTGAACCAGCGCCGCCTGTTGGAGCAGCAGCTGCAACAGCAGCTGCAGCAACTGAACCTGGACCCAAGCCAGCTTCCTCCTGGCACAGACCCGGCCCTCCTCCTCCAGCATATGACCGCTTTGATGATGCCGCCGGCAGAGGAGCCAAAGCCCTTCAAGTGTCCTGTCATCGGCTGTGAGAAGGCCTACAAAAACCAGAACGGGCTCAAGTAAGTTGGACCGTGCTGCGGAAAACTCCCTTGCCTCCAACCCCCCCTTGGACATTCGGCTAACAACAGGCATAGGTACCACAAGACACATGGGCATACGTCACAACAGCTGCATGAAAACGGCGATGGCACTTTCTCCATCGTCAACCCCGAGACCTCGACTCCATATCCGGGGACTCTTGGCATGGAAAAGGAGAAGCCTTTCAAGTGCGATGTCTGCGGCAAGCGGTATAAGAACCTCAATGGCCTCAAATACGTAAGATGAACCTTACCCCTGTGGTTTTGTGTCCTCTGTCTCAGAGCTAACCCCTCTTTGCAGCATAAGCAGCATTCTCCGATGTGCGATCCCGAGACAAGGCTACAGCAGCAGAATGCAATGGCCACTATTGCAGCCTTGACCCAGCAGAATGCTCTAGGAGGCTTCGATATTGGCTTGTCCCATGCACTGCCCAACATTGGCGAGGACACACAATTCTGATTGGGGTTTCCTCTGGTTATCTACAGAAATTGGCGCCTCCCATCCCCGGAGACGCGGCTTAACATCATCGTCACACGTTTATCGCTACATGTTGTCACTGCGTGTCATCGCTACGTGTCATCACTACATCCATTTCCTACTTCTCTCCTTGGGCTCGGAAACAAAAAAAGAACAGAGAACCTTGCATTTTTACCAGCATTCACCGCCGGCGTTTCTCATGGACAGCAGGAGGGCGGCAGGTCGTTCGGGCATTTTCTTTTCTTTTTTGCCGCCATATACCCCCACCCCCAACCTGGACCTAGACTCGAGAGCGCAGGGCGTCTTTTTTTCCCTGCCCACAGCTCTGCGAGCACTCCCCAGCCAGCAATCCAACTGGACTGGCCCAAAAGGAATATAAAAAAAAGAGTGGGAAGGGCCGATATGTTTTCTTTTTCGTTTCCGATTACTTCGGAACCTTTTTACGTTTGTTTGGATCCACAGCAAATGGCCCGTCTTTCGGCCTTTGCTGGGCCAAAATTTTCTGTCAGTGGTCGTCAGCAGAGTGATGATAGAGCGAGGCTAGACTCGGGAGAGACGACGTGAGGACGAAATGTACGAACGACAATAGAGGGTTTGGATGGAGTCCTTTCAGGCTGCATAAACGAGGGCCTCGACCGTTCTAATTTGAACATTGAAAACGAAAAGGAAAAAAGAAAGAAAAAAAGAAACAAGCAAAAAGGAGCAAAAAAGGGGGGGAGGGAAAAGATGCCTATACGGCAACACATTTGCATTCATTGCCTACTTTCTATTAATGTTAATACTTTTGCAAGGAGGCCTTTTTTGCTATTCGAGCGGCAGTCTCTAGAATGGGTCTTGTATGGTTTAGCAGTCATAGAAAAAAAAATCATCACCGCTTTTCAAAGTATTTCGCAACTCGCATTTAAAAGGTCTATCTTTTGCCTCTGCTGGCCAACATAACCTGATGATGGGTGAACCCCCAACAGTCGCAAGATTAATGATCTGCACCGAAAACACTTTACCATATTCCCCTATTCCTGAAAGGGGGTATGCCCCCCCAAACCAGACGAACAGGTGTTCCAACGCCGCCGCATACAGTACCTACCATATCGTAACACGTTTCCCACATGTTTCCGGTGTACGCCTGCGTAGTCGACCCGAGGACGTATAGATAGCCAGCCCCAACTACAGACCCAGTGACTCCAGCCCCCAAGCCTAGGTAGCTATATCATACATGAATACCCCCGAACTCCGCAAGTTGGCCGTTGTGAAGAAGGTCTGCTCCTCCATCGCTGATATTCAAGCCAGGAAACGATCTCGATGAGTTGTACAAGCAAAAATGAAAAAGAAGAGAGAGAAAACAAAAGAAGAAAGGACAAGAATCCCAGCTCACGTCATCTCCATCCCGTCGTCGTCGTCCCCCTCGCTCTCCAGCATCTGGGTCTGGCTCCCGCTGCTGCTGCTGCTCCCCTTGCGCCCCGCGGCCGAACCGCCGTCGGGGAACCGCGCCCCGTCCATGCCGGCGAACATGTCGAGCTCGTCGCCGCCGACAACGCGGCCCTCCATGTCGATCTCCTGCGACAGCTCGACGAGGGCGCTGCGCGGCAGGCGCAGGAAGCCGCTCGTGCGGACGATGCGGCCCCAGTGCGTCAGGCAGAAGCCCGCCGCGCGCTTGCGCAGCCACTCCTCGTTGGCGAGCCCCGCGCAGTGCCACGTGATGCACGCGTGGTCAACGTCGAGCTCCTTGCTGAGCCTGTTGACGCACAGCAGCCGCAGGTGTGGGATGTTGTAGATGTTGGACATGACCAGCAGGCCAGCCACGTCCGAGAGGTCTGCCGCGCTGGTGGCCGCGCCGTCGTCGTTTTCCGCCGTCGGCGGGTCGATGTGGTCGGTGTACAGGTAGAAGATGAACGCCTTGACGACGTTGTACGGCTCCGGGATGTGCATCTTCTTGGTGTGGAACTCGGCCATCTGGCTGGCCCAGAGACGAGCGAAATGCGGCCATCGAGCCTGCAGGATGAGCCTATGCACATAGATCGGTGGCGACGTCGGGGCGTCGGGCGCCAGCCAGCTGTGATCGCCGTCCCCAGATTCGCTGGCATGCACCAGTGCCGAGCCGATGAACTCGTCCTCGTCGCTATCCCTAGACAGCGCCGTGATGACAAAGTCGGTTCCGCTGCCCGTCTCCGGTGGTTGGTTGAAAAGCTTCGCCAGGTCAGCACCGAGGCCCTTGGACGGCTGCTCGACATGCCTCATGCGCGAGGACTGCCGGACTAGATCTGTCCGCGGCTCAGGGGCCAGATTGTTTCCCAGGAATCCATACCGTCGGAGGTCAATCTCCATTATGTCTGACAGATACTCCTCGAGGCCATTAGCGCCGAGATCGATCGCGCCGTGGTCGATGGGGCAACCAAGGAGCCAGGCCTTCGTCCCGTCCTCATTCATGGTGCAATAGTGCCAGCGATATGCGGGTTTGAAGATCTCGCGTCCCTCCGCCAGTTTCTGCCATCGCAGGGTCCCCAGATCCAAGGCCGACAGGGAGCACTCTTTCGAGGTGATTGTCGCTGCCGGCGTGACAAAATCGAGTAGCGTCCCGGACGAGTAGACGTGGAAGTGTATCCCCTGCATCTGTGAAGGAATATTGGGGCCGCCTACAAACCTCAACGCCGAGATGACGCCCGGTGCCGGAGGGGCGTAGGATTTCAGGTGGAAAGACGGCGGGTTGACCTGGGCTGTCCGCGAGTTGGCGGCATAGCCGGATGCTCCGACAACGGGCGACTGCGCAGCAGTATAGGGCGGTCTCGGTGACCGACTGAAGCCGGGCCGGTCGAAGGAGCCGATTTGCGGCGGCGAGTCAAATGCCGGGCTCCCTTTAAGGTCCAGCCACCATATGTCACTGACTTTGTCCATGTCCTCGCTCAGGCCGCCAAAGACCCAAACCCGATCGCCCCAGATATATGCCGAATGGTCAAACCTGCCAACAAACCGCCAAGATCTAGACCAGGTGTATGTCTTCAGGTCTAGGTAGCAGATGTCTTCCAGAACGTAGTTGTCATGGCCGGTGATGCCGCCCACGATAAATAGCTTGTCTTCGTGCAGCACGGCCGCATGCCGGGCCCGGCCCTTGGGAATCGGCCCGGTGACCTGGGGCTGAGTCCAGTGCGCGGTCTTCAGGTCGAATATGATCAGGTCGGAGAGGTAGGTCCGGTGCTCGTTCTCGCCGCCGAACACGAGAAGTTTGTCACCTTTATACAGTGTCGCAGTGTGGCCTGTAACGTCATGTTAACGGCGGAAATCACCAATGGCTAGCAATCAAGGCTGTCTCTCACCCATCCTCACTCCCGGGATGTCCCCATAGTTGTCTACTAGATTCCATTGATGGCTGACAAGGTCGAGCCTCAACACATGGTTGTACACTTCATCCGTGTACTGGTCGAACCCGCCAAATGCGTAGATCTGATTGTTTCCGCAATAGGTAACTGAGGCATTCACCAGGCATGCTGGCTTCTGGCCGAGCGTGCGGGTGACTTTGGGCCGGTAGCCGTCCATGGTTGCACGATGCTTCAGCGGCGAGTTGGGCATGATGTAGGTATTGTTAGAAGATGCGCCCGAAGCAGGCGTCACCGCCTGGCTCAAGAGTGGCAGGGAGGACGATTGAGCGAAAGTGGCCTGCGCGTTGCCACCGAAGATGGAGGATCCGGCAGCTGGACCCAGGGCTGGACCAGCGGGAGTTGACGGTTGCGCCATGTCTTGCTGGAGTAATCAAACCCGTTTCAATTCGGCATCACTGCCAGGTTTCACGGGGTTCCTGGGCAATTGGGAATTGACGAGCGGCTCTCTTGCTGATCGGCAGTGAACGAAGCCGTCCCCTTGTCCTCGCGACAGCTGAAAAGCGGGCACTTCGAGAGTTGACTTGCTGAATTTCCGAGCCCCCCTGTACCAAAAGAAAAGCGACGGAACGAGGACGACAATGATTGGATGGAGTTGAAATCCTTGATCTGCACAGACCACGTCCGAGAATGGAAAGAGTGGGGAACAAACGGTTGCTGTTCCTACGGCTAGCGCTGTAAACAATCCCTTAAATGCTGCAGTCGCAGCTTGCCATCTATTTCTCTCTTCTCTTCCTCATCAAACCACCTCACCCTCTTCCTTCTCCTCCGATATCCCTCCAACCTCTCTCGTCCCGCTCCGTCTCGCTTTCAAAAGCATCAATCACTCAACCCTGAGCCTTTTCACAAGAGCCTACAAGTCCACTAGATCATCTCGCTCTTCGCAGCCACTTGATCGCCCTCCGACTTTCAGCCGCTCTTAGTCAAGGCCACTTCGATCTATCGAACCAACAACGACAGAAATACTAACCCCATCCAGGAACCATTAGCTTGAGTCTCTTGGAGCTCGTTCGATCTATTGGAGCTCTTTTCATCTCCTCGATACATTCACTTGTCATCCGTTGGAGACATTATATTTCCTCGGTACTGCATATCCAGTCAGCATCATGGCAACTGCATCAGTATCAACACCTCTCAAGTCCCACACGGGACTCTTCTCTTCCCGTACCGCTGGCGGACGCATGCCCTTGACCCCCTCGCCCCGTCAACGTGCCTCAACCACCAGTGTCCCCGTCAACCTCAACTCGTCACCCTTCACACCGGAACGACAGTCATCAAGCAACGACGGGTACCGGGCGTCCTCTAAGTCCGTCTATGGAGGGAACCTGTCTGCACACCTCACAAAGTCTAGCTCGAAGGCCCACCGTGACTCGCCCAAGTCCAACATCGTCCGTGGTGTTGCGACCCCGCGGAAGGCCCTCGAGCTTGGCGTGTCGGACTTTACACTGACCGGAACTGGTCATCACAGCAAGACTCCTTCTAGCACCAAGTCCAAGAAGGTCCCCCTGAGGCAGAAGTCAAACAGGACGACGCTGTCCTATGCCGCAGATCGATTCATCCCCAACCGTGGTGCCAGCTCGGCCATCGCCAACGTGGGGTCTGGGAAGCTGGACTTCCCCGAGAAGCAGCGGCCCAAGACCAGTGCCGGCAGCGAATCGTCGGCAGTTCTGTCCAACGCCACGGACGACGCTATTGCCGCCCTCGAAGGGTTGAACATCGACGATGATGAGCCGGCGACATACTCGCGGCCCTCACCAAACACTGTGGCATACCAGGACTCGTTGGCCAACGCCTGTGGAGTCAGCCTCAACACTCGCATTCTCCAATTCAAGCCTGCGCCCCCAGAGTCTTCCAAGCCGATCGACTTGCGTCAGCAGTACAACCGGCCCCTCAAGACGGCCAATGCAAGCTCGGCACAGTTCAGGCGCCGCGTTGCCACCGCTCCTGAGCGGGTGCTGGACGCGCCGGGCCTCATCGATGACTACTACCTCAACCTCCTTGACTGGAGCTCCGGGAACCAGGTGGCAATTGGCCTGGAGCGGAACGTCTATGTCTGGTCGGCCGATGAGGGAAGCGTCAGCTGCCTGTTGGAAACCAGCGCCGACACCTACGTCAGCAGCGTCAAGTGGTCAGGCGACGGAGCGTACGTCGGCGTCGGACTCGGAACTGGTGAAGTCCAGATCTGGGACGTGGCCGAGGGCGCCAAGATCCGGAGCATGTTCGGGCATGACACGCGCGTTGGTGTCATGGGCTGGAACAAGCACCTCCTCTCGACCGGTGCACGAAGCGGCTTGGTCTACAACCATGACGTTCGTATCGCCGAGCACAAGATTGCCGAGCTCGTTTCTCACACCTCGGAGGTTTGCGGCCTGGAATGGAGATCGGATGGCGCACAGCTCGCTACTGGCGGCAACGACAACCTCGTGTCCATCTGGGACGCCCGGTCGCTCTCGGTTCCTAAGTTCACCAAGACAAACCATAAGGCCGCTGTAAAGGCTCTCGCGTGGTGCCCGTGGAACATGAACCTTCTCGCAACCGGAGGCGGATCCTACGATCGCCATATCCATTTCTGGAACACCACGTCGGGCGCACGCGTCAACAGCATCGATACCGGTTCCCAGGTCACCAGCCTCCGCTGGAGCCCCCACTACCGAGAAATCGTCAGCTCAAGTGGCTTCCCTGACAACTCGCTCAGCATCTGGAGCTACCCTACTCTCGTCCGCAATGTCGAGATTCCCGCTCATGAGAGCCGGGTCTTGCACAGCTGCCTCAGCCCAGACGGACAAATGCTCGCTACAGCAGGTAAGTCGTGGTTGTCCCCTCGGTTCATTCATCTGGCACAAGTCATGGCTAACAACTTTCGCAGCGGCAGATGAGAGTCTGAAGTTCTGGAAGATCTTCGAGAAGAAGGCCGGTGCGACCGCCGGTGTTGCTGGAGCTGGGTCTTCCGGCAAGGCAGACATGGTCAAGCAGATGACAATCCGCTAAGGACCTGGGATGTGGCCAGCGGATTGCAGAAACTGGGTAGTGTCAGAATCAAGCACACAGACAACGGTAGGTATACGGGGTTCCTTCTGGCATTCATCGGTTGATTTCCGTCACGTCGTCCTTTCAGCGCGGTGTTGGGGATTTGGGACAGGCTTTCCTTCCCGCCCAAGTGCGGTATGAACGGGCTGCTATGCGATGCGGGAATGATATGGATCTGCTTGGTCATGAGTTATGAAGACACACTTTGAGTATGCTGTATGGTAGAATGATTCGCCGAATGCCACAAGGGCAAAGCAACAGTAGCATAATTGAACCACAATCGGTGAATAATTTGACGCCTCGCTGAGGCAGGAGCTCTTTACTTGGCTTTCCTAACGTTGGAAGTGACCATGATAGCAACTGGAGACCATGATAGCCAGGAATGGAGTTGTGAATGAATACCTAGATCACCGCTTCGTTTCCCGTAGTGAATGAGGATAGGTAATAAGGAATAGCCATGAGCAATGGAGTTGGGTACTGCACCTGGGTGAGGTGCGGGCGGCACCTTCCGGTTTCTGCAGCTGGCTGACTAATCGGGCTATTAACCTTCATAGCTGCGCCTGACCGATAAAGCAACTTCGACAATACATCCTCTACAGGCGAAAAGAGGGTCGCAACGGTATCACCGCACAACGCCCAAATCGCCAAGAAACCTGAGTATCCGGGCGCAGGAAAGCAGATTATTGAAGTTCCAGATACTTTACGGCGGCGTTGCAGCCGCGAAGGGGGAAACCGAGTCTTCGCACATTTGTCGCCTCGCCTCAGCCGGTCCCGGTACCGAAGCACCACGCACCTTCCTTCCTTTCTGCGCCAGACCACCCGACTTGCGATCGCTGCGAGGTGAAAGAAAAGACGTAGAGGTATTCGGATTGAGGGCATAAGAAAAAGTGCGAGAGCCAGGTGCAATATCGTAACTCGGGATTCCCCGTATCCGAAATCAAGGCAACGGCAGTACCACCGACGCCTTCTCTACCCAACCTAGCACAACCAGGCATCCTCCCACAAAGGTATCGAAGATGTCGAACCAGCACGTTGGCGCGGTGTACGCCCAGATCATCGAAGACGTGATCGACTCGTCGCGCGTTGATTTCGAAGAAGGCGGTATCGAAGAGAGAATCCTTATCGAACTGCAGAAGGTGAGCAAGTCTCAAGCAGATCCTGATCTCCTACTTCAACCCCCAAATCACTTTTCCGTCCTCCGTTAGTTCCATCATCAACCTCTCCTCTGTCATCGTTTTAGCAAGCCTGAACAGGTTTCGCGTGGCTGTTTTGCCGTCTTCATTGTCGATGTGCTGGAATCGGGCTGTCCTGCTGGCTGCCTCGGGGCGGGGCCCCCGTTGCCTGGCTTGCATCTCGAGAGGGGGTAGAAGGCAGCTGCTTCGGGGAGGGCAACCCAGCGCTATATGGGTCTTTTAAAGTCCCCGCCCCCTGCAGCTCCAGTCTTTCTTGGTCACCTAACTCAACGTTCCGATTGGCCACTGCGTCTTCATCACGTGCCTCCCCTAATTGTCTCCCTGCCGGTCACCAAATATGCACACTATCTTCCATGTCTCTTGATGAGAATCAAGCTGACCGCATTAATCTAGGGTTGGCAACGCAAGCTGTCGCAGCTACAAGTCGCCCAGTTCCCATGGGATCCGAAACCGGAACCTGAGCCGCCAGCAAACAATGCACCGCCGGTTGCCGCGGCTCCTCCCCCTCAGCCGGCTCCCGCCGCCCACTACCCCCCGTCCCAGACGAGCCCGCCGCAAAATGTGCAAAATGTGCAGCCGTTGTCGCTTCCTGCCGGTCCCACCTATCATAATCCCAACGGCACCCAGGTGAAAATGGAACCCGGCCTCGCTAAGAACGACGCTCCAGTCAAGCAGGAACCTGGGCTCGCCGGCAACGGATTTCCCCCATCCCACGCCAACTATTCTGCTGCCATGGGTGGCGGTATGGATGTGGCCCAGCGGCGCGCAGCTCAGGCGCTTGAGAATCAGTATGGGCAACGAGCGGCAGCTTCCATCAGTGCCCTCCAGGGCGGCGCCATGACTCAAGGTCCACAGATGCACCCCGGCCAGGTCCAACAGACCCAACAGCCCCAGCGCCCGGGCCAACCTCAGCAGCTCCTAAATGCTCAACAATACCGTCAGGAGGTGGCTGCTGCCATGGCTGCTCAGCAGCAACGGGCTCAGCAGGCTCCCCAGCAGGCTCACCAGCACGCCCAACAGCACGCCCAACAGCACGCCCAACAGCACGCCCAACAGCAGGGTCAACAGCAGCCTCACCAGCAGGCTCCTCATGCCAACGGTCAGGGCGGAGTTGGCCGCTCGCAGGTGGACGGCCCAAGTGACTCATTCGAGGGTGTCTTGGTGCAGCGGGATGCCGACGGCAATATGGTTGAGATGGCACGAGTTGATATCGATGCTCTGCTCCATGCCAAGATCGCTTCTCGGGCGAAACAGATGGAAGGTGGTGGTCTGATGCTTCCACTAAAGGAGGCCACCAAACACGCGAGCCTTTCAGGTCAGACGAGACAGGGCGCCAGATCCTCCCAAGTTGACGGCCCTGATGATAGCATCAAGGAGGAATATGATGAGGATGCTATCAACTCCGACCTCGACGATCCGGAGGATGACCACGATGACGACGACGATGATGACGACTCCCTTGGCAACATCATGCTCTGCATGTATGACAAGGTTCAGCGCGTGAAGAACAAGTGGTAAGTGATACACATGGAAAGCAAGCCACTTGGGCCGGGTCGCTAACATTCTTGTAGGAAGTGCACTCTGAAGGACGGAGTCCTCACCGTCAGCGGCAAGGAATACGTCTTCCATAAGGCCACAGGCGAATACGAGTGGTAGAAAACGTGGCCGCATCATGAATGTTCACTGTATGACCATCCTCGGGAGTTCGTTGATTCCACTTAAAAAAGAAAAGGGTTGCGAAGGGCGAAGTGAGACCCGGCCCTTCGCCAGTTTTCCTCTTGGGCTGCTAATCAAAATGAGCACGGCCTGGGTTTACAGGCCTCAGCATTTCTGGGATTTTTATTTCTTCGGTCACCTTGGAATTCAGTTCTTGGCAACGCTATTGAAATGGACGAGCCAACCAATATCATGGGGAAAATACCAGGCTGGATCAGGAAGTCTCGAGAATATCTGCCTCGACGACATTCCTTTGTGGAGCTCAATGCGCCGCCCATTCAGGAGTTCAGGGTCTCTGGAATTTACCAGTTGTGTTGTATGATAGATAGACCGTCTTGATGCCCAGGAATAGAACTCAAAATAGCCCATACATTGCAGCCTCCTTGCGCGATTATCCCCCAGTGATGATGAGCTGGGTCTAAATTGCCTACATTAAGCTAGGTATGAAGTGCCATGTAGGATCCAACAGGTTCCTCAATATCGGTCATCGTAGGTCAAAATACGCTATTCTAGTAGTTGCCCACACAATAGAGCCCCTGAATCCGACGCGTTGCTGTTCCAGCCAGAATGGCCTGCAGCTTTGATCAGGACTAGTCTCGACATTGTGGACGAAGATCCCCTCGTCAAGGAGTTGTGTCTTCGTTATCACGATGGGCGAGATTCGGCATCCAGAGTCGCGTTCCTACCATCGCAAGCTTCGTCGCAGTCAACCCACGCCATTAATGTACGCCGAAGTGAAGCAGTGTGCCGGCATACAATCAATACGGGATAGATTATATTCTTCCTTCCCATTGAATTTGAGAGTCCCCGTCATTCTTTATTAATGTCTCCCTGACCATATGTCCGAGAGTCTTAGCAACCATAGAACGGCCGTCCAGTCTACTTTACTATTCAGAATTCCCCTGATGGCGACTCAGAGTTCCATAACATACTCTCACCTCGTCTCCAGAAATGTATTCACACTGATGGCTGTGTCTGCAACTATAATGCCCTCGCCCCTGGAAGTGCATATAAGTTAAAAGAGGTTGTCTCCGCAGGCAGGGGCATTTAGCTATTCGGGTTGGGGCATTTAGCTATGCAGGTAGGGGCGGTTAGGTATTCGGGCAGGGGCACTCAGCTATTTGGGTAGGGGCATTTAGCTATGCGGGTAGGGGCATTTGGCTAGCCGTCTCTGTTGCTGTTGCCATCGCCATCCCCTGCCCAGCATAGACCCCTTGCCTGAAATGCCCCTGCCCGCGGAGACAAGCTCTGTTAAAAAAGGGAAATATGGTCTTTGTGGACCAGGGCTGGTGACTACGATTCTGTAGGTATCTGGTGGGTATAAGGAGATGGGAGCATTTCACATTATCTTGCTTGACAATCCCTCCAGAGTGAGGATGTCAACCACAAACACTTGGTGTGATTGTCCTTCACTTCTCTCTCTTTGTAACAGCGTGGCTCTATAATTTAATTGTACCTTGTGTAGTAGGTAACTAGTAACATCCATCTGAAATTGGGCTCGAGTGGATATCTGTTACTCAGTGAAGGCATGAATCTAATATGGTGGATTACACGATGTGAATCCCCTGACGACTGCCGAGCATTTCCCAGAACCCTATTGTCTGAACCCTATTGTTCGAACACAATAGCCCTACTCGGCAAGAAATATAGTTCACCTCAAGCCGAGTATCTTGGTAATATATAAATGCGCGTAAAACCTCGAGTACTTTCCGAACCTTCTCCCATCCAACAATACAACAATATCAATATCACAAGTTGCGAGTTGCAAGCTGCAAGCTGCAAGCTGCAAGCTGCGAGCCGTTCGTTCCTGCCATCCTTGAGATTTCCAAGTCCAGATACCTACCAACCAACCCTCCGCTATTGGTATCTAGCCTCCCAACTTCTCAAAATAGCGCAAGATGACTAGAAAGGCGGGAAACCGGGCCAATGCAAAGGCCCCCAAGGCTAGCAACGGCAACCAGGTTCAGGCCCAGGGAGGGGCCAGTAGCAGCAAGACAACCCCCCAGCTGGAGCTTCCAGAGGGATATCGTCCGCAGAAAGGACCAAAGAAGAACAAGACGAAGGGCAAAAAGCCGGGCAATACCGAGGCCGGCAACGTCGCAGGGGCCAACGGAACAGCCCAGGCCACATCTCCTTCCGACCTCCGGCGAAGATACGACGAGTTGGTGAGCGACATCACCTTCTAGGACAACCCCTTATATAGACTAACATGACAGGGTGTCGACCTTAACCCGGGATCCTCTCGGCCCCTGCTCAAGTTTGACAGCAGCCGTCGTTGGGTCTCTATCGAGAAGCCAGTGGAATATCTGGAGAGGTACTCCAAATTTCAGGCGAGCAAGTACGAGCCGCCAGTTTTTGCTGCCGAGCCTTCAGACGACCCTGAGACTCGGGAACTTCGGCGCCGCAGGCGCCTCTATTTCGAGAGCAAAGGTCGTTTGGATCGACTGGCGGTGCTGGAGAAGGTCAAGGGATGGCCGTTCAAGTTCGGAGTCCCGACTAGAGTAAGCTGCTTCACAAGTTGTCGTCGCACCTTACCTATGCTAATAAAATCAGGCACCATTCATTCCCTGCTCCGAACATGCCGTTGTTGAAAAGGCCGACAACCGGGACCTACCCCTATTCAAGGTCCTTGGCCACACCGAACTTGCGGATCGGATCCTGGGGTACTGCGCCCCTCATTTCCAGGACGTCGCCAACCTTGGTCTAACCTGTTGGGCGGTATTCAACACTATCCGGGCTAGTATTGTGAGTTCGCTTGTCCTTTTTTGTTTTAGTAACCTGTTATCATGAGACTGATGAAGGTGTAGGAACACTGGAACATGACAGAGCGGGACTTCCTCTCCTACAATATCGATACCGAGGAGCCCATTGGAGCGCCTCGACCGACATCTCGAATCGTGATCGTGTCGCAAGTACGACCAGAAATGACTCGATCTGACTCCGTCCGTGGCGACTCCAACTACTCGACCGAGTTCAATGGCATCATAGACCTTTGTAAGGGCTTTCTCCTCATCGTCATGCCCATCTTGAGATCTAACAACCCGCAGTTAAAGCCTTGAACAACCGGTCCGCCGGAATCATGAACCTCCAGCTCCATCGGATCCCGTTCCTCAACATCCAAGCTGTTGATTGCATCGTCTCTTCGCTGCCGAATTTGGAAAACCTTGGGATATACCAGTGCCCCCTGCTGCATTTTGCCACCACTGGAAAGCTTCTGGGTATCATCGAAGCGAACAAGAAGGAGGCCGGATTTGTCCATTTGGACTTCTTCCCAACCTTCCACCAAGGACCAGACGTAAGCAATAGACAGGGCTCATTCGGCGTCACATGGTCGGACCCGGGCATAAACACCCTTGCCGGAATACTCAAGTTGCTTATCTATGAGTATTACCCGAAGGCCAGAGGACTGGGTTTCGACCTGTTCAACGATGCGAACGCCTTTCGCCGGTGGCTTGAGAAATGCCCGCTCCCGGACTGGACAGTCGTCCGGGCGAATGAAGCGGTGAAGACGTATGAAGCCAAACGGAGGCTCAAAGGTTTTGGCGAACAGTGGATGGCGGATTCGGCCGATCCGGCCTTCAAGCGGCTCGCCGACGAACTTGCAGCTGCTATGCATATCGAGGACGACACGGAGCCTGTCGCGGTGCCCGGACAGGACGTATCGGACGCCCGCGCTCGTAGGGACCAGGATCGCACAGGTGGCTGGTGGCGTGGGGAATCCGACCACTGCGACAAATGTGGTCGTGGGGCAAACATCCTGCTCCCGTTCTTCCCCTTCTACCAGCACGACCTCTGCTATGGCTGTAGATTGGGCGACGCGCTAGACGAGCAAGACGACCACTTGAAACTGTGGCAGGCGGGCGCCATGAAGAGGTGGCTCAACAACCCCCAGCACGAGTGCAAAACTCTGGCGGCCGCTGTGGAGAGCCCGAGCCGGTGGGACGGTGCTCATTTCGCCTCGAGGGCCGATGCCGCGTACGAGTTCGACAGGACCCATAACCACAGAATAGGCGTGGAGGACCTGATCTGGCGTGTCGACTCGACGAGCCTCGACCGTCGCTACCGTCGCGAGCGCGAGCCGCACGGCGCCATCGACCGCCGCCGAGAGGAGAGGCAGTACGTCCCCGCCGGCAAGGAGAACGTTCACGTGAGCATCGACCTGGCGGGACCCGCCCTCTTCGTCGCGCACTTCTTCTCCGACCAGAAGGAGGAGGCGTTCAAGCAACATCTCCGCCAGCGCTACGAGGAGGAGAAGAAGAAGAAGGAGGAGGAGGAGGCGCTCAAGCAACAGCTCCGCCAGGCCGACAAGGAGGCGGACGAGGAGGAAGAGGCGTCCGAGCAACAGCTCCGCCAGCGCGACAGGGAGAAGAAGAAGAAGGAGGACGAGGAGCAGCAGCAGCTCCTCGAGGAGGTCTTCAAGCTGCAGAAGTTCAACGCATCCAGGAGGCTGCGCACCAGGCCGCAGGCCGAGATGGAGGCGCTGGTGGCGTCCCACCGCGTGCGCGACGAGCAGCAGCTAGTGTCGCGCCACCGCGTCTGGAGGGCCCTGGCCGCGACGCCGAACCGCCCCGCCCAGGAGTGGGACGGGATGCGCGAGGGCGCCCTCGACGACGCCGAGAGGCGGCTCAACGGCGGGAGGCTGCGGAGGCCGCGGCGGGAGGTTGATCCTCAGTGGGCGCGGTGAGATCGCGTCGGACGAGTTTAGAAGGGGGAGGGGGGTTGCTTGGAGAGTGGGATGGATTTCTTTTCTCTTTCTTTGAATTTTGTTTTCTTTTTTTTCCTTTCCTACCTCGTCTCTTGGAGTTTGGACCGTCACTATGGATAACGATGAAAAATTCCAGAATTTCAAAACCTGGTCGGCATCGAGTGAAATGAGTAAGAGTAAACCGGGCCCCTCCGTGGAGGGAGGTTGAACATGAGGACGAGTTGGCAATGCCAGTCGGCAGTGAGAAGTAGGCAGCTCCGTGCCTACCCCTGAAAATGTTCGCCGAAAGACTGCTTCTGCTAAGAGATGCTATGGACGGGTCGATCGCAAATGAAGAAATAGCCCGTAAGCAATAAAAGTCTACAGGACGGTCCTTGTAGTCTCATTTCACAGTCAGAGCCACGGCGTCCAAGGTACTCTACAATAACCGCACAAGGTATCAAAAATACAGGCTTGACAGAGACTAGGGACCCCCATCACGCCGGTCCGCCGCACCAGGCGGACCTCAGGAGGTCTCCCCCCCAGTCTTCCTAGCCCCGGCCGACAGCCCGACGACATTCCTCAGGGTCCCGAAGCTCAGGCAGTCGCCGATGCGCCTCGACCCGGAGAAGAGCATGACCAGCCTGTCGACGCCGCAGCCCCAGCCGCCCGTGGGCGGCAGGCCGGACTCGAGGGCCTGGACGTAGCTCTCGTCGACAACCAAACCGCCGCCGCCGCCGTCTTCGTCGCCATCCGGAGACGCAGACGGCTCCGAGTCCCGGTCCCGGTGTTGCTGTTGTTGGCTGGTCTGGGCCTGGGCCTGGTCGAGGAACTTGCGCCGCTGCGCAAACGGGTCGTTCTCCTCCTCGTACATGTTGGCCAGCTCGCGGCCGGCGACGAAGAGCTCGGCGCGCGCAGACACGAGCTGGCCCGTCCGCGGGCAGGTGAAGCCCTTTGACAGCGGCGACATGCAGGCCGGGTGGTGGGTGATGAAGAGGGGCGCGTCCGCCGAGCCCGGCTCGAGGTACGTCCCGGCGAGCTTGTCGAGGAGCTTGGCGAGGCCCGGCGAGTCCTCCGCCGGCAGGGGGATGCCGTGCGCCGTCAAGAGCGCGCGGAGCCGCTGGGGGGCGTCGGCGGCGGCGAGGTCGGGAAGGCGGAAGCCCAGGGCCGATTCGAGGGCTGGGATGAACTCGACCTGCCTGTAAGGCCGCGCGTATCGGCCGAGATCCACGGGTGGGAGGGAGGTGAGCTTTGCCGAGATGAGCCCCTGGCAGTGCTCCGCGAGACCCGAGACCAGCTTCTCGGTCTGACTGATCAAATCGGAGAGGTTGGCAAACGCGTTGTAGGACTCGCACATGGTGAACTCAGGGTTATGCGACGAGTCGATGCCTTCGTTTCTGAAGGCCGGCCCTATCTCAAACACCTTCTCTACGCCCCCTACGACAAGCCTCTTCAGCCACAACTCGGGCGCTATGCGGAGGGAAAGCTCCTTCGAGTTGAATTCCGTCGAGGCCGTGACAAACGGCCGAGCCACAGCACCGCCTGCATTCTCGGCGAGGATCGGCGTCTGGAACTCGAGGAAGTCTTTCTCGTGAAAGAAGTCACGCATGTATTTGATGATATACGACCGTAATCGCAGCACATCTGCAGTGGGACGATTTACCAGGAGGTCGATATGGCGATGCTGGATCCTGGTGTCCTCATCAGCCAGTTTGACTGGCAGAGGGACCAGGCTCGGCGAGAGGAGCTCTGGGAGAGACGTCGCCTCTATTGTCAGCTCACCGGTTGGAGTTCGGAGGGCCTTTCCAGTGATGGCTACGAAATTGTGAGCAACGAGGGGAATACGGGGTGCGGGGAGGGGGGAGAAGCGACGCACAAACGACGTCTCCCCGCTTCAACAACTTGGAGAGGGCCTTGAAGCGATCCAGGGTGGCTCCTGACGGTTCCAGCTTGCGAAAGTTACAGAGTCCTTGTACGTGCTCGAATTCGCCCATCAAGTCCAGAAATACCAGCTTGGAGCTCGCACGGCGGATGGATTGGAGTCGTCCTGCATGTCGTGAGCGCGACGGCCATACAAGTTGCGATTCTGCATACCACGCAAGACAACCTCCTCCTGGCCCGGAGAGTCAAGGGAGACGTCCTTGTACTTCGCTCTGAAGGCGGGTATCCTCATGTGACCGCCACAGCTTTGGATCCGGGGATACGCCAGAGCACCCGCCAGACTCAGCTCCTGGATCCGCAAGGAAATTGCATGGGAACGAGCTGCGTGGGAATCTTCCGCCACGGCTATGTCATCCTTCTTGTCATGCCTCCTCTTTAAGGACGTTGTAAAGCTCTTCCGGTCCGACCGACTGGCTAGCCCGCCATGGCGAACGCAATGGTATACACGGAGGTAAGCGGTCTTTTTGATTGAGAGCGGTTGTATGGCGTAAGGGCGAAGGAAATGGAGAAGCTCAAGAGAGCTCATTGTAACTAACACCGTCAAAGCGTTAGCAAATTGTCCCAGGCTTCTTAGTTGAGGCAAGTTAAAAGAGGTAGGATGGGCATTCAGAAAATTGGCATTTTTGATCATGCACATTAAATGTGTCAGTCGCAACGGTTCTAATGTTTTTCGGTTTACATCATGATGCCAGGCAATATCAAATACATATGAGCAACTTACTCTCAAATTATTCCGGGTTCATTGGTGAAAAAAAAATGAGCAGCTCAAAAAAAAGTTGTTTGGAAGTGTGCAGTTACTCAGGAGAGCAATTTGATAGTCCTTGATTGGCAGGATTGGAATGTGCCGCTACACCGCCCGGCAGTATATTCTTGATCTTGGACAGGACCTACCCAGCTCTTACGCAACCACCTCTCTAGCTACCTACTCTCTCTCAGCAATTCGCTTGATCAATTACCGGCACCCAATCCTCTCCCAACGACCGGCAACCTCCTCAATTCAACAACATGTCGTTCTTCGGTCTCGGCCGGCCTCAGCCGACCTCTTCTGAGAAGATTGCTGCCGTGGAGCAAGAAATGAAGCTCATGGCCGACATGCACAACCGGTAAGCCTTTTCTTTCCATTCGCGCGCGGATTGGGGCAGGAGAGCAACAATTTGCTGACAGGACTCCTCCCAATGGCAGCATGATCAAGATCTGCTCCCAGAAGTGCATCCCGACCGACTACCGCGAGGGCGAGCTGAACAAGGGAGAGAGCGTGTGCCTGGACAGGTGCGCCGCCAAGTTCTTCGAGGCCCATCAAGTCATTTCGAGCCAGCTGGAGAAGGTCCAACAGCAACAGGGCGGCGGCGGCGGCGGTGGATTTGGCACCCTTGGCTCATAAATGCGAGGGTTTTGGCATATCAGCTGGGGAGTTAGCGAGGGGACGATGGGGATTGGAGGGGATCGATTTTTTTTCCTTTGCAGTCTGTTTCAACAGTTTCCTCTCCGTTCAGGTTTTGGGATATCATCGCGGCCGATACTCATCGCGGCCTGTACTACGTTTGTCAGGGTTACTGCATCGGAAGGTTCGGGCTCGGGAAATACCAATCGAATTTCGCCTCTCAGATAAACATCTTGTGCCCAGATGAACAAAACACCTTGCTTGACCATAGAAGATCCCGATCCCAATGCTTTGCATACAAGCAATGACAGATGTGATGCCGATGCTCCGAACACTCCTCAAATGCGGTCAAGCCAAATTATGCTTCGTCTTTTATCTAATCCCCCTCCCCCCGTTTGCGCATGCGCCGAGCCATTATGTTCAGGGCCTCCTCTCCCTCGTGATATTCGGGCCCGTACCGATGCCCGTCAACGTTCTTACAAACCAGTGGGGCCAGCTCTCTATTTCCAGGGTGGCCTTCAGCTCTTCCGCCCTCTTTTCCACATCCTCGACCTGTGCCTCGAACTGGACCACACCATCTTCGACGTCCTGGACCTTGCCTACTAGCGCATTTATCTCGTACTCGAGCTTAGCAACAAGTGCCTCGACGTCTTTGACGGCCTCGGTGAGATGTGCGCGCTCCTCGGCGACCATCTCGTTGCTCCTCTGCTTGAGCTCCTGGTGGCCGTCTGACAGCTGATAGTAGACGTTGTGGAGGCTGTCCCGCTGGTGGGCGTAGGTGTTGTCGAGTGCTTCGATGGCGGCGATCTTGGCGGAGACCCAGGGCGAGACTCCCACCTGGAGTTCGGTGATCCTGTCATATAGGCTTCGTGCGATCTCGGCAGTGCTGTCGAGTTGTTGGAGAACGGTGACTGCGTCGATCGCTTCGCTTTGGTCTGCAATATCCGCAACCTCCTCCCACCGTAGGACGGCTTCCTCAGCCTCGCTGAAGGAGAGTCGGCGGGGCCACCGATTCTCATTGGGCTGAGTCTGGAGTGTGAGAGACGAGATATTGATACTGTGGCGTCGTTGTAGACATGAAAGACCAATGGTAGAGTTCCGTTCAGCGGTGAGGAAGGGGCCTTGCAGATCGCACTCATCTACGACCGACCCAGCCACCGAAATGTCGCTCATAACAAGCTCCTTCCGAATCTCGGCCGTCTGGGGATCGGGCTTGCTTTCCACCTTGGACAGCTGAACGTCGGACGACGTTGCTCTATAACTGGCCGCCAGGGCGGGCGGCTCACCGTCTCCGTAACCTAGTGCAGACTTCACGAGAACTAGGGAATCAGCCTCTCTCTCCTTTCTAAATCCGTTGGCGTATTCCTCAGGCTTGTTCTTCCAGGTGAAAGCCCGCCCAACCATTGCTGGGTTTGACAAGGCCGCAGATGATTGTGCAAGCGTTGCTATATTTGGGCTCGAATAGCCTGCCATGGCGGTGTCGCAGGTCTCGTCTTTGGAAGGTCGACTGACATGACCTCTCAACCCGGCCCCCATGGCATCGCGAATGCGCCCGAACCCTGAGCGTGCGTCGCTCACCCTCCCCGCAACGCTCTTGAAGACGGTCCTACGAAGCGCATCTTTCTCTCCGGGAGACTCTCCCACACTGGCCGCGGAGCCTGGCGCGGGTGCAGAGTAGACCCTTGGGGCTTCTAGGTCCTCATCAAGTGGGCGTGGCTGAGAGCTCCTGGTCGATATCGGCGTGGTCATATCGTCTCTTGTTTCTTTCCCAAATATGAGATTGCCCATGTCGGGGATCGAATTTTCGTGCCGGTCGGGTAGCGTCCTCCTTGGCTTTCCATGCCATAGCCACTTTGCCCGTTCGCCTACGGCGAGGCTAATAAATCTGTCCAGGGCCAACGTCTCTATATCACTGATACCCGCCTTGTCGCGGCCACCGACCATGTCCATCACGATCTCGCCCCTCTTGCCACCGATTTCGGCGACGGTGGACTTGACAGCCTTTTGGACGCCCCAACCGCCTTCGCCGGCAGCTGCCTTGGCGGTTACGGTGTGGAGCTTGAGGAGTGTCTGGCGGTCGAGCCGTCTTGTCTTCTCGAGTTTGTAGGATTTCTGAAATGTTCCTATGCCCCTTTTCATGCAGTCCAGGTCGAAAGGGTCTTTCGAAACAGCGGCTCCGTAGTAGCTGAGACGGTTCCTCGCCCCCATCAGTGTCCCCAAGAGGGCAGCCACGGTTGTAGGACCTAATATGCCATCTGTGGGTTCGATGTTGTAATACTCGGAGCCAATTTCAGTCCACCAGTCGTTAATCGCGGTCTCGGTGAGATCACAAAGCAGTCCATCAATGTATTCTTGTTCAAACTTTCCAAAGATGAAGAGAGCAGCTTGGCAGAGCTTGATGAGCTCCAAGACGGATTGGAGGATGGGAATGCGATCACAGGTCTTGTAAAGTTGGAGGAACTTGGCTTGTGTTGCTGGAGTCGGGTCAGATAGCGTCATTCCTGAGCGGCCGGAGCACCCTAGCCGCTTCAGGTTTTCGTTGACGATGAACATTTGGCGATGTTTCCGTATGTCCCCATCGGGAACTGGTATCACTGTTAGGGCCGAAGGGAAGCTGCTCAGGTTGGTCACCATGAGCTCTCCAGCTTCCGTCTCTTTGGGTCGGGCATGGTACTGCTCAATGGCCTTGAAGTACACCCGCAGGCGTGGCGACCAGTCTTTCTCGTTCGGAGGGACGCCCAGGACGCCGACGACGACAGAGTGCTTGGGATCCCCCGTATATGTAACGATGACTAACGTCGGAGACTGGCGGGAGCACGCCCACTGCTCAACCAAGTACAGTTCGTAGCCTTGTAGGACTCGCCTTCGCTCGACGATAGTTACTAAGGGATCTTCTTCTAGGAATCTGCAACATGAGGCGTCGTTAGCTATTAACAGGTCGGGATCTTGGCCACTCGGAGACATGCCTGAAGGCTACAGGATCCGGTAGCACTATACGCCTTTGTTGCAAGGTACGAGAACTCGTAGGGAAACCTTCAGCCTGGCCGGCGGGCGAGGTATGCAGAGCTGAGGGGGAACTGCGGTGAGGTACAAGCCTCAGGTCTTCTTGTCGATATAGCCTCACATCCGTGGATGGCACGGGAAACGGAAGCCGAGACATTGTGATCGATCTCCCAGAGCTATAAGAAGCGTTTATTCATGGCCCGGATTGCGGGGAACAGAGGCAGGAGAGACCAGAGCCAGAGGGGCATCTTAGCAAATAACAGCGTCTCGTTGGGTTCCGGAGATTAGATAAAATTCATGATTCAGTGGCATAGAGTCTAATCACCTTGGTCGAAGTGATGCATGCGTGTTGGTGTGTGTTGGTGACAGCTGGCTGGGAGAGTGAAACTGCACCTCAATTTCGTAGTTGCTCCAGCTTGGCATGTGATGCCATCATCTGGGAAAGCACTATGTGACACCCATGACCGACTAGGGGTGGGCGGGGCCATTAGCGCCATTCAGCGCCCAACTAGTTATTCCGTTATTCCCCTCACCCCAAGTCTTTCTTAACTTGGCTGGGAGCTAAATGCAAGCATCATAGCACCATATAACAAGACCTCTCTCTCTCGACGAAATAGGCTGCGAACCGTGAAGCGAACGGTGCGAGTCACAGACAATGCGACTCCGCCCACGGCTGCAACTAGACCGATCGACAAACCCACCGAGCGAGTCTCTATCGGGATCTGGGAACACAAGACTGCGTGGATGGATGCACTTCAGAAGGAGCTGAGCAACCTGAACAAGGTGGCTCGGCTCTCGTCCGCCGTGGAAGATGTCGACAACATCATCGGGCTGCTCAGCACCGCGCGAGATCAAGTTGCTAGGGGTGAGTCTTCGGGTTTCCCTGCCTTCCCCCCTTCCACCGTCGTTCCTGCGCTCACAGAGTGGCACCGCAGCATTGGATCCCCACACAGCGAGCTTGACGATGGCGAAGCTTCAGAATCCGATCAAGGAGGGCTTCGAAGCGGTGAACCAGGACCTAAGGGACGTGTCCAAGTCACACAGAAACTTGGGGAAAGCTTTAGACAAGGTAACAACCCGATGTGTGTCTCCTGACCGCCATCCAACAAAAGCTGACCCTTACTCGCCAGTCGTTACCTCTTAAACCGATTCCAACCAGTCCATTCAGTAGCGATGCCATGGCCGGACATCAAGCCCTCATCAACCGCGCGATCGCCATGCACCTCCTCCGCGAGGGCCAGTTTTCCGTCGCCTCGACTTTCATCTCCGAGGCCCAAGACAACCCGGCTGGCCAAACATCTACTACCCCGACCTCGTCGTTACACCCCACGGATACTACTCACTTTGTGGACGTGGACGAACATATGGGCGATCTGGACGAGGTGACGCCGCAGCCCCCCCAAGGCCTCTCCTCCCTCCAGTCCCAAGAATTACAGACCAAGTTTTCCGAGATGTATCGGATATTGCAGGATCTCAAGACGAGGAATCTTGTGCCCGCAATCGGCTGGGCTCGGTCCAACAGTGTTGAGCTAGAAGACCGGGGGAGCAATCTGGAGTTCGAGCTGAGCAAGCTACAGTACATTTGGCTATTCAAAGGACCTGCCGTAAACAGCCTGCCCGACGACGAGTGGAATGGGCGGTCGGGCGCCCTGCGTTATGCACGGGAGCACTTTGGGCGGTTTCAAGACCGGCACCTCAAGGAGATCCAGAAGCTAGTCAACGCCATGGTCTTCGCCCCGAATCTCGGCGGTTCGCCGTATAACAACATCTTCGCGACGGACTCTGCCTTCACCGACGTTGCCTGCTCCTTCACCCGCGAGTTCTGCAGCCTCCTGGGCCTCTCAGCCGAGTCGCCATTGTATATCGCCGCCACGGCCGGCGCGCTGGCCCTGCCTCAGCTGATGAAGTACACCTCTGCGGCCCGCGCTAAGGGCACCGAGTGGACGACGGCCAACGAGCTGGCCTTCGAGACGCCGCTGCCCAGGCGCATGCTCTACCATAGCATCTTCGTGTGCCCCGTGTCCAAAGAGCAAACCACCGAGGATAACCCGCCCATGATGATACCGTGCGGCCACGTCCTCGCCCGGGACACGCTGGAGAAGCTCTGCAAGGGCAGCCGCTTCAAGTGCCCATACTGCCCCAACGAGGGCCACCTCAAGGACGCCCAGCAGATCATCTTGTAGGGCACCAGATGGCCGTGGCGAACCCACCCACCCCTGCCCCTTCAGATTCCCAAGGGGATGCACCTATACGGAACTATACCGTGGCCGGGCAAGTTCTTGGGGGGGAAGGGATGAGGGGGCATCAGGGTATTGCCGACGTCGGCAGCGCGAGACCCTGGGGAGGGCGAAGGGGGTGACGGCATGTGGGATTTTTACATACAAAGCCCGTTGTCCATTGTAGATACGTTTTCAAAACCTCGGCCTCTTCAGGCGCCACCCCCACGACTTTCGCTTTCCCTTTTCACCAGGTTTTGGGCTTGGCGGCGTACGAGGGATGTTCAAGGGGTTCGGAGTCAGTTAGGCTTGCATCCTCTCTTGTTATTTTATTTAAACTGGGAATTGGGAACATAGGATAGGGTAGGGTCCAGGGATAACGGCGCGTCTGTTCATACAAACCTTGCTAGGTTAGACAAGGGGTCGACGTGAAGCGCCATGCATTTTTCTGGTATTCTAGCGGTAGCACCGGTAGCGACAACAATAGAGCGCCGTGCATTGTGCCTCATGGTACCTCAGTTCCTGGGTATCACTTCTCAATTCTCTATATGATATCAATGACCCATCATGGCTCGGAGCTGCTAGGTGATATCTATGGAAAAAAAAAGTCCCCACCCCAGATTCTGGCAGACGCGGTTCATGGGCGAAGCCGCTCCGCAGATGTCCTCCCCAGATCGATCGCTTCGACCTGTCGAGGATCTCGTCCTCTCTGTTCCTTCCAAACTTCGATGACTCGGGTTTTGATAGCAGTCGAAAAGCCAAAGACCCAAACACCACCCCTATACGCCAGTTGAGACGAAAAGTTCTCGAGAAAAGGGGGGAAAACGCCCCAAGGCAGTGAAGCACGGACAAAACAAGGAAAAGCATGCGGGCCACGGCCCTTGGGGAATCTTTCGCCTAAAACTGTTTCGTTCCTTGCACACTCGCCGGTGTGCATGCAAGTTGGTCTCACACTTTTTTTAAAAAAGGAGAGTTACCAGGGGGAGATGGTTCGTCACGTTCGTCATATCTTTGTACAGTTATTTTCCATCCCGGAACGGATAAATTGGGTGGTTTGCTCGGCTATCCCTCGGACTTGTCGTTGCAGAGCCCTAGTCGATTGTCATTCTGCTCGGCAGCTGGGGCTTCTGGTCCTGCAGCTGATATGCGTTGGTGGCCTCCTTCTCCTCCTCGGCCTTCGCGTTGACGAGGTGGGTCCTGAGGCCGGCGCCGAAGTTGTGCATGCAGATGAAGGCGTTGCCAATGGTGAGGATGATGAGGACGATGGTCAAGACGGCAAATGCCGTCAAACTTCGCTTCACCGCCTGGTAGTGTGCGGCGTGGGAAGGCTGGTAGATACGGACGAGCTTGAAGAAGAAGTAGGCGAGCGCGCAGAAGTAGAGCAGGATGACGCCTGCCATGCCGAACTTGATCTCTCGTCGAACGAAGAGGGCGGCCAACAGGAGGATCACGATCGTGACGGGGATCGCGACGATGGTCAGGGCGAATTCGCTGTCGGTCTGCCCGGTGACAATGACAAGGAACTGCACGGTAAAGCCCAGAAAGAAGAAGAAATCGAACTTCAGAAGGGCAATGTAGATCTAGAGCCGGGTTAGCCACTGCCTGCGAGCCAGCGGACACCGGAAACGGTGGTTTGATCCTAGGCCTACCTGATAGTGAAGGAAGCGCTTCTTCATGCGATAGTCGGCGCCAATCTGCTTCAGGATATCCCAAGCGAACTCCTTGTACAGTTTCCATGCCAGGAAGCCCATGGCGACGGTGGCGACGGCAAGGACACCAGGAATGGCAAGGAGGAAAGGTCGGCATTGTTCCCAGACCCCAGCCTCGGTGGCAGGCATAGGCTTGATGGCACCTTTGGCGGCTAAGAACTCAATGGCCGATCCGATCTGATCGATCTGAAGTGACGTGTACACCAGAAACGCCAGGTTGGAGAGGCAAATTCCTATGACCTGGATAGTATTCTTCATACGTAAGGCATCCCACACCAGGATCAGCTGGTAGATGAAGCCGAATATGAATAGGGTCAGGAAGGTAGGAATGGTCTTGTATTGCGAGTTCAGCTGATCGTCATTTTTGAAATTGAATTCTCCGCGGACGTTGGTCTGGAACTTGGCGAAGACGTATCTAGCGAGTTGACAGTCAGTACGGTGGACAGCATTGCCAGGTGATGCCCTGTTTGGCGACTTACGACTCAAATGTCAAGCAGATGACGGCCTGTATGAAAGCGGTGATGAAGAAGAGCCGAGGCCATCTGGAGGAGAGGAACTCCAACTTGCTCCGGCGGGAGGCGGGTACGTTCGACGGAGCCATGCCTTCTCGATAGTGGTATCCCCCGTTGAGCTCGCTCGCGTGGTCGTACGTCTGCTGGTAAGGTGCGCGAGCAATTGCAGGGTCTGTCGCCAATAGCGACCCGCGTGAGTCCTGTCGAAAAGCCAGGTCGGGCGGTGTTGTCGACTCCGTGCAGGAGCCGTGATCAGATTCCAATCACAGGCGGGATGTGGTCAATTCGTGATGGTTGTTTGCCAGTACGTTGGTTGGTTGGGACGGAGTTATAGATGTTGGGATAAATATCTACGGCCAGCGGAGCACGGTCGTCTCCTCCAGCATAGAAACTTTTGCAGAACGTGTGCCGGGGTGGTTAATATGATGTGCTGGAATCTCAAACGGTCTCCCTTGCTGTCAAGAGGGGAATCAGGAGGTGTTGAGGATTGCGAGGCGACTCGTTGGCTGCAAGGGGTGATCTTTTTGCTTGGGGTTGCTGGAGCAGTGGGTTGGACTGAAACGAGCGGAGGGGCTGAGATGTTCGAGGGCAACCACGGAACGTCAGGTGGAAGATGGCTTTCACGGTTGATAAGGGTGTTGCGCCAAGGAAACCGATGCCCGGATTGTGGAAACGGAATTGAATTAAAAAGGCAAAGAGGGCTCCCACCAGAGTATACTCCCCGAAAGTGCAGTGTTGCTGCCCCCTGTCCCTACGGGGTGACACAACACAGCCCTCCCCTCTTGCTAGTGACAGCCAAGGCTGACAGCCTAGAGCCTAGCGGGTTCGTTAGTGTGGGACCGGGGACCACCTGTACCTTACTATACCTCCCCAGCTGATTCTGTCTTGACCTCGATTTTGTGCTGACCACCTGAATATACCTGCTTTTGCTTGCCCACACAATGAATGGCGTCGAAGGTGTTTCTCGAGGACCTAGTTTAGATATGGAACAGAAGCTTTCTGGCAAGTTCTTTGGTAAAGGAATGCGGCACAATGTCTTATTGTGAAGGGTGCGATCCCTGTGTTCGCACCACTGCTAGGGCCGGATTCTACCAGTAGCGTACCTACCACCCCTGTTGATCGGGCTCTGTATTTAAACTACGCCCCGAGGTGGTTCAAGGAACCTATGCATAAGCTTGAGATCCAGCAACCCGGAATTCTCTCTGCACAACTCACAAGATGAAGCTTCTGTAGGATCGGACTGGGAAGTGCTCAATGAAGTCCTTCTTTTCATACCCAAGATTCAGACCCTTTCAGCATAATCGACCAGGTAGGTTAGGTTAGGTAGGTAAGTAGGTACCGTAGATACCTAGCCAGTGTTGATTTTCTAGGTTGGTTGCCCAAGCAATAGCTCTACTCTAGTCTCCAGATAGTGCGTCCAGTCCAACATAACCCTGATAGCTACGAGAATATTGAACATTACAAAATAAAGTAGTAATATCTACCATGTCTTGCGGCTTCTAGTTGCTTAAACGGCGGCGGGTTCTGGAACAGGCCGCCTGTATCAAAGCCCTGGCCAAAAGGCGGAGTACCCAGGGACTAGGTTTGGCATGCTGGCAATTGGAGTGCCAGGGAGTCACTTAACTAGTGTAATCGCCCCCAATGCAAGTGACTTGCTTTCTTCAGAAGCAAGGCCAAGTGTTCGTGACACTCAAGCAAGGCAGAACAGCCTTCACCCTTAACACGCAGACTCCGATATTCTCGGGAGCTCGAGGGCCCAGGGACCTCACTCATCCCGGCCTAAACATCCGGAAATACTGTCCGGCGGGCCGGCCTTGAATACCTCGATGATTACCCTGTCTTGAGATGGCGGTTCCAAACTTGTCACCCGACTCTGAAAATTCATATGGAATCAGAAGGCGTGAATACCAAATGTAGGTAGTCGTTGAGGTTCCTATACATCCGTACCATGGACACTTATCACAAGGAAGTCTGCACGATCCTAGACCAGTCACCTCATCGTGCATGGCTGCGCCTCCCAGTGCGGAATACTACCACTCCACATGAGGCTGAGCGGCTCTACCGTGCCAGGTCTGCAAGTCTGCCCTACGAGCAGGGGTACGGATACATTAAGTCATTAGGTATAACACACGCTCCAAACCCAAAATACCTAGTCATTCCTGGAATGGCAAGCCTAGCCACGGGGAACGATGGTTTGCAACTCAAATCAATCTTGGCTTCACCATGGCCAGGAATTTATTCGTAGCTTCTAACGGTGAGGGGCACTGAAACATGAAAGCGGGAGCTCCTTGGTGATTGGCCAGTAAAAGCGAGTACCTGCCTAAGGTATTGCACACAGTGGGGAAGTCTCCGTGTTTAGTCCGAAGTCACTGTTTTCACCTCAACTTTGAGCGATCGCGTCAAGCTCAAGAGCAGTCCTCGCTACTGCAACACCGCATCCAACCTCCACCATGGATATTGACACCGATGACGATATTCTGGGGAAGGTCGCCAAAGATGGCACCATAGACTAGTATGCCAACAAACCCAATTTTGCCTTCCACTGGTCTGCGACCGTGGCTAATCTTATTTACAGCTCGGGCTGGCCGACCCTCTTGCCAGACCTTGTGTCGCGCATCGAGAAGGTTGCTTACCCCGGCACCATGAAACAGTTGCCTTACTGACGTCGCCCGGCTGTACAGATTGCACATAATGAATTCCCAATTCCCCGCATTCCTCCTCCGAAGCCACCGGCCCGCGCCCCTTCGCCACGATTCCTTGCCCCGCTACCCTCCTCCGACCCGATCGAGCCTCCACATTCGCCAGACTCAGCGTCATCGTCGCAGGAGACGAACAAGGAGAATGCAAACCCATCCGCCGCAACGGTGCCGGCAACGGCAAACCCGGCCGGTCGATCTATTTCCATGTCCGCCCCGATGCTACCACCTCTCCAACCGCCCATCGAACCCGGGACTCTCCCTCCGCCCATCAATGCCCTGCTGGACAACATCACCTCTATCCTAACCGTCAACTTCCCCCAATACCCACCCCACACGGTCCAGCGCCTCTCCGAGATAGTCTTGCACCCTAAGCAGCACTACCGCAGCCTCACCGCCTATCTGCATGCGCTCGACCGCCTAGTCCATGTCACGAGCGGCGCCAACACCTACCCGTTGCCGCCAGCCATCCCAGACATAAGCGACATGACGCGGCTTGCAAACGGGGCCGGCGCGAGCGGCCAGGCCGGCCTGATGACCACGTCCGCGGCCAATAATGTCGGCAGCGACGAAGCACTAGGCGGCGCGCTCCTGACGCCGATCCCGTGGCTGACCAGACGGGCAAACGGGGACGAAGACGGCACGGGGAGCGAGTCCGGGGGTAGCAGCTCTCCGCTGTCCGCGCAGGGCCATGGCCAGGGACAGGACCAGGGACAGTCGCCGCAACACCGTTCCAGCCACAGCCAACAGTCCGGCCCTGGCGGGCGGCCACTGGAGGGGCAGGTCCGCACCGAGCACACCGAGACCATCGACGGGCCCAACGGCGTCGGCAGCATCGAGACAGTCTCCGTCTCAGTCAACGGCATCCCGTCCACCGGCGCCGGCGGCGGGGGCGCCGTCCTCGTGTCGCGCGGCGTCACGCAGGGCGAGCTGCTGCGCCAGGAGCAGCGCGCGGGCGTTGTTCCCGTCAGCCAGCTCTCGCGGCACGGCCACGGCGCCGGACCACCCCACGCGGGAGGCGGCGGCGGCGGCGGCGGCGGCGGCATGGGGGCATCCGATGCGCCCGGCAGCACCCCCACGGCGGCGGCGGCGGCGGCGGCGGACGAGGACGCGGCCATGCCCGACGAGCACGAGATGATACCGCACGCGCGGGGCCCCGAGGAGATCGGCGCGGCGGACACGGGCCCGCAGCAGGAGACGACCAGCAGCTACGTGACGGGCGGGGCCGGCGGCGTCGGCGGCGTCGATATGCACGGCATCGACGTCGAGCGCGCCGTCGGGCGGCGCTCAGACCACCCTACGGCGAGTGGGGGCGGCGAGCAACAGCAGCAGCAGCAGCGAGGTGGTGGCAGCACCAGCAGCGGCGGCAGCAGCCCAGAAGGAGAGGCCGTGGTGCCGCGGTCGCCGAAGCGCGAGGCCGAGGAGGATATCGAGGGCGGTGCGAGCAAGAGGATCCGCGAGGACGACGATGGGGCCGCCGCCGCCACCGTGGTAGCTGGTGATGGGAATGGCGACGTCGCGCCGCCGAAGAGGGATGCTGAAGGGGACGTTGTCATCGCCGATAGTGCCGAGGCCGCACCTGAGGCCGAGGCTGCTGGAGGTGGTGGGGAGGAGCCCGGGAGCGAGGCCGAGACGGCTGCTGCTGCTGATGATGATGGTGCGAAGGATGGAGTTACGGGGTGAAAAGAAGAAGAAAAGAAAAGAAAACGTGGAGGCGTCTGACTCGAGGCGTATACTCCTTTCGATACAGGGGGGAATGGTTGGGCCCCTCGCCCGACTCCAAGCAGAGGCCGGGGCGGGAATGATACGATACCATTTGCGAAACGACTGTGTACGATTCAAATCCATAGGCGTTGGGCGGTGATGGACCACCACTACTACATTGTTTAGTTGATCAATTACGATGCCGACGAGGTGCTGTAAAATGCCCCTTTTCGCAAGAGACCTACTACACATTTGCTCCTCCTGCCGGCCTAGCTAAAAACCAGGCGCGTTCATACTTTTGATATGGTACTGTACCAACCAAGAGGAGATGTGTGCACCGTCCTCAGTCAAAGCCCGTCAAAAATATCAAGCAAAAGCGCCATGCTATTTTTTACCTTGGGTAGGTACCACAAGCAAATGCCAGCTGATCATGTCCATATTGTACAGATAAAAACAGACTTCTCTAGTCGCTCCCCCAAAACGCCACGCCATGGGATAATAGTGAACAACTTACACGCCCCCTTTCCCTTCCCCCCCGCGGGACCTACTCCATGACCTTTGTGATGCTCTCCCTCACGATGACGCTGTTCTGCTTCTCGTCCCTCTTGACGCGGTAGAAGGTGTCGCAGAACTCGGAGCACTGCATGTGCTTGAGGAACTCCTCGTCGTGGGTGATGACGATGAGCTGGAAGTTGCTCTGGGCCTGGCGCTGCTTGATGATGGCGTGCAGGCTCTCGGCCAGGGAGCGGATGTTGTCGCTGTCGAGGTTGGTCGTCGGCTCGTCGAGCGCGATGAGCCCGCAGTTGATGCCGAACGACTCGGCCAGCGCGAGCCGGATGATGATGGACGCGAGCACCTTCTGCCCCGCGCTGCACCGCCCGCGCATGTCCATCTCCGTGTCCTGCTTGACCATGCACACGCGGTAGTTGTAGTTGCGCTTGCCCGTCGCCGTCTCCGCGTCCGACCGGATCAGGATCGTGTCGATGTCCGTCCCTTGGTACGTGCTCTGCCACAGCTCGCCGGCGATGCGGTTGACCTCCTCCATCTTGAGCGAGTGGTACTGCATGATGGCCTTGTCGAGTGCGCTCCCGTAGCGCCCGAGATCTTCGATGGCCGCCTTGGTGGTCTCCACCTTGATGTGCATCTCGCGGTACTTGCGCGCCGCGTCCTTGTAGTCCAGCTCCCACTCCTCAAGCAGCCGCGTCAGCTCCTCGTCCTTGGTCTTCATGGAACCCATCAGCGAGCCGCGCTCCGCCAGCAGCTTGTTGTGCTGGGACTCGAGAGAGCGAGCCTCGCGCGCCAGGCGGTCGTAGTCATCCTCGGCGTTGCGTGATTTCAGGGCCGCGATGTCGCCTTCTAGATCCCTGAGGAGGCGCAGGTTCTTGCGGTAGTTGATGTTGTCAGCGATGTTTCGCTTCTTCTGGTCGCTGCTGTCAATCTCCTTGCCCAACTTGTTGATCTGCACCGTCAGATCCCGCATGTCCTTCTCCAGGTTCGCCACCGTTTGCTCGAGATTGGCAATGGCGCGCTGGTTTGAAGCAAGATTGGCCGGACCACCGCTGTCAATGTAGTCTTGGATGTCGCCCTCGATCATCTTCAGCTCGCTGACTGTGCTTGCCACGCCGTCACGCTCCTCGGCAACCTTCTGCTCCTTCGCCCGCCCTCGGAGGAGAGTGTCCTCGCGGATAGATCTCGCCTTGGCTATCTCCGGCTCGAGTGCCTCCAGATCCGCGTCGGCCTGCTGGATGATGTCCCGCTGCTGGCCGTGGTCATCCTTGAGGTTCTGAATCTGGTCCTGGAGGCCCCTCTTCCTGCTCAGTTGGTTCACGACCTGGTTGATTTTATTATTCAGCTCGCTCTTCTCCAGCTCCAGAGAGTTCATGACGTCTCTCATCCGCTGCCTATCTGCACTGAGCTTCGTGATCTTGGCTTTCACGGTCCTGGTCTGCTCGGCACACGTTGCTTGGAGCTCGTTGATTTCCTCGGCGCTTCGCATGTCGACGCTTGACGATTGCTGGGACGCAAGACGTTCAATTTGCTTCTCCGAGTCCCCAATATCCTTGAAGGCTTGGGAGATGTTCGCGACGGTCCTGTTCATCGACTCGATATCTTGTCGCTTCTCATCTGCCTCCTTGTAGATTGCGTCCTGGTCCTCTAGCCGCCGAATGACGACATCCCTCTGAGACTCTAGGCCCTTGATCTCCTCCTGGAGTGGTGGCAACTCAACCTCGAGTCTCTGGTACGTATCGTATTTGGGGCGAACAGCCCGGAGGGTGGCCAGACACTTGTCATAGTCGGCCTTTTCTTCCAGCAACTTCTTCTTCTCGCTGTCATCAAGGTGGCTGGCAATCTTCTCCAGGAGCTTCGATTTGGCTGCCGGCTGATCCTTGAAATCTCGATCGCAAAGCCGACACTTGTTAAACCGTGTGGCCGTCTTCTCCGCACTGGAATAGTACTTCTTCAGCTCGTCGTACAGGTTGATGTCCCTTTCGCAAGTTTGCACATCGGTCTCGAGGGACTCTAGTTCCTCCAGATATTCCTCTACCGATGCGGTGTCATTCTTCACCTCGCTTAAGGCTGTGGCAACAGCCTTCTGGCTCCGGTCACTCTCGGCCGACACTTTCTTCAGCCTGTCGCGCGCAGTGGAAAGCTTGAACTCCAGCTGCTTGAGCTCCTGCTGTGTGGCATCCTTCTGTTTCCGGGTGTCGGAGACGACATCGACCTGCCGCTTAAGAACGGCCTGGAAATCAGAGTCAATGGTTTCCGGTTGCCAAGGACCACCGATGATGCCGGACAGTTTGTCATTCCAGGTGTTGGCGAGGGTGTCTAGCTTGCGCTTCTTCTCGGTATGTTCCTTCTTTCGAAGGTCCAGCTGCGCACGTTCCGAGGCGAGCCTCGTACACTCGACCAGCTCTCGATTCAACTTCTCGCCTTCGGCCTCGAGCTGCCAGAGACGGTCGTTCTCTTGCTGTATCTCCCTGTCGAACCCGATAGCTTGTTCGTCATTGCGAGTCTTCTCCAGTCGCCCTTCAAGGTCCTTCATGTTCGATTGGAGGAGAGCCTCGGAACCCTCATCGATATCTAGCGAGGTGATTTCGCCGTTGAGGATAGCCGTCCGCTTATCGATTGCACCCATGCGCTGCTTGGCAAATACACGGTCTTGCACCCTAGATGCCTTCTTGCTCTCCAGACCTGTGATTACGGAGGTGGTCTTGTCAACTTCTTGAGCATTCTGGCGCTGCAGACGCTCAAGCTCCCGCTTCTTGTCGTTCAAGATCTTCTGGATACGGTCACTGAAAGCATTGACCTGGCGGTCATCGAGATCGCCATCGTAGCCCCGGATCTCGTGCCGTTCGGCGGCTTCCTGGATCATCTTCACGCGATTTACCACCTGCCGTTCGTACTTCTCCTTGTCCGACTGGTGCTTGCCCAGTTCCGCTACCTTCTTGGTGTGGTCACCTCGAGCGAGCTTGAGCTCGGATTGAAGATCCTGGTATTGGTCTGCCTTTTGGTCTCGCTCCTCCTCTATCCGTGAGATTCGTTCCTGGTACTGCGACAGAGCCTCGGCAAGCTGTTGATCAGACTCTTGCAGCTCTTCTATGCTCCCCCGCAGCTCCTCAACGGTATCCTGTCGGTACTGGTATTGCTCGGTCTTGTTCCGGAGTTCGTTGACAATGCCAAGGAAACTGGTGGCCTGCTCATGCTTTTCTTTGATCCTTTCCTGGGTCTTACCCATTTCGGCGGTGATGCCATCGCACTTGACACGCATGTCCTCGATCTCAGTCTGCAGGTTGATGGACCGCTTCTCGGCCCTGTCGCCCTTCTCCTTGTCGATCCTATGCTGCTCCTCGAAGATCTTCAGCTTGGCCAGCTCTTCCCCCTGTTTCTTGCGCAAGACCTTGAGGTTCTCGATAGCTTTGGTATACCTCATTGCCTCGAAGATCTCGTCGAATCGCTTCTTCAGTGCAGAAGGCTCACTCATAGGCCACAGTGACTCGTCCTGGTGACAGAAGATGACGGCATCTAAGATGGCGGGGGAGACGCCAAGTTTCTCGGGGACGATGGTGTCAAGGTCGTACACCTTGGAGGACGTGACATTCCGCTCCCCGTTACTCCGACAGAGCAGGGATCCTTCAAGGGTCTTCTGGGACCGTGTCGTTTTCTTCACGGTAAGCTGGATATTGCGGGTTACGACATATGATTCGCCAACCGTCGATCGGAACGAGAGTTTGACCTGGGCGAGGACTTCCTTCTCCCCGCAAAGCTTGCAGGGAATTAGCACAGCATTTTAGACGGCGCAGATAGCTAAGCATACTTTGGGGTCGTGGATGAAGGCGCCGCCCTTGCTGTTGGGAGGGAGCTCGCCGGTGGTCGCATATTTGAGACATTCGATGATAGTCTGGAAATATTACAAGTCAGCGGGGGAAGGTATGAGAAGTGGAATTTCTCCCCATACCGTCTTTCCTGAACCATTGTATCCGACGATGAGGGTGAGCGGCGTGTTGAATCCTATAGCCTCCCGGTTGACGGGCCCGAAGGAGCGGACGCCCAGGATGGACAGCTTCTCGATCTTAGACATGTTTGGCTGCAGCACTACCAGTTCGACGCCCTCGTCGAGAGCTTCACCGTCCAAATCTTCCCCTGGAGGTGGCAGACCCTACAGATGGCTGATGATGGAGTTAAAAGACGATTCGCGCTATCATGAGCTCGACGCGACTTGGGTTGGTTAGGTAATTGGTAGATCTGTACGGTGGGTCATAGGGTGCTTTACCGCAGTAATTAGCTGTTGCCTGCCTGCCTCAACCAGGTATGTACACCAGGTCCCGGTCGTTAGCGGTTAAGGTTCCCTGTGCTATAGCTACAGTAGGTACCTAGTATGTAGGTACTGCCATGGATTTCGCGGAAGACCCAATGCCTAAAGCGCATACGATATGTACAGTACAGTACCTAACCTCTCGGCATCCGGCAACCTTCTGATAGTTGCCTTCCAACTGCCCAGTTTCTTGTTTCTTGTCTTGCGAGCTCCTTGAAGATCCATAACATGCAAGGCAGTGTGGCCAAGCTTCATAGAGCCTAAGCCAACCAAGTTTTAGCTTCGAAAAGACTGCCCGTTCTTCCCCAGCAAATCCCATGCCCGACTTTTTGATAATTCCCATCTTATCCAGAGATCGACAGCGCTGCCCACTGCATGCCAGCAGGCCACGCCATCCCCCTCCATCTTCCGTTTCTTGAATCTTCCTGGCCTACCCTCCTCTCATCGCCAACCGCGGAACGCCCGCCTTGTCTTTTTTCTATTTTGACTTTTTTTTGCTCGTTTGTAATGTGTACCCGCGGTTCAAGAGCAGCCGCGCTTATAAGACCCCCACCTTGTCTATCGCCCATGCGTCGCCAGCGTCGTGGCGAGATAGCTTGCCCCCGCGCCGCGGTTATCTGAAACGCCAGAAACTCATCATGTCCCATAGGGCACCTCCACCGCCCCCAGGGAACATCTTCGGCTTTGGGACTGTGGGGCCGGCAGCGGGCAGCTTCAATGTCGGGACAGATCTCGCCACCTCTCAGGTCCGATGCGCGCGCGAACTCTCGCTGCTAATTCCCTGTCGCTGACCCAATCGTACAGCTCGGCGCAGATGCCAATGATATGCTATCTCTGCTCGACAACTCCGCCTACAGTGGCTTTGATGGCACGGCTATGAACCTCGACAACGTTGGTGACCCCCAAATGTCACAACGTTTCTCGACTGTTACTGCGGCCCAAGACCGTCCGTCGGCTTCGGGACCGGCTGGGAAACAAGGATCCAACATGGAGGACAGACCAAGCAATGCGCCCGGTGCCGATGCGGGCCCGCTGCCTGCCAAGAACCTCAGTGCACAGCCGTCGAGTGTCTCTGGAGGCGGCCGCACCTTGACCGAGTTCATGAAGAGGAGGAACTGGGCCGCGAAGGTCGTCGAGGAGTTGAAAGACATCCTACAAATAGTGGACGCGAATGGCAGGATAAAATATGTCTCCCCGAGCATCCGCGCTCTGGCCGGCTACGCACCCGAGGACGTGCTCGACTGTTTTCTTCAGGACTTCATCCACCCAGACGACATCGGCGTCGTTATGGCCGAGCTGCACGAGTCCATGGCCACGGGGAATCAACTCCGGCTTTTCTACAGGCTGAAGAAAAAGGATGGGAACTGGGCAATTTTCGAGGCTCTCGGCCATGCCCACGTTGCTGCCGCCAAATTCGCGCCGAACCCCAGTAATCAGTCGCCCTTCTGCCAGGCCATCTTCATGGTGGCGCGCCCATACCCAACGAAGAACGCCGGCCTTCTCGACTCGTTTCTTGAACACAAGATCGAGAATGAGCGGCTGAAGCGGAGGATCGCGGAGCTCCGCGAAGAAGAGGCAGAGGACGCTGAAGAGTCGCAAAGGACATGGCGACAGAGCAGAGATGGTGTTTCCGACACGACAGCGTCTCAGAGTACGGTGCATGCGAATCAAGGGTCGGCTCTTCTTCGCGCCACGGCCACCACCACCGCAGACAGTTCCATGCCACCGCCGGACAAGCCGTCCTCACTGAATCCCGCCCTAACGAAGGAAAACCTCGAAGGCGTTGCTGGCAGCCGGTCAAATTCAATAAGGGAGAAGATGGCACGATATGAAGCAGCAACACATGCCGATACTATCGAGATGCTCACCGGTCTGAGGTACAGCGAGGGCGAGAGAAGCCGTGGTATCACCACCGGAAACACGAGCCCGGCGTTGATCAAGGGAGACGTGGGCATTGCCATCCCCGTTGATAGGGATCCGCGAACAGGGGAGAAGAAGAAGAAGCTCAAGGTTGCCGAGGAATACGTCTGCACGGACTGCGGTAAGCACAAGACTGGGAACCCCAGGCCCCGAGCCCTAGCCCCTGGGCACGAATCACTGATAGTCGGCAGGAACTCTCGATTCGCCAGAATGGCGAAAGGGCCCCAGCGGCCCGAAGACTCTATGCAATGCGTGTGGCCTTCGCTGGGCAAAAAAAGAGAAGAAGAGGAACAGCAGCAATACCGACCATCCGAGCTGATATTTGCCTGGGCATTGAGACAGATGATTCTCGATTCTCATAGGCTTTGCTGAGCCGCACGGTGTTATCCAAGGAGCTTAACATGGGATGCCAGGTTGTCATTTCGGCAGCCCGGGGACATGCTAGGAAAAGGGGCAGGAGCCGAGAAACATGCGAGTTATTCGGATTGTCTCGCGGAAGATACCTTTTGTCTAGGGAATCATAGGGTTTCGGCCACCATAGAGATGCGACTGATCTATGGAATGGATTCGATTCAAGATTACATGGCTAGCTGGCCATATCTGGCCATTTGGAGGTATCACTGGTCCTCAGCCTTCTGAAGAGCAAGCAACGGGATTCCCCGCCAGTCCAGCCCAGCTTGTCGCTTTGCACTTCGCAGCAACATGGCCCACTTCTTAGCCTCTTGCGCTGCAGATTCAACTGGTGTCCAGGAGGTGGGCCCCAGAGCTCCAATTGGTCGCTCATTCACGGCATCTGGATCGCACATGTCGGTTTCAGCTGCCCCGCACCTCCCCCATCTCCTTAGTGAGGGCGTTTAAAGCTTGACTTACACGCAACCTTGCAATTCGACGGCAGCATATCCTTCTACCTCCTAGACATCTTGCCATTGTGAAAGAAACTTCTGCACGTGGCGCTTCGATACTCGAGGAAAGAAACCTTTCGAGACTCAACACCATGTTCAGCAGAGACGATAACCGTGATGACGGGCGGGAGCAGCGTGGTACGTCATCTCAACTCGCAGTTTTGCCTGCCCCACGTTCCTTTGCGGGTTGCATGCTTCGTGGGCTGACTGGAAGACCTGCTCTCCAATAGGTGATGGTAGTATGGGAAACCAAGAACGCACTCGCCAGTCTGGGTAGATGGCTAATCCGACTCCAACTGAGCAGGCGGTCGATTCAATCTTGGTGGGAACGGTATGTCCTACACTTCTCGCATGTCCAACCTCCAACCCCCCATCTTGGGCACCAATCCGACGACCCAAAGCTGACTTGCATGGCTCGACTACACAGTAACCCACGGCGGTGGCTACCCAGCGGGCGCTGGTGTGCCGCATGACGACGATGATGACTTCCGAGGGGCTGCCGATATTGCCTCCAACCATGCCGGGGATTCTGGCGAGAGCAGCTTCTTCTCCAGCATCTTGCAGTCGCTGGCTCAAAACAAGCAGCAGGTGGTTGAGGGAGATATTGATGAGGACGGTAAGTTGTCTACTTAACCTCGGGAGGAGAGAGGGCGGGCCCTCCTTTTCGCCCTGGGGGATATCTTAAGACAAGCAGAGCAGTCCCAGCTGATGACCACCTTCCCCCAAAGATGCCGTTCGTAGCCACAACAAGTTATTCGGCGACGATGATGACCAGGGGGAGACGAACAGCAGGTCCATGGGGAGCGCGGCAGCCATGCAGGCCCTGAAGATGTTCAGTAGCGGCCAGACCGGGGGCTCCCACAGTCAGAGCCAGTTCATCGGCGTGGCCATGGCAGAGGCGAGCAAGCTCTTCGACAAGCAGGCGTCGCAGGGCAAGGTGTCCAACGACTCGAGCAAGGAGTCGGCCATCGCGCAGGCCGGAGAAATGGCGCTGAAGATGTACTTCAAGAGCCAGGCCGGCGGTGGTGGGAGCAGTGCCTCTGGCGGCGCGAGCGGGTTGCTGGGTCTGGCGAGCAAGTTCATGTGAAACCTGGACGACGTTTGCATCTGACTGGGCTGACAAGGCTACCTTGATCCACTCCTCACTTAAGGACTGGCTGTTTTGTGTGGGTTTAGCACGCTTCAGAAATTCAGATTCATGCCGGATATGTTGTTCCCCCCACATCAAAGGGAAACACAGAAGTTCTTCCTTCCCAGACCAAATACTTACCTCAACAGTCACTAGCAAACAGCTTCGCGGTTGCATACATCTGACTAGAAAACACCTCTTCCGACAATCTGACCGACTTTGTTTATCTATTGGCCTTGAAGAGGATTCGAGCTTCACCCGTAGTTGACCTCGGTAAGCGTCCCAAGACCGAGACTAGCGCAACTCGCCCCTCATCCCATGTAAGTCAAATGGTATAAGTCAGATGAAGAGAACAGCCTCCAGCGGCCTACCTTCTCGTATAATTGTAATAAAACAGGCATCGCAGCTGCATTCAGTCACTTGGTCCTATCCCGACCCATCGAAACAGTCAACCAGGGAAACAAGCCAAGATGCCGTCCCTACCCGAGAGCTACAACACCTTCTCCCTCCCAGACATAAAGTTCTCCCACCACCCAGCCTCCTCGCCAACCGTAACCCCCGTCATCCTCGTCATCCTCAACCGGCCCGAAGCCAAAAATGCCTTCACAAGCGCCATGGAGGACTCCCTCGTCACAGCCTTCACCCTCCTCTCGGCCGACCCGCGCGTCCGCGCCGTCGTCCTGACCGGCTCCGACCCCCTCAACAAGACCTTCTGCGTGGGCATGGACCTCACCGCCTCCACCTCCACCTCCACGCCGTCCGCGGACGCCCTCCCCGACCTCCCCGGCACGGCGGGCGACACGCGCGACTCGTACCGCGACGGCGGCGGGCGCGTCTCGCTCGCCGTGTTCAGCTGCGCCAAGCCGGTGGTGGCGGCGCTCAACGGCAGCGCCGTCGGCGTCGGCGTCACCATGACGCTGGCGGCGGACGTGCGCGTCGCCAGCGCGCGGTCGCGCGTGGGCTTCGTGTTCGCCCGCAGGGGCATCGCCGCCGAGGCCTGCAGCAGCTTCTTCCTGCCGCGCCTGGTCGGGGGGTCGAGGGCCATGCGCCTGCTGGCCACGGGGGACGTGGTGCCCGTCGGCCACGAGGCGGTCCGGGGCTTGTTCGCCGAGGTGGTCGAGCCCGGGGAGGTGGTGGGTGTGGCGGTGGGGATTGCGGAGGGGATGGCGAGGGAGTGTAGTGCCGTGAGCGTGCGGGTTATGCGGGACATGGTGTTTCGCGGGCCCGGGTCGCCGGAGGGGGCGCATGCGCTGGAGAGTAAGGTGCTGTATGACATGTTCCGCGGGAGGGACTTTGCCGAGGGGGTGAGGAGTTTCAGGGAGAAGAGGGCGCCGAGGTTCGAGGGGACCGTCGAGGACGATGCGCCGAGTGTGTGGCCGTGGTACGGCTGGAGGGAGATCAAGGAGAGGTCCAAGATCTAGAAGGGGAGGTTGCAGGGCGGGACATTTGGGGAGGAGACATAGATCATCACGGGACATCAAAAGACAATTTATGACTTGAGGAACCTCTTTTTTGAAAACCAGCTTGATTTGGTATCGCACTCCGTCACCTCTGTTGAAAAAAAGAAAGAAAAACAAGAACAAAAACAAACCTGCCCGCGTTGATCTACTGTGTCTTGCCCTTTGCCAACTCCTTTTCTATCTTCCTCCGTTTCTCGCGAAGTTTCAGGTCCTCGGCACTCTTCTTGCTGTTGCTGTAGATCATCTGCTCGAAGAGCTTCCTCTTCTTCTTGCTCAGCATGCCCTTGGCCCGGTCCAGCTCCTCGGCCTCGTCCTTGGCCTTCTTCTGCAGAGCCTTCCGGGCCTCCGCCTTCGCCTTCGTCTTGGCGTCCTCCTGCTTGGACTTGACCGTGTTCCCCGTCAGCTCCGCCTCTAGCTCCAGCTGCCGTTGCAGAGCCGCCGAGACCTCTTCCTCTTCGTCCTCCTCCACTTCCTCCCCTTCGGAGAAGCCGTCGAACGAACCGTTGTCGTCTTCCCCTTCGCTCTCGTCCTCCTCGGAACCGGCGATATCCATTCCTTCGGCAGCAGCCTTGACGGCGAGGCTGTCGTCGCCATCCTCGAGCTCCTCGTCTTCTTCGGCATCGGACACGTCGGCTTCGAGAGCCTCCGCCTCCGTTTGCTGCTCTTCAAGGGGCACTGTCGGGTCGTACTGTCCTCGGAGGTTCTGAACAAACGGACTGAGATGGGGAGGGAGCTGGGCTCCGGGCGCATATTGGTCGGGCCGCTTCAGCTCCTCATCGTTGACGCTGTCCCAAACCCACTGGGGTTGGACGTATATCCTCCCAGGGACTCGTTGATTCGGTCCAAGCTTCTGCGAAGTCTGGTTATCCTCGCCATCGCCACCTTCGCCCATGGCAGCTTGCACCACTGGTCGGTCCACGATCTGATGAGTGATGGTAGGGTCGAGCTCGTTATTGGTAAAGGCACCCTCGCCCAGAACAGCATCCCAGCCTATCCTCTTGCAGCCAAACGCTCTCAGTATGAACTCGACGGGTTGGCGCGGGGTCTCCCGGGAAAGGAAGAAGGTGCACTTCGAGAAGAGAGACCCGGGGTCATTGCTGCTGTACGATGGCTGAGGGAGCACGTCGCCGCCGGGAGCAGCAGGCTCAAACTTGTCGAGAGCATCGGTTGTCTTCTCTTCGTCCTCAGCTCCGTCTTCCGCTGCTCCGTCGTTGGCGACGACATCCACTTCACCATTCGACTCGCCATCCTTTAACTGCCGAACGAGCTTGTCGACTTCTGCTTGCACCTTGGGATCGGGCCCATGCTCCGCAGTGCCGTTTGTCAAGAGCTTCGTCTGGTCCTCTTCTGAAACCAGGTTTACCCCTTCCAAGGTGAAGGCTCCGAGTTCACCGGCTTGTTCATCCTTGGTCTGGTCAAACTTAGGGGGGTACTTCAAGCCGATCGAGGTGTATAATCTGAAGTTGATAAACCCGAGCAGCGTCATGTAGAACTCGATAAACGTGCCCATGATCCGGAAGTCGATATCCCCCAGAACGCGTTGGTTGAACCTGTAGGGCACGACCCACAGGATGTCCTCTCCCTGAATGTTGGCTTGGTAGTAGATGCCCTTGATCGACAAGAACGACTTCTGCAGACTGTGGGACACGATGAGATAGTGCTGGAACTCGAGGCACAGCCGCTCGCACCGGGCAATCATCTTGGCTGGGACGGTTGAGGTGGATGGGAGGTTGGCGAAGAGGAAGAGCATGGACAAGCAGTCGTCCAGGTCTCTCAGGGCGTCAATGAAAGTGGGATACCGCTCTCTGATGACGTGGTCGAGGGTATATCTAGGCTTGCCCGTCTTCTCGGGCCGCACAGCATTGCGCTCGAACCGCTTGGCATCCGAGATATCGCCTCGTCCCAGCGCCTTTGAGATCTTCTTCTCGAGAACCTTCTGCTCGCGGAACTTCTGCAAGAGCGGCTCATGCAGCAGAAATTGTATGTCCTTGGTGTAGTAGAAGGTTGTTGAAGCGTTGGCAGCCTTGATGATCTTCCGCTTGTCCTTCGGTTCTCTTGGGTAGATGCCCTTCCAGATGCAGAGCTTCCGGAAGTCGGGAAGGCTGATCTGAAGCTTCCTGACCGCCTGAGTCCGTGTGATGAAGTTCTTGGCCTGGCCGGCCTGGCCTTTCTTCTTGATTTGCGGCATCTTGGTCAATTGGTCTTGTGGTAGCTGCAAGACCGATCCAGGATGTTTCTGTAGGTAAACTGCCAGGTGGGGTCGTTATCAAGAACTTTTTTTTTCTCTTCTCACCTTTCAAATTTATTGCCATTCTCCACCGCTCTTTCCAGCGATAAGATTGAGCTTAGTGCCATCTGCACGACTTGTCCAGCCTGGCCTCTGGTTGGATACCAGCCGATTTGAACCGTGACCTGGACGCCCGGATTTCTGACCACGGACTTGTTCTCACGTCTTGGCTTCCTTCTTGAACATGGCAATTGAGCGATGAATGGCGGAAAGTTAACAGTGGGGGGGACGGCGGGCCTCTACATCGGCGCTGCCGTCTTGCGCCTTGCTCTCTTCACCCTATTTCCCGGCCTGCCGGACCTTCTTACTGGACGCGTCGAGATCTCTACTCCTGTGACAAGCTTCAAGAGATGTAAGCCTCCCCCCCGAACCCCTCCTGATGAAGACGCCCCCGCTGACTTTGGCGCTGCAGTACAAGAGGGCCTGTTCCTATATAACCATAATGTCTCTCCTTACGACGGCGGGGTCTACCATCAGTCGCCGCTCTTTCTCCCGCTATTCTCGCTCCTGCCGAGCTCTTTAACCTTGCCGATATTCACGTACCTTCTCTATGTCGGCGTCGACCTGTTGAGCGCTCATGCGCTCATGCAGATTGCCGATTCTGGCGAAGCTGGGTCCTCTGCCCTCTTCAAGTCTCCAAGACGGGAGAAGCGGTGGAGCGGCCTTGTCGTTGCCGCAGTGTAAGCTTCTGATCTTAAACCTCCGTCTGGGCGCTGGTGGAGCCGCAGATGTGCTGACGATGCTAGATATCTTTTCAATCCTTTCACCATCGCAACCTGCATCGGGAGGTCTACAAGCGTATTTACGACCTGCGCAATCCTACACGCCATCGCCAAGGCCGTCTCGGGCGCCCCATTCAGTTCCATGGTCGCATTGTCCTTCGCCGCCTATCTGTCGATGTACCCGCTCCTCCTGTTGCCGCCGTTGATCCTCCTCTGCTACGACAGGCAATTGCCTGGGGCAGCTATAAAGTCTGCCGTGCAGTTCGCCTGGAAGAATGTCCTCGTCGTAACCGGGGTTCTGTTCGCATTGTTCCAGATGTCCTACCTCGTCACCGGTTCCTGGGAGTTCGTCCCGTCGACATACGGCGTCCAGCTGACCCTATCAGACCTGACGCCGAATGTTGGGCTGTGGTGGTATTTTTTTATCGAGATGTTCGACTCGTTTCGATCCTTCTTCCTTGCCGTGTTCTGGCTGCACCTGTCGTCCTACGTCGGAGGCCTCTGTGTTCGGATTCGGACGCAGCCCCTCGTTGTCCTCACTCTCCTCCTCGGCATCTTCGCCATATTCAAGCCGTATCCCAGCATCAGCGACACATCACTCTTCCTGGCTCTGGTGCCGCTGTACCGCCATGTGTTTCCGCTCATGCGCTACACCTTTGTCGTTGCGGCCGTGGTCATCTATGCGACCTTCCTCGGGCCGGCATTCTACTATCTCTGGATCTACGCCGGCAGCGGAAATGCCAACTTCTTTTACGCCATCACCTTGGTGTGGGGCTTGGGACAGAGCTTGTTGGTCTGCGACCTGACCTTCGCTGTCCTGAGAGACGAATGGGAAGTCGAGAGGCCGGAGATGGTGGGCAAGGACATACGACAGATATAGGAGGCTGGGAAGCTGCTCGCCCAGCACAGCGTGCGGCGGAGTTTTAAGCAAGGGAAGCATAGATAACGGAAGTGGGACAAACATCTCCTGGAGCTAGGCGGCGATCGGATCGGGATTATATCCAACGGTGCCACCATGAACCGTGGCTTCTCTAGAACTGGAGGCTGAGAAGATAGCATACGGAATAGCCGGAATAACACCTGTAGGTGGCACGGCAGAGGCAGCTATTAAATAAAAGCTGTTAAGGAAGGCAAGCTGTCTTTAGAGTATCGTTCAATCTATTAAGATGGAGTCTGTTCCCGGGGATTCTAAGTGTGTATTAATGGAATCCGTGAATCTGTCCGGGTATTCCTTTTCCCAAGCCTTTGTCCTAACACCGAGGTTGTTATTACAGGATCGTCTCCGATGCTAATCTCCACCGCCGGTGCTTACACCAACGTCGACTTCAATTTCTCCGGGCAAGGCCCTTCCTTCCGCCCCCGGTGGCCCAGCGGGAAAGCTTCCACCGGAGGCGACCTCGAGACCGTCACCGCCAAAGCCGCCAACCGGGCCCTGGCCGTCGACAACGCCGCCATCCGACATGAATCCAAACATGGCGCCCGCAGCTCCGAAGCCCCGCAGCCCGGCTTGCGGGCGCTCCCACCTTTGGATTGGCGAGCCGAGGGCCGGGATATCCTTCCGGAAGATGAAGCCCGCGGCGAGGGCCGCAGCCGCCAGCACCCCTCCCGCAGCGACGAACAGGTCGGCGGCACTGCCCTCCCCCATATTCTGCCCGCGCCCATCCCACCACCGCTGCCACTCCTCGCCGACGACGGGAATACCCTGTACCGCGCCGCGGGCAAAGCGCAGCCCGACGTTGACGACCGAGTCGTGCGCCGGGGCCTGGGACCAGGGCAAGGCCGCCACTGCTGTTGCCGCCGGCCCGAAGCACGTGGACCGCACATCCTCGACAAACGAGCACAGGGGTCCATACCGCCGCCTCATCGTGTCTCTCAGCCACGGTCGCGGGAGGTCCGGTACGAGCATCAGGGCAAGATACCCAAAGGCCAAGCAATCCAGCGACGTCGGGCCCGAGTCCTCAGTGAGGAGCCACCGCTTGCCCGCCCTCAACCCCTCCAGCACATCCAACACCTCCGCCGCCACCCCCTCCAGCCGACTCTCACCCCCACCCGCCTTCCCACCACCCACCCCTTCCTTCCCCGCCCCCGTCGTCCTCGGCACCCTAACCCACCCAGCCCTCTCCCTAGCCCCCTCCTCCTCCCTCTCCCTCGCCTCCCGCTCCTCCCTCTCCCTCTCCGAATCCAGCCCCGCCACCCCGGCCCGCTCCGCGGCGGCGACCCACGCGGCGCGCACCCGCCCGGCCTCGGTCCACGACAGCGGGAAGGGCAGGGCGGCGGCGAGGGCGGGCCGCGCGCCCGCGGCCCAGTTGGGCGGCGAGACGTACAGCGACAGCGCGAGAAGCGGGGCCGCGTGGAGGCGGAGGTGGGCCGCGTGCGCGGCCGAGTCGGCGCGGGCGAGGCGCGGGAGCGGGTTGGGCCGGGCGGCGTCGTCGTCTGGGTCGTGGAAAGTGGGGGGTGGTGTGGTGGTGCGGAGGTGGGTCGTGATGGCTGTGAAGCCGGCGGTCCAGGTTGGGGGGTTGGTGGTTGGGTTGTGGAGGGATGGGAGGGTGTCTGGGGGGCGGGGCGGAAAGGTTAGCTGTTGGGGAAGGGTTGGGAGGTAGGTAGGTAGGTAGGTTGGGGGAGCTCAAGGGAGGGAACCTACGGGTCGGTACTGCCGAGAGACTGCTCTGTACGAGCCTCCACTCGGATTTACCGAGTGACTGCGTGAAGTATGCAATTGTGGCAAGGCATTCAGGGTCAAGAGATGCCAGCCCGAAGGCCGGACCCCAGACGTGAAGCTCCAGCACCATCGGTGCGGCGCGGCGCTGTCAAGGCCGGAACACCTTGAACAGACCCAGGGGGCGGCAGGCAAGGAATTAATCGAACCGCTGGTTCCCCCAATACATAAAGGGGTTGAGGGTATCTTCTCCGAGTTCAGATTCTCTAACCTTGCATCAACTAGTTGGCAATTCTGTCAAACCACGCCACAAGAATGAAGTAGTTGCGATCATATCTGGTGCTGATGCTTACGTAAGACATAGAGGGTTCTCAGAGCTTGGCTATGTACTGTACAAGTACATATCTCACGTGCTGATAAGCGGGAATCGTTTTCCTTGGCAGGGCGATGATACGTAGTACATCTCAACAAGACATGATCAGCCTCTCAAGTGACTACCCTGGAAACGAACCTCCAACGATGCCACTAGCTGGGCTTGTGCCTCGGAATGTGGATCACTGGATTCAGATATGGACTACCTTGGGTCAAAGCAACTTTCTGGCTGCCCATTCAGCATGGCCCTTGGTCGGAGAATAATGGGATCGACGCAGAACAGGCAATTTACCCCTGGCTTGGTTTGGGGAAGGAGAGAAACTCGATGGGGCGATCCCTCACTGAAACTTCGACAAATGCCCGACTAGCTATTGCGTGAGTATCGGTTCGGATTCGGACGATCGGCTGGAGATAACCCCCACGAGATGCCACACACATGGACTCTAGACACAAAGGCATATTGCGAGGTGTTGCAGTATGAGTCTGATATCACATTATGATTGACCGACTATCTGTCTCAATAAAGGAGGTGATTTGTAGAGAGGTAGCTGTGAGCTACTATCTTCTTCTCGTCCCTGCCGACTGCTCAACCCCCCACCTAAATTCAAAACAAAGTAGCCCCAAAATCATGATCCTGCTTCCATATGGGTATCAGAGAGGGTGATAGCCCATGTCTGTGACGGCGCCGTCCCCGTGATGTTCTAGTTGTCGACTGAAAAAAAAAACCCCCCGTTAAACCCGCAAATATCCCGTTGAAATGCTCGTAACCATTCGCGTCTCTTGTATCATCGCTCAAAAAGCAGGTAAATGTCCGTCGATTAAAATGCTCGTATGTTGGAGGGGGTGGTAGTACAGGTCGAAGGCGGTCCAGATGCGCCGTGTTGATCGAATTGAAGATGTAGTAGGCAAGAAAAAGGGGGGGCGTTCCTTCAGAGGCAGTTTCCGCTCCGACGGACCGAAGGCGCAGGCGTAGATAGGAACAGAACGCGGGCAATCAACTGGCGGAGCTCTGCAAAAGTCGCCTTGGGTCGTACTGGAGGGCTGTCGTGGAACTGGGTGGGAGTGACTATCGAACCCTGAGCCAACCAGCTACGAAAGGCGGTGATCAGGATACGAGGGGTCGATAGGTCGCTTCTCGATGCGGCGAGGATTGCATGGTCGAAGTGCTTGCGATTGCGCGCACATGCGCCTGGGTGCGACTCAGACTGGCGACAAACACACTGGTACGACCGCGAACTAGCCGGAGTTCGCGGTGTCGGGGCGCACGAGTGGATGTGGGCAGGCATGCTTATGCCGCCGTCTGCCGTGCAGTGGCAGTAAGTCCGGAGACGTATCTGGAAACCAAGGACGGGGCGGTAGGTGGACGAGTGGTCAAGGTGTGTTTTCACTCCTCAAACTCCGTCTAGCCTCGACTAGGCAGAGGAGGAAGTGGCCGACTTGGTGGAGGTCCGGGGCAGGGAGGGAGCTGTGAAGGTCGTTGAGAAGGCATTGTGTGTAGATATGCAAATCGACAGTTGTCGGGGTTGTTGGATAGTTATGAGAGGGTCGAGGCGCTCTGATGGGTCTGAAGTGTGCAGGCTTGTGCGAGAGTAGACAGACACAGGCTGGAGGAAAGATAGGGATATATGTAGGCGATATATATGGGCGGTACTTGTGCTTGTTTGTTTGGTGGCCTGATGGGATTTCTTTTGGTCCAGATATGGTTCGAGGTGTGAAGCGAGGAGACGGGGGGGAGGGAAGGGAGACGGCAGCCTTATATGTAGGAAGCCGGCACTGAAGGTATTTACGAGGCGCCAACGGGAGAGTCACTTACAGGGGCTGCAACCGGTTTTGCTGTGAAGTCTTGATACAATTCCTCGGCACGTCTGGTTTGTACCTCAAATAAGTGGGCATGTACCCTTGCAAGGCAATGCCAGCGAGGCAGTTACTAAAATAAAGGAAACCCCGTGAAGAGAAGCGGTGACGCACTCTTGGCCTGGGCGGTAAATTGAAACAAGCATAAGTGCGATAAACCCTGTCATAACTAACCGGAAGTAGAACTCGCTCCCCCTGTCCGCCAATTTGACAAACAAGCTGAATTCCGAAGTCGTTTGCAACGTGGTCGGCTACTCGGAAAAGAATGTGCTTTGGGAGAGCGATCGCCGGTTCTCAGCTCACCCCAGCAGCAGCAGGTTGCTCGCTGCTCGAAACAGCAGTCTGCCCAGCCGTTTTGTGTGAAGGAGGCTCTGGGCGACTTCTCTTACACGGCGATTCGCCCTCCTGTCTTGCCGCCGGGGTGACCCCAGACTCAGGGTGCAGTGTAATGTGTGATTGTGGATTAGCTGTGTCGGCAACCTGCATAGAAGCCTCGTGGAAGTTGAAAGCTTCCATGGTGCTCCACAGCAAATCTCCAGTAAAAATTCTCACATTTTAGGGGCTTCTAATTTGCCCATTCAACAAATCAAGGCGCCAACAAAAATTCGAGTTGAGTCAGAAAAGAGATTCCGAGAATGGAGACCTGATTCTTCGGCAAGGAAGCCTTCCTGGAGCGCCTCTGGAGATGGTGCTTCTTCGTCCGGTCACTCCGCACAATAGGTACCCACCTTACCGAGAGTAGGCCATTGTTCCCGCGAGGTTTGGTCAGCTGCCCTCCCCCACTGTAACCCTTCGCCAGACACGTGTTGCTGAGCATCACGAATCTAGATTGGTACATATAAATATTACCCCTAGCTCCCAGGTATACAACGTAAGCAGGCATTATTAGGAGCACATATGTTGTATCCTTGCAATGACTGTACTGCGTAGTGTACCTCCGTACATGTGTGCGTATGACAGTATGGTCTCTAAACACATACACTCCGCACTTGGGATGATTTGTTTTTTGATCCTCGGTCTCCACGATCTCCTTTGTCGCCCGGGCTGAGTGAGAAGACAGGGGCTAGGTAGGTACATACAGGCACTGCCTATTTTGTGATCGGTGTAATCTCATCTCAGCTGGGCCAGCCTCGGCCGGGAAAAATCTCCCCAACACTTGTTCAGAAAAAAAGAAACGAAAAAAATACTGCCCAGGGGCTTGGCACACTTGGCAGATTGCATTAGGAACTCATGATCACAATGATTTCTGGGGAATTACGGTGAAGCCTGTGTCGATCCACCAGGAATTTGATGTACAAGTTTAATGAGCCAATGACTCATCCTCAGGCTGCTCGATGAGTTGGCATTCGTTGTGCTACCTTGGCCAACACTAGTCGCCTGAGGCTGAAGGAGGGAGCGAAGTGGTGAGCCTGCGCCGTAATGATGATGCATATCAGCCTCGGTGACAAGGTCAGCTATCAAAGTATCACAATACCTTTGATTGTCAAGGAGAGAAATATCCATGTACACATTTGCCGAGCTCAAGTCACTGCTGTTGCTGGCGCCTTACTGCAGTGTATTTCTGTCTGTGCTAAGGCTCCTGCAATATCACCCCTGACATAATGACGGAGCCCTCCCAAAAAGGAGCCAAAAAGAGCACTCTTATAGCAGGCGTCGGCGGCTATCAAATCTGTTTTTGGCATTTTTTGTATTTTCCCAAGCCGGCGACGCAGAGTCTCTTTGAGAGCGCACATTCACAGCGCTTACTTCGAAGGAAGGGCTGCGCAAGCCGTGGGTTTCAAGGTCGGTGTAATCACGTTCGTACCTTTGACTTTCATCACGTCCGGTATTTGGCCGTTTGCTTTCACCTTTTCGGCTCTCCTGCCGCTGACCCGGCCAGCGACCGCCCAGGCCCCCAGCTTAGATTGCACCATCCGTTAAAATGTCAACACACCTGAAACGGAAACATTCGTTATCTGCAGGGGTTCAACACAAAGTATGCATACCTCGCTTTTCTCTTTATCCCACGCGCGTATTACTCTTTGTATATTCTTCTGTTTTTGTATCTTCACCTTGGCTTGCACCTCACTTGCTCATCTCCGAGGTCCCAGTTGCAAGCAAGTGGCAGCTCAAAGAGCATCCTTGCGTGCCGATCGGGCCGGGAATCAATCCACTAACTCCAATCTGCTCGGTCATCTGATCTCTAAACTTGGGGGGCAGCATCCTAGCCCCCGAATATCCAACGCCCGATACCTCTCCCCGCAGAGGCATACGTGTCTCGCGTGTAATGCGCACGAGTAGTTGCTTGGCCTGCCATCCACGTGGAGATAGGGAGTTAAGAGGATGACTTATAGCCTACATTTGACCCCTCCCCCGGACAAGAATCGCCGATGACCGTATCACCTGCTGATGGGTTTCGACTATCTGTGCGGTGGATTTTCCCGGAGCACGCCATCATACTTGCCTTTGATAACGTCGGGTTCCATGGTATTGATTGACATACCTGCAGTCTGCAGCCTGCACCACATCATGCAAGCTTCACAGTCTTAAGGATCTGTCGGGACAATCAGTCCGTCCCTCTCAGCCAATCCGCGAACCATCGCTGCCGCAAGAGTTATTTAGAGGCATTCGCTAAGAGCATGCCGCAACCCATGCATGTCAGGACCGGCAGGGCAGGATCCAAGTGCGACGGATGTATTGCGACAAGAGGTTAGGACTTAAGCAAACCGAAAAAAAATCTTCTCAAGATAGCCGGATTGACTTGTCAAAGAAATGAACACCCACCCCCTTTCCAACTCTGCTCACCGCCAATTCCCAGTTCGGGAAATCCGGGCAGGTGGAAGGTTTTAGCCACTCCCGTCGCATCCCATCTGAATTATCGGGTCTTGGCCAATAAGCGGACCCGATTTTGCACAGACCAATAGGTCGGCTGATGCAGCCTTACGCCGTAGCGATCCACAGACCCCCCCTTGTTTCCACGTGGCCATCGAGTGGCTGGCACCAGCCCCCCTGAACACACGGACCTCCGCCCGTACCGGCAGTGGCGGGGCGCGGGCAAATGGTTTTAGATCAAACGTGACAGAGTTCGCCTCCGCCTCGGCATCAAGCATGTTTTACATTCTTTGGAAACGAGCTACTGCAGGGACAAAAAGGAGGTGGCGAAAGATCAAAAAGCTTCGGTCTTCGAAGTTATGTGAACGCCGCGTTCCCGAGTCAGCTAGACGGCAGCAACTAAGAACTAATATTACAGGTGGAAACCCACATGAACCGGGCCTATTTTCGAACGCCCTTGCGCCCTGATGGCCCGCAGCGGTCGCATACCGCGTTGGCGTCCCTCTATAATCCGAAGGTCAAAATAAATCGCAAAGCGCGGCAGATCCTCGTTTAATTTCGCCATTGCTTGCTTCTTTTTGTGTGCGTGTGTGTAAGTCTCGGATTATTAATCCACCATTCAGCCAAGCGGAGCGCAAGGGAGCTAACAACCCAGTCCTGCTGAATCCCAAGCCACTAACAGGGGAAACGGTGGGACAAAAAAAGAGGAACTCTACCCACCGTAGCATTGGGTGGCATGGGTGGGTGTCGAGGGTGTGTGGGGGAAGACATTTGGTTTCCAACACCGGAGATGGTGGTGGGCGATTAGTGTGTTGATCCGTCGCACGTACGAAGATCTATTATTGTGATGGGCCGGATTTGAGATGGTGTTTGTTTTGTTCTCATCGCGATCCTTGTGCTGTATTACCCGCTGCAAGAGGGGAGTCCAACATATCGGACATCTGCTGGCCTGATCGCCGCAGGTCATCGCAAGTGGACGCCCCCCCACGCTGAGTCTGCGGGGTGAATTGATTGCCAATACGGATGGAGCGGCTGTCAAAGTCTCAATGTCTCGGTACAATATGTGGGGAGCCAAGTTCTATCTTGGTCAAGCAAGAACACCAACGGCCGTCTCGGGCTCGGCACTGGGTGCTATCATGCACCCACCACCTCGAGACGACTTGTGTGCACTCGTCATTATGATGCCATAGTCTCTGCGATATACGATATTTCAAGAGCGATTGGCTAGGCGCCTGTCGCACCTCTCGGCGATTTACAGGGCGGTGGACGGTTCCAGGGTGTGATCACTGTTGGCCTGATGTAAGTTGGAATTGTTGGAATGAGGGCCCGGACGATCGGATTCCCGCACTGCAGGTAGAGCCTGGCTGCGATCAACTGATCGGCGACGCACACACCGCGACACTGACGAGGGTGGCTGCGACTATCAGGCACCATGTTTCACTTGACGGTGGGCACACAGACCTCCAGGACATTGGCAAAAGTGATTCGGTTAACAGTGCTTGTTTGGTTTCAAGATCGGCGGTGGTGATATCCACCATTTCTCAAGCCCCTCGAGTCCTCGACTCACTCTCTCACTAGCCCGCGGCTTGCTCGGGAACGGGAGCAACCCGGGAGCTCAATAATTAGTTCGGGGGATATGTATGTCCCAACGTTTCATTGCGCGGCCCGCTTAACGTTGCCTCATCTCGTGACGCGTGAGCCCGTATCAAACCAGTCACGCATGGCGTGTTGAAGCAGCCTCAGCCTCATATGCTCGTACTTCGTAGTGCCGCACGAAGGGAGGTTCACTGGTCGCTCTCAGCTCAGGGCCACCGCTCGTATTGCGTTGGTCGTACGATGATGGCTTGCAAATATCCACTATTCCGAGAAGCACGGATACCTCGTTAGCTAACCGCGGCTTTTGGCACTCAGACCGCCAATATCACGCCTCTCTAGTTCGTCGCCCTCGGCGGCAGTAGGCATCTGCGTCGACGTGATCCAATTCTCCATCATGGCCTGACCGGCTGGCGGGCCTGTCTGGGATTTATTGGCCAGGGACGAAACAGACGTCCCGCCCCTGCCTCCGCTGCCACTACCGCCGCCGCCAGTACCCCGGCGCTTCACCACCAGACACAGCACGCGGCCGTAGATGGCAAACCCCTCGTATGAGATATCCATGGCTAGTTTCTTCTTATCGTCGCGCGCCGCACTGTCGCGACCAACCTCGCCCTCTTTGCGCCGCTTTGATGGCGGCTGGTCGTCCGTCCAGGACTCGCTGTCACTGCCAGCACTGCCCGCGCCATCGTCGTCTGACCCATCTGCCGATAGGTCAGATTCGATTACTTCGAGACCACCATTGTCTGAACCTTCACCGCCCCCGTCGTCCGCTGGCTGCCCTCGCCGCCGTCTTTTTGATGGCCGATTGGCGCTGCCTAGGTCTGTTTCTATTTCCGGTTCGCTTATCGCAGGGATGTCGTCCAGGATGATGGCATCGTTGTCATCGCTCTCCTCGCGGCGCAGCGCCGGCGTCTCGTCGCTGGCTACTGGGAAACCGCCGTCGACATCGATTGGCGCCTCGCTGGATGCGCCGGTAAGCTTGGTCGAGTTGGAAGTCAGTTTTGTCTGTGTCTTGTCCCTGAAATGCTTGTGCTTATACAGCAACGAGTGTCGGGTATTCGTCTCTGTCAGGAATATGGACACCTCGAAGTCATCTGGTATTTATCCCTCAAATCAGTTCGGCCCAGCAAGAGACTGCGACATTCGAACAGGCATTCGTAGGGCGACATAGAGTAGCCATTCGTAAGACCTGGCCGTAGAAAGCTAGCCCGGCGTGGAGAGAGATTACGCACCCGCCGTGACCACGTCTTTGATGTTTCTCTTTTTGGCCCCCTTCTTCCTGCTACGTTCGCGCTCCTTCTCCTCCCGTAGCTTTGGCAGGACGAGCGGGCGGACTGTGTCGATGACCCTGGGCAGCACAGGATCCCTTGGGTTCAGAAGCCAAGACTGCGCCAGCGCCGGGTTGTCGAGGTAGATGCGGCACTCGAGAACCGAGTACTTGGTTATCCTCAGGTAGCGGCGGATTGGCGCCATGGCAATGCGGCAACCGGAAGGTCAAATACGGAGCATAACAGAGAGTTCACTATTGCATACCAAAGATTCAGTACTTTGGAATGTCGAATGGTTAAACCTTGAACAGATCCAGGAGGTTAGAAAAGGTCGATGACAGCTCCGTCACAACTGCAGGGATGTGGGGTCGTCGACTGTCAGCCTTGCAGAAGCGGCTTTCAGCCTGGCGACGATCCATTTTTATCCCGTCACATAAACCAGGCGAAGTCCAACATCCAAGCTCCCAGTCCACTATGCTGCGTTGGAGATCATGTCGAAAAGTTGGGCATCGACATTGAGATTGCCCAAATCTACACTCCCGTAAGCTAAATGCCTTTGCCCACGCCGTATATACTGCCAATTAGGCCGGCGACAACAGGGCGCTAATGGTTGGGTGATCCAGGCCGCGACCACTTCCTCAACAGCGGGAGCAGCACATTCGAAGATGCTCTGACGACTTCTACAAGTGGCAGGCCGAGAATAGGCCTGCCGTCAGCTCGTTCACACTCCACGATGGACCTCCATACGCGAACGGGACGCTGCATACCGGGCATGCGCTGAACAAGATCCTCAAGGACATTATCCTCAGGGTGAAGGTCCAGCAAGGTGGGCAAACATGACCATGGGCATTCGGGGCACAATGCTGAGTTTCAATCTTCAAAATCTAGGTCGGCGAGTAACATACATTCCGGGATGGGACTGTCATGGCCTCCCAATCGAGCTCAAAGCTCTGGGAGCTTCCGGGGGCAAGCACCTGACCCCCGTGCAAATCCGGGAGACTGCTCGCGCGCTTGCGTCCAAGACGGTGCTGGAGCAGATGAAGGACTTCCGGTCATACGGCGTCATGGGCGAATGGGACCGCAGGTGGACCACCATGGACATGTCCTACGAGATCAAGCAGCTCCAGCTGTTCCAGCAGATGGTGCGTCGAGGCCTGGTCTACCGGAGATATAAGCCGGTCTACTGGTCCCCCTCCTCGGGGACCGCCCTGGCGGAGGCAGAACTCGAGTACAACGAGAACCACATCTCCACGAGTGCGTACATCAGGTTTCGCATCACGGGAGACTGGCGTAGTGACCTAGCACTGGGGGACTTCGCTGGCAACTTGTACGCCGTCATCTGGACAACAACTCCATGGACGCTTCCCGCAAACAGGGCTATTGCGGTCCACGACGAGCTTGACTATTCCATTGTGCGTGTCGGAAAGGAAGCCATGATCATCGCGAACACCTGCCTCGAGTCCGTCCGTCAGGCCTGCTTTGACGCGAGGGACTGGGATATCCTCCGTGTCGTCAAAGGCGACCAGATCAGATCACTTCGGTATATCAACCCCCTCCAAGGCAAGGAGGCCTCGCCACAGCCGATTCTTCACGGGTCTTTCGTCTCGGCAGAGTCGGGTAGTGGCCTCGTCCACTGCGCGCCAGGGCACGGGTTCGATGATTACGAACTCTGTACGCCTCTAGGGATCCCCGTTTCTGCGCCCGTAGACAGTGATGGCTTGTTTACAGAGGAGGCCTATCCCGATGATCCCGAGCGCCTGAAGGGCGCTTCCGTCTTGAAAGGCGGTAGCAATGCCGTCTTGGGTCTGCTGGGTGATGACGTCCTCGCGGTGAATAAGTACAAACACAAGTATCCGTACGACTGGAGGACAAAGCAGCCTATAATCATGAGGGCAACGGCGCAGTGGTTTGCTGATGTGGCTACGATCAAGGATTCCGCTCTCAAAGCGCTTGGCGATGTGCGTTTCGTCCCCGAAAGCGGGAGGAAGAGGCTGGAGGCATTCATCAAGGGCCGGAGTGAATGGTGCATCTCGAGGCAGCGGGCCTGGGGAGTGCCCATACCGGCGCTCTATGACGCAAACGGGGACGCAGTGATGAACGACGAGACCATTGGGCACATCATTTCTGTTATCCAAGCGAGGGGGACAGACGCGTGGTGGTCTGATGATGCAGCCGACCCGGCTTGGATACCCCCGTCTCTTGGCAAAGAAGGGGGCTATACGCGAGGCACGGATACCATGGACGTCTGGTTCGACAGTGGCAGCAGCTGGACCCAGACTGGGAGTCAGGCTGACCTTTACCTCGAAGGGTCAGATCAGCATCGAGGCTGGTTTCAGTCTAGTCTCCTGACGAGGGTTGCGGTATTGGCTGCTGGCAATCCTCGCCCAAATGCAACTCAAGTCGGTCTTGCTCCGTTCAGAACGCTCATCACCCACGGCTTCACCCTGGACCAACACGGCAAGAAGATGTCAAAGTCCCTCGGCAATATCATCTCCGGGGATCAAGTCATGGATGGATCCTTACTGGCCCCCCTGAAAATGAAAAAGAAGGGCGGGAACACTCCTCCTCTCGTCAGAGATGCCCTCGGTCCAGACGCCCTGCGGCTCTGGGCGGCCAGCAGCGACTATGCGGGCGACGTAATTATTGGTGAATCTGTGCTGAAAGCGACTCACCAGTCTCTCCTCAAGTATCGGACCATCATCAAGATGTTGCTCGGATCGATGCACCATTCAGCACGAACTGCTCCCCTGACTGCACTCGACCACATTGCCATCATCCAGCTGAGGGACGTGATGGAGGAAGTGGGTAGGCTGTACGAGAACTTTGAGTTCCACAAGGCATTCAGCGCGCTGAACCGCTGGGTCACGAATGACCTATCGGCTTTCTACCTGGAGGCGCTGAAGGACCGCCTATACTGTGCCGACGGCGGGGGAGTGCTAGAGCCCATCTTCTTTGGTTTCTTGAGGATGCTGGGCCCGATCACTCCGCTCCTGGTTGAGGAGGCGTGGGACCATGCGCCATCGTGGTTGAAGGACGACCCGTAAGTTGATCAGGCTCCTCACCCACCCCCTCCATTCAAGATTAGGGACTAACCATGTGTGAACAGATCCATCTCCCACCCACTCCAGCAGCTCTACTCCTCCCCCACCATCGACAGCACCCGCCTGACGCAGCACAGCGAGTCCCAGCTCCGCGAAGCCGTGCCCGTGCTCATGTCCGCGCACGCCGCCATCAAGGCGGCGTCGGAGCGCGCCCGCGCGGAGAAGGTCCTCGGCTCGTCGCTGCAGTGCTCCGTCATCCTCGAGGTCCCAGACGGCAGCGCCGCCCTCTTCAGCCTCGCGGCGCTGGCCGACGAGCTGGAGGCCATGTTCGTGGTCTCGTCCGTGGAGCTGAACGGCGCCGTGCCCGAGAGCGACTGGGGGTTTTCCGAGGCGTTCGAGGCCCGCGGGTCGCAGTGTCTGGCGTGGGTGCTGCCTCCTAGGCACGCAAAGTGTCCCCGGTGTTGGCGCTATGTTGCGCCGAAGGAGGATGAACTCTGCGGGAGGTGTGAAGAGGTTGTTGCAACACCAGCGGTGTGAAGACGGTGTTGCCAAACTGTAGGATTTGGATAGAAGGGCTGCAATGTAACAATGCAACCTGTTGTAGAAATAGTAGATAGAGCCTAGAGTACGAATAGATGCCCCCTTTTCCCTTCATATACCTCCAGCCGCCCTAGTTCTTAAGTGTTACAATTCTCTCCACCTCCCGGCAGTGACGCCGCGCATCCCATCCCACGGCAAGCTAGCCCAATTGGCAAAGACAAGACGGGCCGGTAGTTGCACTCCGTGTGCAGCGAGCGGACTCGGGGGTATCAAAACAAGGGCCAAGGCTCCCCAGCCAGACGCTACGGCTACCGCTACCACTCGGCCACCTCTCCAGCCTTGGGCTTCTGTACCCGGACGACCTTGTCGCAGTTCAGCAGACACAGAGGATCGAAGGCCTGCTTGAGCTGTCCCCGGAACAACGTTAGCAAGGAGAACAGGGAAGGGGAACGAAGAAACTGCGCATCGCGCTCACCTTTCTCATAGCATCTACCGTGCTTTCCCCGAGCTCGTGCGGCAGGTAGTCCCTCTTGACGAGGCCGACGCCGTGCTCGCCCTAGTTTGGGAAGGATCAGTATTTAACTCGCCGGACGCCTAAAAACGAAAGGGGTTCTAGGGGGGATGGAAGCCCGCTTACCGTGACTGTGCCCTCCAGCTCGATCGCCCGCTTTACCATCCGGTGGACGCACTCCTCGGCCAGCTTCCTCTCCGCGTTGTTGTAGAGGAGTATTACTAAGGCTCTTGTCAGTTCCAAAAACATTTCACGTGGACAAACCGCTTTGCAAGCTACGGAAACCGGGGGGGGATGCCCTCACTATGGAAATTCCCGTCACCCACATGCCCGACGATCGAGTTCGCGAGCCCCGACCTCCCAAGGTCAAGCTTAGTCTCCTCAATGATATCAGGCAGCCTCGAAATAGGCACGGCGACATCCCCGGTCCAGACGCGGTCCCCGGGCCGGCCGGCGGCCATGGTGCTCCAGAGGGCCTCCTTTCGGGCGCTCCAGAGCTCGTCCTGCTCCTCGGTGCCCTTTGCGAACTCGAACCCGCCGCCGCCGGCCGCGCGCGCCAGCCTCTCCACGTCGGCGACCTGCTCGCGGACGCCGCGCTCAGTGCCGCTGAACTTGAAGAACAGCGTGGGAGCCTCGCGCCACGCGCGGGCCGTGGCGCCCGCGGCGTTGATGAAGCTCATCTGGTCGGCGTCGAGGATCTCGACGGCCGCGACGGGGACCCCGGACGCGACGACGCGGGCCACGCAGTCGGCGGCACCGCGGATGGTCGGGAAGGCGCAGACGGCGACCGAGGTGGCGCGGGGGCGCACGGCGACCTTGAGGGTCGCCTCGGTGACGAGGCCGAGGGTGCCCTCGCTGCCGACGAAGAGGCGCGTCAGGTCGTATCCTGCGGAGCTCTTGCGCGGGCGCTGCCGCGTCTTGATGACGGTGCCGTCGGCCAGGACGACCGTCAGGCTGAGCACCCAGTCGCGCATGGTGCCGTAGCGGTACGCGTTGGTGCCGCTGCAGCCCGTGCCGATCATGCCGCCGATCATGGCGCCCGGGCCCGGGTCCGGCGGGAAGAAGAGGTTGTCGCGGGCCAGGTGGTCGTTGAGCGCCTCCCACCCGACGGCGGGCTGGACCACGACGTCGAGGTCCTCGGCGTGCAGCGTCAGGATCTTGTTCATGCGCCCAAAGTCGACGCAGATGCCGCCCCGCGTCGGCGCGAAGTGGCCCTCGAGGCTCGTGCCGCCGCTGAAGCCCACCACGGGGATGCGCCGCGTGTGGCACACCTTCATGATGGCCGACACCTCCTCCGTCGAGGCCGGGTAGACGATGCAGAACGGCCGGGCCGCCGGGTCCGAGGGGTCGGCCGCCTGGTGCGACGACCACGTCGACGTCGAGTGGTGGTCGAGGTCCGTGTCCTTGGTGCTGACGTTGTCCTGGCCCACAATCTCCACAAAATCGGCCCACGCGGCCTCGAGCTCCGCCTTGCCCGTCTTGTGCTTCGGCGGCCGCGTCGCGTTGAGTGGGAGAGTCGAGGCCGGGTCCGGGTCTCGGGGATACTTCATGCCCATGTACCAGCAGCTAGCGGCGGTGAAGATCAGCACTGGAGGAAGCGGGGAAAAGAGTCAGCAACGGAGATATATGCAGGGGGTAGGGGGGGCAAGGGTCAGGAGAGGAGATCTTCCGTACTGAACGTGAAGGCAAAGTTCCTCGACGAGGCTGATTCGGCCCTTTCTAGGGCGGACTTCTCGCGCTCGGCCTTCTCCCGGTCCATGCGGGCGGTGATGCTCTCCATCATCTGGCCCTTGAAACTCGGCCCGCTCCTCTTATCCGTCGACAGGTGCCTGGCAGCTCTGCCCGCAGCGAAGACGCATCTCGCCTGGTGCGCAGCCGCGGGAGCTGGTGCCCGCAAGCTGCGGAGCAGGTGTCTCGAGGTCCTATTTGTGAGCGTCGACATCTTGCATTGGGTATGTGTGAGGGGGCCAATTGAACAGGACCAAGATGATTGATGGCAGAAAGCGAGGTTATGACATCCTGCGCAGCCGTGTCTGCTAGATGCGAAGTGCTGCTGCTTGAACGGAGCTTATTGCGTGATGCGTGCAGGTTGGGGTCCAAGAATTTTTGACTGGGATGAGTTGCTGAGTGTGTCCCCGCATTGGCCATCGGCCGTCGGGAGCTCCGTCATAACTCCCGTCTCGGAACGTATCCCGAAGATCTCTAAAATGAAAGGCATGGAGGCCATCCACGATGAAATTGGCAGGTGAACTTGATGGCATTAGTTTCTACAAATGCTGTTCTAGCCACAACGTGGATATGACTATTACGTGGTATTATGACTGCAGACCACGCACGAATTGCGAGCAGCAATGCACTGAATAAGACACCAGGGGAAGCCCCTAGCTAGTATTCCACCCGCGCACAAGGTGCACGCTGAAGGACGGCGCACCCCCCTGCATGCTCTGCACGTGGTCGAGGTAGGCCTCCAGCTCGGCGTCCCCCCGGATCTGCAGCGGCACCTCGCCGCCCTTGCCGTCCTTGACCAGGCCCTCCACCGCGAGGCACACCGCCCCGGGAAACTTGGCCACCGCCGCGCTCCGCAGCTCCTCGACCGACCGGGACCCCAACATCGATATCCACATCGGCGGCACCGCCACGACAGTCGACGTCGGGTGCAGCCGGAAGTAGATGGCGAACCTGGTGGTGGGCCCCGTCGGCGGCCCGGCCGGGTGGTACACCTGCGACGCCTGCGCTGGCGGGTACTGCGGCACGAACTGCTGGCCTACGGCATAGCCCGCCTGTCCATCCGGGGCCATGAGCATTGACGATCCCAGGTTGGGATCGATGGAGGACAGATCCGGTTGGCCGGGCATGACTCCCGCTGGGAGGAGGCGAGCTTGGCTGTGCGAAGAAACTTCCTGGACTCGACCCCTCCTGCGGGCGCCGGGGCTCTGGTCGCTCGACGGGGTGCCCACCGACTGCCCAGTCCCCGTGTCCGTCGCCGGTGGTAGCTTCTTCTCCCTGCCCTTGGTTATGTCATCCTTGTACCTTTTCCTGACGTCGCGCGCAAGCATGTCGATAGCCCTAGTTCTGTCCGCGCGGCTCGGCTCCTCATCCTGGGACGCGAGGATCCTCTGGAGCAGCGCCGACTCGTCGAGCCACTTCTGCTTCAGCTCGTTCCAGCGCTCCTCGCCCGACTCCAGCTTGCCGGCGAACTTGTCGGCGGCCAGGATCCGGTAGAAGGCGAACCGCGTCTCCCGCGCCTCCTCGGGGTTCATGCCGAGCATGTTCTTGGCCGCCGCGAGCGTCATCTGCTTCCCGGCCGTGCGCATCCGCTTCGTCACGTCGCAGCAGATGACGTCTATCGCGAGCCGCTTGGACTCCAGGCCCTCCTTGTCCCACAGCAGCGACCGCAGGTGCGCCATCTCCCGCACCAGCTGCTCCTTGGCTGCCTCCCACTTCTCGGGTCCCGCAAGCGTCTTCTTGATCACCCCGGCGTCCTCGCATATCTTTTGGAACCTCTCCCGGAAGTACCTGTAGCGCTCGGCGTCGAGTTCCAAGATGGCCTTGCTCTCCTCGAGCGTCGTTTCCGACGGGAAGCGCGGCGGGCCCGGCGGATCGGCAGGCAGTCCGGCCCAGTCGCGGGTCCTCCGCCGCCTCTTCTTGGCCGCCCACTTCTCCGCCGACTCGATCGCCAGTTCCCGTCTCCGCTGCTCCCTCCTCTCCAGCTGGACCGGGTCGAGCTCGTCCTCCGCGGCCCCGACGATGCCCGCGCCAGCCCCGTCGCCCGCGCCATCATCTTCGTCGGAGGCGTCGGAGTCGGCATCCTCTTCGTCGGATTCGGTCCGGTCGACAGTCGATTGCCTGCGGCCCGGCATGATCTTCCTCTTGCGCGCCTCGGTAGGCTCGCGCAGGAGCCAGCGGTTCTTTGTGCGGACGCGCGACAGCTCGCGCATGGAGACCTCGAAGCCCTCATCCTGGAGCATGCGCAGCATCTCCTTCTGCACCACGTTCTGCTCCCATAGCTCCCGGATCCGGTCCACCAGCGCCGCGTTCTTGTACGCCGGGTTCTGCTTGGAGGGGAACTCCCATTTTCGGAAGTGGCTCAGCAGGGCGCGTTTGCTGGTGTGGGGAGTGCCATGTCAGCTCTCGAGGTTGTCAAAAGGAGACGGGGAATCGTCAGGAGGAAGAGGGCTCAATGGTCGGCCGGAGTCGAAAAGTGGTATCCATTGTTACGGCTGATCGGAGACGGAGTGGTGAACCGACCACAGCACGCGAACTCACCTGGGCGTGAAGTTGTGATGCAACCTCAAATACTCGGCGATTTCATCCAGCGACTTCTTCTCTTCAACGTACAGGCGGTGGCAAATTTGCTCATGCCCACTCCAATCGTAGCCCATTGTTCAGTTGAGGGCGCCGCGAAGAACGCTGAAGTTAAAAGTTGCGTAGATGGTCAGATCCGCCAACTGCAACCTAGCGAATGTAATGGCACTATGCGTACAGTGCCAATTACTCAAATGTACAAAACACACTGTACCCCGGATACGCAAATACTAGAACAGAACTACCTTTTCGTATCGTAACAGTACAATTACATAGCAATATCTCGCCCTGCTTTCAGTCCCCAGCCGCGGCTCCCTGCACCTTCTCCTTAGCGAGCCCGACGACGTCGGCCCACTCGGCCGGCCGCAGCCTGCCGCCGGGGTAGGCCTGGCCCAGGTACGCCTCCGCCTCCCGCGCAAAGCCCAGCAGCTGCTCCTCGGCGCCCCACTCGCCGACGGCCATGATGCCGACGGGCAGGCTCCCCTCGCCCTGGGCGGCGGCGACGTAGCCGGCCGGGCACGTCACGGCGGGGAGGCCCGTGGTGTTGGCGAACCAGCAGTACGTCATGTTGAGCACCGACGTGTTGCCGTCGCTGACGCCGTACGCCTGGTCGCCCGGGTGGACGGGCCAGCCGGCCAGCGGCGCCGTCGGCGTCACCATCATGAGGCCCGGGTGCCGCTCGAAGAGGGCCGCCATGTGCCGCATCACCACCTGCCGCAGCTGCGCGTACTTGAGGTAGTCGGTCGCGTGGCTGTGCGACCCGATCGCCAGCACCATCCGGTTGGGCGAGTTGAGAAGCGACATGCCGTTCTTCGTCGAAGACGCCCCGCCCGTGGACCACGTCTTGGCGTCGTCGGCGCCCTCGGTCAGGCACGTCGCCACGTGGGCGAGCTGCCCCTCTTCTAGGTAAGGGAGCTGGATGTCGACCGTTTCGTAGCCGCGCTGTGAGCAGAGGTAGTCGATGGCTTTCTGGACCGTCTCGAGCACGTCGGGGCTCGATCGGTTGAGCCATTCCCTGTGGACTCCTATGTACTTCTTTGCCGATGGGTCGGGCAACAAGGATGGCGCGAAAAGCGACTGGACGGGGTCTTCTGGGTTTGGTTGGGCCATGAGCCTGTATGCGACGGTAAGGTCGTCCACCGTCGCCGACATGGGCCCGACGACACACATGGTAGAATTTCTCGTGCCCGTCCTGTTAAACGTGACTTTGAGTCCGTAGACGCCGTTGAACGATGTTGGGATACGGATGCTGCCACCTATTCAAGAATCAGTCAGCCTCTCCGGCTTAGGCTCTTTGGGGGTTTCTCTTCTGGAGCGTACCAGCGTCTGTGCCGATGGCAAGAGGAACTATGCCACCCCCGAGAGCCGATCCCGCTCCAGAGGATGATCCACCGGGATAATATGATTTGTTGTACCAGTTTGTCGCCGTCCCAGTCGATGGCTGCACACATCTGTCAGCTCATATCATATCATGGCGGGGAGGATGGCAAGCCAGCTCACGTTACAGCCAGTGGTATCTTATGGCAAGGTCAGCGCGAGAATATCCAAAGGAATCATGACCGGGAGCAAGTCATCTTCTTACCCATTCCAACCTCATGCATGTTCATCTTGCCCATCATGATGGCCCCCGCTTCCTCAAGCTTCTGGACGGGCCATTCCGTCCGATCTGCAGGGCTGTTGAAAACGGGGTGAGACTTATCTACTTTCCTGCCCGCCGTGGTGACGAAGCCCTTGACGTCAATGTCGTCCTTGACGCCAAAGGGAACACCGTCCAGCAGCCCCAGCGGCTTCCCGGTCGCCCATCGTGCCGTGGAGGCTCTAGCCGCGCTCAAGACCTCGTCCACGTTGGTCTGCAGCCAGGCATTCGCGTACTTGGACGGGGTTTCCAGATCCCGTCGAATCAGGGGCAGCAGAGCCTCGGCCACCTGGAGGGGAGTGAGCTCGCCCGCCTTGTACAGCGCATGGTAGTCCGCAGCGGAGTAGAAGCGGCCAGCTACATCTTCGGGCTGCCTCTGGAATAGTTCTGGCGAAACCTCAAGCTCAGATGATTGTGACGTCCCATCTGCAAGTGGTATCACGGCCGGCTGGGCAAATGTCAGTCCAAGAAATAGGGGACATACGCCGGCACTCGATTGCGCTCACATCAAACCTTCGGAGTTCCTTGTCCAGCCCGGGAATTGCCTTCGGCTTGCCAAATCCCGCGTTCTCCCACAGAAGCTTCTGGAGGTAGGTTGACTTGCAGACCCTGGGAACGGGGTAGCCAGGTGCCTTCTGTCAGTAAACGAGTGGCCATATTGTCCTGAGTTTACATACAGCGCAGATACGATGACGAGCGGCCAACCCCTAAGGACAGGGTTCTGGCCATCGTCGGGCTTGTAAACGAAGGTTTCGGTCGGTGCCTCCTTGGGCCCGGGATAATTCGCAAACCGGCGAGGAGGGGCCATTACGGGCCGATTGTGTGGATGGCCTTGACTCAAGATTGGGTCTACGGATAAGTTTGGGGTTTTTTACGTGTCTAGAATGGAGCCGTTGGGCGTGCGAGCTTTGGGATCTGTACTTATATCTCAAAGTAATGCAAATGAATGGGTTAGATAGGCCCTTTAGCGATAGATTATTCTTAAATGAGAGATGTGCTTTACGTTGGCGCAAATTCCGAAGCTTCCGTCATGAAATGAGAGGTAATCCGTACTCATATGCAGAAAGGGATGAGAGCAATTGTGAGTTGCCTGGGAGATTGCCGATGGTGGCCGTGCCATGTGGCGTTCAGTGGCACAGCCTGTAACCACGGAGACTGCAATCTAGATGCCAACCCTTGCCCAACCGATGGAGGGCAGGAATTGTCTTTCCTCGATCGTTTTAATTCACTCTGAGAAATATTCCAGCTAAACCCACTTGCTTGACAGATAGCTAAAGGACACCATGGCAGGGGAGTACGCAACCTACATTTTCATAAACATCAGGATGAATCTCCAATCCCTCATTCAAAGGGGGGGAAGTCACAAATAAAGTCATTGGCTTCATTGAATTTGCATTTGCACTTCCCCTGTAGCTGAATAGCATCTCCCCTGTCCTGTCCTGCCCTTTCCAGGGGACGACTGACCAGGAACACCCCTGTCCCTGTTGAAAGCAGACCCTCGCAAACCAGAGACTCCAGATCTGTCCAGATCTTGGATATGCCCACTGATGAAGTGGGGAAAAGGAAAGGAAAGAAAAAGAAAAAAGAAAAATCCATTTCTCCATGGTTGCCCTCCCAGTGAGTGGCCCTTGTTACCTAGCTGTCCCTGTACCCTTCCAAAGTCAAAGGAAAGAGAAGCTGGAAAATGAGGAAAAGGAAAAGAAAAAGGAAAGGCATGGAAGCCAAGAATGCTCATGCCCAGAAAAAACACTCGCAGTAGTCATGATAGTGCCCTGAACCACAAGCCGTAAGAACGCCTTGTAAAGCCAACCAACCCCTGGCCCAATCCAGGGGCTTTGTGGCCTGCTGCCGTATCATTCCGTCGTGAAGGGGTGTGTCGTGTCGTATCGTATCGTGTATCGTGTATCTTGTATCTTGTATGGTGTCGGGTGTCTTGTGTGTCTATGCAGCTTGTGGGTCCCAGGCCTTGCAAAGACCACTGGATGGGTATGTTTCTTGTGCGAGAGGAAGATGGCGGTAAGAGGATGAGATGCACTGTCCCAAATATAGGGGTGTGAAAGGGGGCTCTTGGTGCGCATGCTTGCGCCTGTAAAGCAACGTCGAAAGGTGATATGTTCCCTCGATGCTGTTCCCCCCACTGGCCCTCCTCTCTCCTCCATCCTCCAGTATCGCTCCTCATCTCCCGCCCATCCGGAGCAGCTTCGTTCGCAGCCAGAAAATGAAGCCGTGCCAATAGCCCTGGGTCTTCCTCTTCGCCGTGCGCACCCTCCTAGGCTGCGCCTGGTTGAATTGGACATCCTCAACGCCCGGCCCGAACTCGGGGGGATTCTGAACGTGCACACTGTCATAGTTGCAGCTCATAAACCCTAACTGTTTCTCCGGATCCGCATCATTAGCATAATTCTGCAGCCCAACCCCACAACCGCTATTCTTCCTGCTTGCTTTGCCGCCGCCTCCACCAGCAGAGCCGGCAGTGGTGGTGCCTGCATGGCCTAGGCCAAACCCAGTGACAGACGAGAGGTCGTGCCTTGACAATCCCGCTGCACTGAGGGTACCACCAGCACCGGCAGAGCCACCACCACCACCACCAGTAGGTTCTAAGACTGAGTGCAGGCTGGCAGCCAAGCTCTTGCCTGTGCTCTTGCGCGAGGCCGGGGGGCGAGGCATGTCCATCTCGCCATCACTACCCCCAACACCAACTCTACCAGCACCAGCACCAGCAGTGCCGGCCTGGCCACCCACTCCACTTACCCCGCCAATCCTCTTCAGCTGCAGGGCAGCCTCTCGCTCAATCCGACTGGCCTCCTTGGCATCCCGTCGCTCACGCTTCCTGACCTGCTCACGGTCGTACTTCTCCTCTTTGGAACGCTCTCGCTCCTCGAATTTTCGCCGCGCCTCCCGGATGTGCTCGGCCCGGCTGACTGTGTCAACCTCAGACCGGCTGCGTAGGCGTGGGAAGCCAGCAGCCTCGAGGGAGCTTCGTAGAGGTGACATCGGCGTGATTGATGAAGATGAAGTTGGAGATGCGATTTGCGAAGCCGAGGTGGTGGTGGAGATAGTGATATCGTTATTGTTGCTCTTGGTATTGTTTCCGGTTGCCGCTCCGCTCAGGCTGCTGGTGGGGGAATCAAGTCTGCTCAGGGTGTGGTTGAGGTGCAGGTCGGAGTAGCTTGAGGTAGCAAGGCTCCCATGTGCGAGACGAGATGTGCCCGTGGTCGATCTGCTGGTATTCACTCGAAGCTGAGCTGTGGCCGAGGTGATGTCGGTCAGAGAAGAGGTGCGCTGGCTCGCAAGAGAGGGGCGCCTCAGACTCGACTGAGAGAAGTGGTTGTGGTGGTGAAGGTGATGGGAGACTGAAGGCCCGGTGAGAGGGGAGAAGGAAACCGAATCAGGCCCGTCGTCGTCCTCCGTAATGGTCGGCGAGTAATCGCGCGGGATATCAAACGAGGCTAGGGAATTGGCATACGACATAGACAGCGGCGGAGTCGAGGTTCGAGGAGTCTGTTGGAAAGGGTGAATGAAAGATCCGCCTCTCGGGCCACTGCCGGTGGTTGCCACCGAGATGTGAGATGTTCCGCTGGCAGAGCGCACATGCTGGAGTTTTCGAACACCACCGCTGCTTCCCCCATCCCCTCCGGCGCCAAACGTAACACTGACTTCCCTAGCAGAGCGGCCAGCGCTAGCAACCTCCCAGATATCGGGCCATGCGTGAGTCTGTTGGTCCTCCCACCCGCGGTCCAGGTCTAGAGAGTTCTTCTCCGAGTGCGAAAGCTTCTTGAGGATAGGCTTTACCATTTTACTCCTCGCCTTCGTGAGCTTATTGGGAGCTCCCCCCGACGAATTATGAACCGACGCCATGTCTGCCAATCGAGCCCCCCCAAGCGACAAAAACGGTGGTCGTCGTCGCTGTCGTCGTCGCCGTCGCCGTCGTCGTCGCCCTCGTCTTCGTCTTCGTCGGGACGAGCGGGAGCGGGGGGAGGGGCAGCAGCGGCGCTATCGCCGTTTCACAGGCGGTGAGTGGGCAGCTCGCGCCAGCATCAAGTCATCTGGAGTCGAATCACTTGCGGAAACGATGAGGATTCTGGACGAGGCCCCTTATACGGAATTCCTGGGCCGTTTAGGAATGGATGGAAGTCAGGCTGGCCCAGCAACGAAGTCGTGGAATGCTGTACGGATAAGCCGCGGGGGCGGAGATGGCGGCGGCGGTGGTGAGACCGGGTGTTTTCGTTGGCCCCCCCTGTTCGCCAAGCAAAATAGCACATACAACTCAGAGATTCAGCCTCATTCCTGCCGGCGAGTGTATAGGATGCAACTTGGACGGCAAGCTGGAACACAGCAAAGAAGACAAAATGGCAACAAAATGGCAATCCTCACTGGTCCTCTGCTAGCAATTGGGACGATGGAAGCTTGAGTTGTACAGGATGTCGTTCCAATTTCCATCCCCATCGACGGGATCGACGGGCAAACATGGGTCCTGGGTCAGGCGGGGCAACAGCATCCCCACATTGATTGAGGGGAAATCCTCTCAATCATCAGTCCACCATGATCGCCAGTTTCCAATGCCATGGTTGCATAGATTGCGGGCGAGCTAGGTAAATGGCCCATGATCGCGACCATCATCAATCCAACACGAAGACACGAAGCATTTGCTCATTGGGCCCTGAGGCCATCGATTGCAAACATCAACAAGTATTCCTTTTCCGTGCTTCCCGTTTATCTTTGCTTGTCATTATCATGATCTTATTTTTGGACCCCAACTTTGTCGCCAGCCCCCTAGCTTGGCACGTCTTATGCATGGTGGGGGAGGTTGGTGATGCAGTGATGCAGCACAGATCTGATCGCGGATCCCTTCAAGGTCACGCCTTGTGTTCCAGGTTGCTTGTTGAAGGCGCCGAGAGGGCTGCATCTCCAAGCCGCTGCATCTCTGCACCCAACACAGTCTTGCAGAATGGAATCCGGAAGGTGAGACAAGGTGATAGCTAGGCATTCGGAGCCGAAAGCCCAGACAACAATCCAACAATTTGCAACAACAGTCCAACAACACCGGTCCACTCTTCGGCAAATTAATTCGACACCTAGGCGATTGTTCAGTTGTTTATTTGTGTCTCAGGTTTGTTGATGGCCGTTTAACGGGCCAGCGCTGGCTATCGTGCCTGTGTACCTTCGGATGTTGCCGTCGCTATCCCAAACCCCCAATCTTGCGCTGAGGCAGCCGGGGGATCGAGAAGTGCCATCCTGCTAATTGCGCATGCTTTTTTTCATTACTTTGCGTACCTGGGCGCTATCGGTTATTAACTTGTGCCCGATATTGTGGCTTCGCTTCTTTGCCTCGTGTGTTCTAGCCCGGTTCTTCCGGATATTTACGCAAGATGAGACATTGCGGTGTCCGGGGTCGATGAACCCCCCACAAGACCGCAACCGAAACTCTCAAGCTTCCCCCCCAACGGAAAGAGGACGGTAATAATACATAGTAACTCGGAAAGCCGGTTTGAAACTGCTCGGCCGGGAATCATTTAATCATGCTGTTGATCTACCTACCTATTTCAGCTGTTTCCTCACAAGCATACCAAGCATCGACTACTGTTCATCAAGGGACGAAGCACGCACGGAACCTGTTCGGAAGCTAGACCCGATATTGATTCCACTGATATCGGCCCAGATTATATGGTGTTCGAGATATCTGGTAGGGCAAGGCCGGGGGATTGCCTGCCGCGGGTTTCTCATTCTTCATTTCCAAATTGGGAGCGAAGGCTAAAAGATACTGTCGACTATCCAAGTCCATAGTTGGACATTAGCGAAAAGACTTTTATTATCTGCTCTTTCGACAGTTCGAAACGGTCGAAATCTCGCGCGGGGTTCAGGCACATTTATTATCACAACTTCCACAGCACGTGGGGACAAGAAATGTGAAGATGAAGGACGCAGGTTTGCAAATACTGCGCCCCAACCCTTCAGTGCCCTGTAGCAAACCGCTAGCAGCGTCTACTTGAATTAGGGGTGGGCTGGAAGCACGAGACGGTGTCAAGTCGCCGGAGAGGAAGAATGGCTGTCATCACCTAGATTCTTCGCCCACTTTCCAGTTGGCGCTCGCAGAAGACGGCTATTTCTCCAAGGATATCCACGAGGATCGTTGCGCTTCGGACCGCTCCTCGGACCCGGCGAATCACACACACCCAACACTGTTTTGCCACTAGGGAACTTCCTCCGCCGTAGCCAACCAAGAGATGTTTTCATGGTATCGACGTGCCAGGGCGGTTCTTAGTCAAATCCAGGCCTCGTATTCACCAGGTACAGGCTTTGTATCAAGGACCTCCAACCCGAGACGGTTTCCCAAGGGTCCAGGCCACGGTTAGAGGCACGCCGAGCCTCTCAACATCTTCTATCCCCGGGTCTAGAACTTCTGGTGGAAAAGCGGCAGCTCTTGTCCGAGACGCGGCGAGGGGAGTCCCGCTGGTGGAACGCCGAAGTGGAGGTGGCGAGAGTTTCGCAGGTTACAATTTGTTCGAAGATGAAGTAGAGGAGGCAAGCGAGGAGTATCCAGGTGATCATAAAAGACGAGGCCAGCTTCGGAAGGATGCATGGGGGAACCTCGGGCCTCATGAAAGTGACAAGAGAGAGAACATCATCGAACCATCACACTGTGATTTGCCAGGCCAACCAACCACCGAGGCTCGACGTTGCCCAGTCCTTTTGCAGCTGAGGGAACTCTCCACATTCGGGGTTGGTCACAAGATCGCCCAACTCAACTTGACGAGGAGGCGGCGGCTGCCATTCGCTCCTCATCTGCGTTCTCCGCAAAGCCAAGGAAGTGATGGGCATCTTTGGGGTGCACCAACGAGACGGAACCGCCCTGGGGAGTGCCGATGTTGGCTCGTCAACACTTGCCACCGCTGTAAGCTCACACCCCCCCGAGCCGGGATCTGCTGTCGAGAGTGGCCTACTAACACCTCTTTGGCGTTGTAGCAATGTAGGCTAGGCCGTCAATTGCTTGGGTCCCGAGTGCCGTTCGGCCTCCCAGTCCGGCGTCTCGTTTCCGGCGAAGACAAATCATCTTGCATGGAAGATCGCGGGCGTGCCAGGTCGGCTTCGGCGTTGATTCGTTGAAAGCCGGCTTGCATTAGGGAATAGTCCTGGAGTTAGCACTATGACGGCTACATCTGGTTGGATCGCCAGCCTCCTGACAGATGCGCGCCGTCTCTCCTGGAAAAGAAATGTGACAAGGAAAGAAGAAGATTGCAAAGACACACAGGCCGCTTCGAAAGGGACTCTGTTTCCGTGTCCACGGGTACCGTCGAGTTTGCGGAGGGGGGACACCACCAAACCCTGTAACCTGCGACAGCCTCCATTGAAGGCAAGAAGGCCGAGGCGACGGAGAGTAGAGGAGCACGAGAGAGGGCATATTTTTCGAATGCAGGGAAGATGAGTCAAGCTGCAGACGCGTCATAAAATTTTCTGTGCCTGCCGTGACCTTGTGGCCGCCGCCATGGCCTGTTACGACGGGCAAGCAGCAGGTACTGGACGTGGGTGGACGTCTGTGGACGCATGTGGATGTACGTGGGCGTACGTGGTCGGGCCTGGGGCGCATTTTATCCAGAAATGCAGCAATCTAATCTCCCCCAAGGACGGAAAAATTGGCTCTGGATGCACATCACTGAGATCCTCTGCTGCCGGAAGCACCTTCCTGCTTCCCCGGGGCATGCCTTCCCGCTCCAGCCGCTTTCCATTGTTGGACAATGTTTTCTGGGCCCGTGGTAGGGTTCCATTACAGCAAGCAGTTGCCTCATCCCCCCATCTTCGTCGACCCGCACCTGCCTTTCTTATTCGCGAAGTCCTATACAGTACAGCCCACCCGCCCGCGTCCGCCCACGCCCACGCCCGCCCACAGACCTTCTTGAAAGCTCGGGCCATGGGGCTCTACAAATACATTTGGTTATGACGGTATTGACATTGGACATCCATGGATATGGACCTTACCTACCTAATCTACCCGTACCTACTGACGTGCCCGGCCATGTCGGGTGGCCAAACGCATGCAAGACAAGTGATGCCACTCCTCGCACCACGAACGACCCGCGGCCGGCTTGCTGCTGCACAGACTCCAGGCGCGGCATAGCCTGCAGAACCATATGCGATGCTATGTTAGAGGAATAAATAGTACGGAACCCCGTTTCGAGATTTGACGGCATAGCCTGAGCAGGGAGCAGGTAGGTACTTGTTTGATACTTCCCGACCATGCCATGGCCACCTTCCGGCTTTGATGCCTAGAACGACGTCCGGTGTGGAGTAGACGTAAAGAATAATTCCGGTAGAATTGACATGACCGTTTGCTCGAGGTTACAGTTTCCCAAAGTCCTTCTTCACCTGGCCCACGGAGCATCCTGATTTTCGAGCAACCAGGATGGGACTAGGTAGGTACCAATCACTTATCTGTGGCCTGAATAGGTACCTACCTAATATTCCGAAGGTAGCATGGGCACGTCTCGGCAACCTCCATATATCTGACCGAGAACCTACACTACAAGGACGCAGTGCTACGAGAACTACCTACTAGGTATGTACAGTACATTCATACCTCTGGTACGGTCGGAACTACGGATCTCAGGGTTCTATTATACCTATCTATTTTCTATACGTTGTCGGCCGTGTTTGCGGCTCTGGGCTCTGGCACTCACTCTCGTTTCAGCTTCAGACTGGGTGTTGAAGGCGGGGTGAATGGGGGCAAAATAGGTACCTCCGCAAGGAAGGCAGAGTCTCGACTCTCGGCCTTGTTCGTCCAATAACAGCAGCGACTCTATCGGCGGCTTCTCCCGGCCGCGAGTGGAGTCAACCATCGAAAGATAGTTGCAGATCTTCAGCCGCCGCCGTCTCTGAGTGTCAAAGAACGACGCCATTGCTCTCTGGTTCATTGATCAAAGTGCAATACTGCAGGAATATCTGTTCGAAGTCGCGGAACAATTCCTAATATCCGTATACCTCCGTACTATGCGTAGGTATCAGTGAAAGAGAGCCCATCGGTTAAGGCGACAGGGATCTTCTTTGCAGGCGCATTGGACCCTTGCTGCGCCTCGAACGGGCAGTTTTTTCTCTTTTTTTTTCCCTCCCCCGTTTTCTGCCGCAAGATGGAGAATTCGAAGGAGTGTGAGGCTCGATATTTTAAACCTTGGGACCGGTTGGAAATCGCTTGGTTGCAAGGATATTCGCCTATCCTCTCTCTCCAACCGGCCAACCGGCTGGCTGAAGATAGTGGAAATTCGTACCTCGGGAGCCGGGTTGTAACCTCAACCACTCCACCCTACTCCATATCTCACCATCAAGAAGATAGAGTTGTGTATTCCGAGACGACTGGTTTTTGTTTGCTAATTTCCGCCCCTCGCTGCTTGTGTGTGGATGCGTCCCCAAGTTGAACCCCTCAAGCTTAGACGCCCTGGGAGAGCCTCCCCCACAGTGACCATGGAGACAGGTACACTCACTCCTTCAGTCGATTGGCGTCTGCAAGACATAGGTCATCGTTACAGGTGCTCAAAATTTGCTTGATGCAAGCTGCAACGAAGCAGGTTTCCGTGCGCCACGACATCGAGCAGACGTCAATTGAAGGGCCAATGCCGCTCTTACCTGCTACGTATGGGCATCTGCTTTGAGAGGGAGAGAGAGGCAAGAAAAAGCTGTCACTTATCAACAATGCTGATGCAGCTGTTGCGGAGTAGAGATACTAACACACCCCCACCACCTACCACCTCATAGCTACATACATGCGTACATGGGCTAGGTAGGAATTTTCGTGCATCTGTGGGCAGATAGCTACACACCACTGTAACACGCCGGCGTGTGGCCGTTATCGAGCAAGGATCTCATCATCTCCACAAGGGTGATTGATGGCAAGCATGGTATGGACTCGATGGGAATATGGACCTTGTCGGCGGCTTGGTCGAAATGCGGCAGGTCCCTCACGCCATTTCTTGTTGTAGGCCTCTGGGTCAACGTATTTTTACAGAGCACAATCCTCCCTGACCCTGGTTGACCGAGTGCGCTTTGGGAAGCGTACCTGCATGATGATCAAGATGGCCAACAACGCCGTCGCGAGTTGCGCCATTTCACCCTCGTTTTGCCTCCAATCACACCCCCAGTTTGTCCCGGTCTGCGAAGAAAGGAAAGGGCGAAAAAAGGGTTCGACACTTGGACATTCCTACTCTGTCTGAACGTCGCATATCCTTCTCCAACAGCTTATCGCAGACGGATCGACCAACAAACACGGGAGGTGGAACCCCAACAAACAAAACACCTCACTCTCGGATTTGGAGACCAATTAGCACGACGAGCCGACGAACTGCGGGGGCGATTCGGCTCTTCAGTCCGCGCCGATAGAGATGCTTGGTCCAGTGCAACTCATCTGCGCTTCAGTTAATTGGTGGCTGAGATCTTCAGCGGCAAAGCTGCAAGACCCATCAGAGCCAGACTGGCCCCCATGTCTTGAATCTGTCCCGGCCCGTGGCCAATCGCTAGCGACGAACTGTTTGTTGAGTGTCGACCAGCAAGCTTCGCGGCTCGGATGGCTTTTATTCAGCCCGTTCCACCACCAGCTACCAAAGGCCTAGCAATCCATGGGGCTTTGACCATGGTTCGAACTCTGTTATTTCTGTCATTTCTCCTGTAAGCTGGCGGGGAACTTGCTGCTTTCCTTCCCGCAGCCGCCGACATGAGCCGGTTGCTGAGGTCGCTTACCTTGTTTAAATGCTACCTCTGGTGGGGAGTTGTCCCGTGCTCTGCTTGCCTAGACCTTGGATACATCGGCCATCGATTGTAAGTAGGTAGTAGGTAGGTATGTATTGCACAGGGTATTAGGAGGTAATCTGTACGAGCATGTTAGACCTGCATCTCTCATCTATGTACGTGTCGTGGCTAATGATGGCCCACACGAGAGATCCCACCCGGCGACCTTCCAGGAAATGGACTCAAGTACCGCCCCAGTTGTATCGTCAATGGACAGAGGTAAGGGGAGCTGCCTCCGCATCTGGACACTAGTTTCTGGGTGCCCCCTCCCGTAGTTTGCCGGGCTTCGGCCGGTGTGGAGCACAGAGCTTGGACCCGGCTGCTCCAAGCCTCGTTCTCCGAAACGGATTGGATAACAGAATGTACGGGTATTTGAAGGAACAAGATAGATACATAACTACCCGGCGACTTTGCTTGACAAGACAGGGTTCAGAATATTGACAGTTACAGTATCCCCCATGACTCGCCCTCGGCGGGCCTTGGAGCAGCGTTTCAGGTATTCCATCAGCAAAAGGTGGCTGCTAAAGGATGGCCCGAACTTCCAGGCTTGGGTTAAGTGGATCGAAGTGTACGGAGGTACCTACCTAAACATGTATGTACTTCGGACATGGGTATACCTTCAATGTTCTTGGCGGAAAATCCCCCCATGCGACATTGTCTAATCCCACCCCACTACCTCTCCATGTCTTCTTCCCTGCATTCTGCATTGCGTTTACGCAGGACATCCAGTCACAACCCTTTTCCCTCACGCCCTCTCTCACTTTCTCACCCTCCTCTCGCGCCAATAGCTCTCGTTTATCACACGACGCAGAAGGCAGGCTGGGCTTGTCTAGCCGCCCCCCGTCCCTTCGTGCATTACTTCATTAGTCCATTACTCCATACATGCCTATTTGTACATGTTCTGCAGCCAACGACTTCTCAGACACCTTCCCAATACCTATCTATCCGTACCTACCTCTCCTGGCTCGCCTTGCTAACCGCAAGCGTCTCAATGCATTGCCCATCTAACATGTATCTCTCGTCGTAGTCCTCTGGGCAGTGGAGTGGGGACATGTGCCTCGATGGAGTCCATGCCGCCATGGATGCTACCATCCATCCACTCCATGTGCTTATTATATATCCTTGTGGCCTCGTCCCCAGTCCTCACCCCATCCCAAATATCGTCACAACCCTTTTCTCTTTTTGTCATTGCTGCTCCCCTCAAGACCAATTGGTCTTGACCATGCCTTTCTTTTCTTGATCCGACTCCATCTCGTCTGTATATTACGTCTCGGGGTCCCCGTCAGCCCTCGTTCCCTCTCCCCCCATCGCTCACCACGCTTCCAACCCTCCAACACCCCCACCCCTCTCCCCGGGTCTGCATTTCTGGCTGTCGTGCTCCTCAGGCTCTCCTTGTTGCTTTAGAGTTGGGGTCCTTTTTGTTTGGTTTTGTCGACTGAAGGGTTGGCTCAGAGTTGGCTACTTCAATACACAAAGACTTGCATAGGCTTCCGAGTTCTTGAGCGACTTCACCGAGAGACTTCGAGGTTCTTGGTCCCACTCGAGGCTTGACCTCACACGCTGAAAGAAAACCCTTTGGCCCGCCTGCCGTTACTTGGAGGTCCGAAATCTCGCCGGCCCACGGTCCCCATCACGCGTGGCCTCTCCTGTCAAGCCTGAGTCTGGTCATCACCACAGTCCGTGGCGCTTTCCCGACGATTGCAAGCCCATTGAGCAGCCATATTGGAATATCTTCGGCCCCATCCCACTGCTCATCTCACTCACCCACTATGGCCGACCTGCTTGGGTTTCCATTCCCTAAAATAGGTTTCTATCTGTCCACCACATTCTGGGCATATCTGTTCTCCATACTATGGTATGTGTCTCCGTGCCCGTGTCCGTGTCCGTGACCGTGTCCCCGGACCCTTCACTACTTCGTCTTCTCGTCTTCGCCCAACCAAAAGCTGATGGTAAACACAGGCTTCATAGATACATCCGTCTAATAGTCCACTGCATCAGCCACTGGATATACAAGTCAAAGCCTATCCCTGAGAAGCCGACGTATACTTCGGCCGACGTCACGGTCATAATCCCAACCATCCATAATCAGTTCCAAGAACTGCGTCCCTCCTTGCAGAGCATTCTAGCTTGCAGACCCGCCAAACTGATCCTCGTCACCACCTGGAACAAGTTCGAGGCTCTCAAACTGCTTGCTGACAGTCTGCGATCTCATGACAGTCAGCACCCAGAAATCGAGGTTCTTCACGTGGACAAGGCAAACAAGCGGCTTCAAGTCTGCGAGGCCCTTAAAGGGGACCATGTCAAGACTCCGATTATCGTCATGGCCGACGATGATGTCGAATGGCCGTCCACCTTGATGCCCTGGCTCCTCGCCCCTCTAGAGGATCCGGAAGTGGGCGGTGTGGGCACATGCCAGAGTGTGAAACGGGTCTGGGATGCGGACCTGTCAACTCGTATCTACAACTGGCTTGGAGCAGCATACATCCAGCGCCGGAATTTTGAGATCACGGCCACGCATAACATGGATGGCGGCACCTCGTGCATGTCTGGCCGCACCGGGGCCTACAGAGCAGGGATCTTGAAGAGCCACGACTTCTTGGAAGCCTTCCAGACGGAGCGTTGGGGCAAATATAACCTGAATGCCGACGACGACAACTTCGTGACTCGCTGGTTGGTCAGCCATCAATGGAAGACGTGGATCCAGTACGAACGCGAGTGCGAGATTGAGACGACACTGGAGAACAGCAGCAAATTCCTTTATCAGTGTTCGCGATGGGCTCGGAGCAACTGGAGAAGCAACTGGACGAGTCTCGTTCACGAGGGACACGTGTGGACGTGAGTTTTGTCTTTCCTGCCCCCCTCCATCAGACACCCGGTGACACCCCAACTTGCCCCTCACCCGTAAATATTCTCCCAATCCCTGGCCTCGTGACTCAGCACCCTTGTGGCCACACCAAAAATGCTAACGGATTTGGGAAATATAAGTCAACAGCCCTGGTGTTTATACGCGTTACATTTCGCCACCTTCACGTCCTTGGCATTTGTCGTGGACCCGCTCCTCTTGGTCTCGCTCTGGAAGGCAACCTCGGACTGGGATCCGAAATCCCGAAGCAATGCCTTCTGGGCGCAGGTCATCTTCATGTTTGCCTTCACCAAGGTGGTGAAGCTTGTGGGACTCTTCAAGCGGAATCCCAGCGACATCATGTTCCTGCCCGTTTCCATCGTATTCGGCTATCTCCACGGCTTCATCAAGCTGTATGCGCTCTTCACGCTCAAGATGGTACGCTTGTTGTTCTGTCCGGATTAGGGAGCGATGAGATAAGTGCTAACTAGCTTTCCCGCAGACCTCTTGGGGTAGCCGAGCCGATGGTGACGAGCATAACCACTTCCGTCTCCAGGAACGGCCGAAGCGAAGTCAGAGCATGACAACGCCCCCGGGACCGCGTCTTGACCTTGTACTGGGTGCTACGCATCGGAGAATGACCCTGCCGTCGCAACCAGCAAGCGAGATCCGGCCAGGAGGGATTGCGGTGTCTGAAAAGGCAGCATCCGCGTAAACCGCTTGGGTTTGGGGGGCAAAGCAAGAGGTCGTGTGGGTTACGCAAGTTCGACCGCCCCGAAACGTGTTGGGCGTGCAGCATCGCAACTGAGTAAAACGAAGATTACGAAGACTTACGACAGGACAGGATGGTTTTCATGAGTTCACTGGGGCTGATGCGCTTGGCACTGGGTCTGAGGTAAAACAGTACTCACCCATGTGGCCTTGGCTAATTCAATGTCTCCCAAGAGTCCGTGTCTTCCGTTGGAAGGCCGGCTCATCTGCTTTGTGGCCAAAATGGGGTGGCGTTGGGGGAAACCAAAAGTTAGGGATTTCACCGGCCGGCGGCCTCTCGCTGGTTTGGATCATCGGCATTGCTTGGGATGAACTGGAAAATGCCTAATGTGGAGTGTGATTCTAGGGAGCGGAGCAGGCACGCGGAAGCAGCGCCTTGCATGAACCCCTATCTTTATGTTGGAAGTGTAATGGGACAAGTCACCTCGATCTGATGCGGATGGAAACCAAAATTGGCGAGCAACGGAAAAAGTCATAGATTGGACTCGGATTTTTAGAGGGATAGACTCGTGGGTTCAGTCAACAATGGGAAGGTATTTTCATCATAAATTAGTAATGTCCACTTGCAACCCCAGCGCCACAGCCGTTTTCCTTGGTTCGGGGCCGGTATCAGCGTCACACGACAGGCGGATGCAAGCCAGCAATCTATTCGGCGACTTGATGAGAGGCACACCCCGATGCCCCCTTTTCCGTCCTAAGAATGCCGGTAGGAGAGGCCGGAGGTTCCCGTATGCTGTTGGGCGCCACAAAATGCCACCTCAAGGTTGTCAATGACACCTTGACCTAGGCAATGCAGCATCTACAACAGGAGCTAGTATGGAGCATTATGAATAATGGAGCAGAGCATTATGAATAAATCAGGTCCCCTCGAGGTTTGTTGCTGTGCGGGCAACCTGTATATATTACAAGCCTCGACAAGACAGTAAAGAATGAGCGAGGTTCGTGTCAAGAAGACAATATCAGCGGAAAGTTGGAATGGCATCCACTCTCCACCTAAGACTTGCAGGAGGACGGGGTGGTGTTCGCCTGGAATACGGCGACCGAGGAGTGCCAGCTCGCAGCTCGCTAATCTCTAACCGGTAGCAGTCCCGTTGGACAAGAAGAAGGGGAATGGGCCGGGGAGGGTGGAAGAGGATCGCCTGCAGACGCAATCGAAAATATAGGGCCGCCAAGCCCTTTCAGGCCTGCCGACGTGGTTGGCCTCAATTTAGGAGCCACCACACCCCCGGGATGAGTAGATAGATGACTTGCATGTGCGAGGGAGGTTATATCGTAGGGCGGATAATGATGGGGGGAAGGGGGGAAGGGGGGGGGACCTTCCACTAGCCGGATTCACCCCAACGCACATGCGGGGGCCTAGGCTCGCATGCTGCGGTGTCTTGGAAACAGGATTTGTTTACTTGCTTCCTCTGTCATCCCTTGTTCTCGTGTTCAACACGGCGTCTGTCTTGTAAGTACATACTCTATGGAGGCAGCTATGGGAGTGGCAATTCCTGCTCACACTCTGTATCCTGCTTCCTAAGCTAATGCAGTCAGTGATGGGACGAGTAGGGCAGGATGGAGCACAGTAAGCCTCCTTCTGACTGATTACCTTGATTGTGGTGGTCGTGACCAAGAAACAGACGTCGTATCGATCACTTACCATCACGTAAACACCAAGTGACCAACGAAGAAGCTTGGTATGGGAGGGGAAAGGATAAGACCGGCCTTGGACCAGGTCACAAGATTCGTCTAACACGCCCTTGCCCTTGCCTCCACCAAACCTCCTCTTAGATCAGCGACCAATTAAGCGGGAATAAATACGATCAGATGGAGCCCGGTGCTGTCTCGGTGGGAAACAGAGATATGATGTGTCTTGAATGCAACTGAGAACGGTTTTATTAAAACTCGGTGCTAGATCTCCTACCCCATGGCGGTTTCCAACTACATAATCCTTGACGACATCCAAGAGGGGTTGAGTTGGGTGTGCCATGCTTCAACTTGTGCCAGATCTCCACCAATGGCATGGGTATCTCAAGCAATCTTGGTTCACACGCTTACATAGTCCAGACATGCAGGAGGAGACGTACACAGGAGAGAGAGAGTGGGTGTCTACTAATTACCTACCGCTGGTATCCACCATCCCATTGGCATTCGCTTCCAATTACTCTGGTAACTACGGATAGGTTGTCGTCTGCCACCGGAATAATTGCTGAGAGGGGAGGTGGGAGATGTAAAGGTTGTCGTTAGACGCGATGGATCCAGCAAATGGTAACCTCCGATCTGAGATTCTTGGTTTCGCCCTAGCTAAATTAGTCCGCGTGCAGGGGCCACGCTATCCAATGGCGAGAATTCGTCAACAGCATTTAGGATACAATGTTCTTTGGATGCTCCATCCTAATTGTCCAAGGCGGAAGGTAAGCTAGGTAAACAATTTCCTCCTAATTCCCGTCGCCGGAAGTTCGGTTGACGGACCATCAAATGGACCTCGGAAATTGGCCTTATGGTGAGGACTACACGTGTCCGGAAGCCCGGCGTTCATGTACGGATACTACTAATACTATCGCCAGGTCGTATCCACCCAGAAAGTGACTTGACGCTACTCTGCAACTAAAGCATGTCGGCGCTAGTATCGCGATCAAGACCAGGGCTAGCGACTCCTGGTCCCGTGTCTCCGTCCACCCCCCGGCTTGCGCGTACGAATAGAAAGATTAGTGCTGGTCAGCTATTCGTTTAGGCTCATTCAAAATTCAAGAAAAGGCATGCAAACCCACCCTCTTTCGCCGAGCCCCACCCAGTAGTTCAAGACACTACGAGACGCCTTGCATGCCTTGGGACGCAGGTCCGAGAGGAAGTGGTTAAGCGCCTTGAATGGGCCCATAACTAACTGCTTACTACCTTATGTCGAGGGGGGCGCCGTGATCCATTCATGCTCTGCCAAACCGCAACAACTCGCCACGATCGAATCAATCCACGTTGGTGTGCTCCTGCTGAGGGATTTCCCATTTATGCACTCCACGGTGGTGGCTAAGCTTTAGGTCCAGGCAAGGTGTTGGCATACATAGTAACTGCAAATGCGTGCCGACGAACGGAGGAGGTTGGTTGTTCAAAACTCAGCAGGTTCGTCGGGCAATGTTGGTGACGTCTACCCGGCGCCCCCCGGCGCCCCCCGGTAACCCATGTCCACCAAGCCGAGGCTGCTGCTGCTGCTGCGTGGTTTTCATCTCGCCTCGGGGGCCCGATGTCACAAGGAGGGGCTGGCTGGTTTGCCCTACCTACTACCCACCTATTGATGGAAATGCTTCGGGTAGCCACATGAGCTCGAGGTCAGCAGTCTCGCGCCATCGGCCAGTAAGCGTTCCGGGTTTCGCGTTGATGAGCTTGATGATGAGGGGCTGCGGCCGCTGGGGAGATCGTTCCCCTCAGTGGTGGGTAAGGCAAGGTGGACTACTATACATAGGTCAGCTAGACGGAGTGGGAGATAAACCGAGGCGGGGTAAGGAGGGGTGGTGTGTCTCCAGCACGGGAGCCTGGATCACCTTCAACGACACTCCCCTACGTAGTGTATACAATGTACTCCGTACCTTGAGCGTTGCTTGGGTAGCATGTACAGTACAATACAGAATAATATCAGTCGATCGTAATGTAGCAACTTGCAACCTTCACCCGATCTGGATCTCCCCGCAGCCGAAGCTACCAGGGGAGAGACAAGGGAGCTTGACCCCACCCCAAGACCGTTGGCGATGCGGCCCCTCGGCAATAGTGTCGTTTTTTAGCAACGGAAATCGATACATTGCCAGCACGCCAGCTTTCTCGCAGCAGTCACTCCACGGGAGTTGGGGGTTTTCATGACACAAGAGAATAGCCAACGACCATCGACTGGCTTTAGGCTACGACCCTGCCGGGTTGCCAGACGCAGACGAGAGACGAGTTGAGAATGGTGACATGAAGATATGCAGGGACAGTGGGGAGGAGATGAACGTGCGAGGAAAAAGCAAAGAAAAAGAGACGAAACGGAAATAAGAAAAGAAAACATGCAGGGTGTTGACGTGATGCATGACATAGAGAGAGAAACATTAGCAATCTAGCTGCAGCATAAGTGGCTAGTCTGCTGATGATGGCTTAATTGGACAGACGCGAACCTGGAAGGCTCGTCGAGACGGCCTGGCTGCGTCGACGGCAGAAGATCCGCTCCTCATAGTAGACGACGAACAGATTCCCAGATGCCGTCATGCCCGATTACACCCATTGACAATCTGCAACCCGGCGCCCCCAATTTAATCTTTGAGGGTTCGTAATCATGCACCCGGCCGCAACGGGCTCTCACAGTAATCAAGGTAAAGCTTATCGCGCCAGCGGCCTCTTGACTGCGTCACCACCATCACCAGCTCGCGCGAGAGCCTTCTCCTTGCGCTCCCGCTTTGTCCCTCTGTCTTTCCGTCTGCGTTGTACCGAGCTCACGCACACGCCCCCACCGGGCGGCACACAAACTGGTGCATCTATTCCATCTTCCATATATTCGGCAAGCAGGAACGTCGCCGACGTGGATATCAGAACGGGGATCAAATGTGGATGTTTGCACAATCTCGATCCCCACCATCCCTAATCAGCTTATCTACGCATAGGCACCTTCCCGAACCCACTTGATATGAACCTCCTGCGAGTCCTGCCTACCCCTCCCACCGGGGGCCGAAAGGGTACAAGCCAACGCACTCCGACCGCACCCCCCCTCCCCCTCCCCCACTCTCCCGGGGGCAGGCAGGCGCGAGAGCGCCGGTGTCGGCAAAGCCAATAGTTGGCATCCCCAACTCCCCCCCGAATCGGTGCTCCGCGACAGTGCGCAGAGATGCCGCATTCTCGCTTGGGTGGGGAGAAGTGGTCCGGCGTCCGCGCCGAGGTCCCCGGTCTCGGGACTAGGTGGGGGGTCGGGTCGGACTAAAAGAGAAAAAAGAAAAAAGAACCTGGGTGTCAACCTAGTCATGGATTCCTTACGTGCGTGCTGTACGTGCTGTAGCTGTACTGCCATAGTAGGGTAATCGTGTATTTTAGTCTGCGTAGGTTAGGCACGCTGTCCTGGCGTCTGGGCGTACATTATGCAGAATTGCTTGCAGCTTGGACCCCTACCTAGTGTGGTTGGTGGTAGGGCGCCACTGGTTCTCGCCATTGGTCCTGGATCGCAATGCGTCTTCCTCCCCTCTGTGTGTGCGCGAGTGTGCTGTGTGTTCTGCTTGGGGTGGGGAGTCGATCGTGGTGGGTTGGGGTTGGTGAGACATACATTATGCAGCGATATTGCCCCAAACCAAACATGAGAGATGGGATTGGCGCTATCACCGCTGTGCTGAAGGGCGGGGAAAGGAGCCCGCTACGTGAGTGACAAAGCTGTGGGAAGAGCAGGTACCTTGGAGATACCTCTAGGTGTCTCACGCTGTTGAGTTGACAGATCGGAAACGACATATGATGAAATAGGAGACCGACGCTGTATGTCGCTGCTTCAACATACAATATACGTAACAACGTCACGCTCACCCGCCGCCTCGACAGTATTCAACAAACACAAACAGGCCCATGCACAAGATCGGCTCGTCCACTGCCCCCACAGGGCCAAGTCAGATCAGTCTTGGCCCAAACCTACGTAGTTCGGACGATACCTGACCAGATAAGTTGGACAAACGTATGAGCAAAGCGCTGCTTCGAAGGTGGGGATGACGTCCATCCATCCGTCATATCTCATTTCCACCCTGCCATCCTCCTCTCCCCGAACACGGAAGTTGGTCTTCCTCGCAGCGAAACCACCCCCCCCCCACGCGCTCGTTTGGACCGCTGCAGGGTCTAGGTCATGCAGCACACACATTCTCATCACGTTCATCTCTCCCGAGTGCGCGCCCTTGCCGCGAGACGCTGCGGCACGACCTGACGCTCCACCGCCTGAGCCGCGCATTCCTATTTGGGGGAGAAAAAAAAATCGCGGTATGTTCGGCTTGGGGCGTCTGGGACGTGATAGGTAAAGACGGGCCGAGGAAAGAAGAACCCTCCCCCCCGCCGCCTCCCGCCCCCAAGGAAAGGCGGCCGAAGCCATCTCCCTCTCCCATTGCAGATTGGGGAAACACGGGGCGGCGAGCGTCTTGGCGATCTACGCTGCACGAAAGGGGGAGGGGAGGGATGCGCCTGCGCGGGAGCATCAAGGGCGGTCGTATCCGTCCCGTTTGCAAACCCCCCTTCCGCCCCCCCCCTCTCTTCACCCCCAACGCCGCGCTGAACTCAATGACCGAGCGTGACGTCGCTGTCTCTTCCCTTTCCTCCTTTCTTGACTACCTACCTAATCCTTCCCGCCTGGGCAGCAGCACCCCCGATCCTCAACCCACTCCCCCTTCGGCCCCCTAGGACAACGGCCCGCTCTCCATCACGGCCGTATTGGGCCGGCTGCTTGACATACGCGCCGTCCATTTTTCGTCACGAGGCTGTTCCCCCGGCCCGCTGCCTAAGAACACGCCCTACCTACCTCGCTGGTCTCCGGGTCCGGGTCCACGAGACACGCCATCCCGATACCCGCCTCCGGCCCTAACCCGGACAGGACACAACCCGCGAAAGCTACCGGCCGCTGGCCACCTGCAGGCTGGGCGGAGGCGGCCCGGTAGGTCATGGCCTGTGGAGCCGGCCTCGGGGGAGGGAGGGGCGTATGGGCACCCAGTTTCGCATTCATTTCCCCTTTTTGTGTCGGAAATGTTGGTTAGGGAGATAGGGTCACTCATGGCTTTTTATTTATTTTAGACTACCGTTGAAGCCGGCTATGGAAAGTCAGGAGCTGGGCTAGGCTAGGCCACTGCCGAGGAGGGGGGAAGAGGGGGGACCGCATCCGGCGGCTTCTATCTCTTGGGGGACGAAGGAGTAGCCCTTCTGTATGTGTCGGATGTGGAATACGATGTATCGGATGTATTGTACACTGGCTCAGGAAAAAGGGGAGGGCGGAGGGCGCGGATCACCTTCTGAAAGGGGACTGTGTCTTTCTCTGTCTGGTAAAGAGGTAGGTAAGACCCGTATCCGCTGCCCTCTTTGTCTATAGGGCCGAAGGAAGGCTGGCCTTGTGTGAGTCATGTTTCTTCAATGGCGATGGCGATACCTGATGCTTGGTAGACCAAGTGTAAGCGAGCGCGAGGTTTGGTGACGTGGTTAGATTCAGGTGGAAGTGTAGAGAAGAATGAGGACGGACTACGGACATCTTAACAAAGGGTGGAGATGAAGGACGGGGTCTTGGTATGCCGTCCCCTTTCTAGTAGGTGGTCTGGTGACTGAGCTCGTAGACAGGCAGGGCAAGCACGAAATGCGGGATTCCAAAATCACAAAGGATGGTACATGTTGAAGAGACTACAAAAATAAATACAAATAATATCAATGAATGATGCCATTTCCCCAAGTCCTTTATCTGAATGTAACCTCGCCACCTAAGGCCATGGGGCGGGCTCGTCACAACAAATCAGACTTTGCCTGCCAGGTACAGAATATTCCGTTTGATGGCCTCAGTTAGCTCACCCAGGCCGGTGTAGAAGTAGGCGATAGTCTGGGGCCAAGCCTCCGGGTGAGGCATGGGAAGGTCGATGATATCTCCCTCCCGAACATGACCAGATAGCATCAAAGCAGCCAGAACCGGAACATGGACGCGCGCGTATTGGAGATCTGTACGAGTTGTTAGCCCCAACAAAGATGCTTCCTCGGGATATATTTCGGTGGACAGCCGCGGGTTTGGGGACACTCACGAATCGGAAGGGCCTTTGCGTCAAGAACGAGGCTCTTATTGGCCTCTGGGACGACCAGGGATCCCGCGCCGCTGCTCGCGACACCACCACTCGACCGGCGCCGTCCGGGATGGGCCTGAGCAAACGGTGACAGATCAGCCGACGGCCGACGGCTGGTCGCCGACGACGTGGGCGACGGCTCCGGTATCGTGGCTCGGAGCTCGTCGAGGTCAAAGGTGCGCTGGAGGATAAATGGTTTCCGTTCGGGTGCCCGCGGTCGAATCCGCGCCCGGATGGTACGGCGGCTGGACTTGGTCGCGGCGGAGTCTTTCTCTTGTTTGATCTCCTCGTCCCCGGAGGAGGCCTCGCTTGGCCGTCGCAAGGCGACCGCCGCGACGAAACAATCGGCCGAGGTTGCGTTGGAAACGTAGATGTGACCCCAGGCCTGCAGATGCTCTCGCATCAGATGGCTGTTGCGCCGTCTGTTGCATGTCGGGGTTGTGGGGAGAGACCTTCTCCGGTCGACAGGTGTGCTGACACCTCGAACGTGCAACGGTGGAACCCTGGAGAGAAGACGGGATCTGGTCTCGTCCGCGATGGTCTGTCTTCTCGGCACCTGAAACAGGCCGTGAGGAGAGTGGGGAGTCGCCGGAGAGGGCGGATGCGTCGCACTGATCACCGACACAGTGGGCGGTCCAGGTGACCAAGCCTGTTCGGCGATGGGCGGGAGGCACCGAGGTAGACCGTCTGGAAGACCAAGAGTCTGCCGAGCCCTCTGATCAAAGCTCTCCACCATCGTCCTCTCATGTCTTCTGATAGTTGGGTCATAGCCAGAGTTCGAGGGATAGACCGGGCTGGGTAGAGTCCGGGGGGATCTTCGCGAGGCCGAAAAAAGCGGACTATGGGCAACCCGGAAGGCAGATTTTGGGTGGCCTTTGAGGTTGTAGTAGTCGGTCCATATCGGTTGTAAGTTTGGACGCTCGCGACGTTGGGCTTCCATTGCGCAGACTTGCGCAGTTGCGTCTTCCAGTTGATGCGAGGAAGGGCCAGCTTGGCCAAACTCTGTGAAGGAAAACCGTCTTGACTTTGGGAGGGTCAAGGGGGAATGGAAATGAGGAAAATGGTGATGAACCCACGGTTTTGTAGAAGATCTCTCTAGCTTGATATGAAAGACGTCACTGGCTTGAAAGGCACGGCATCATCAGTAGGCCTGCAACGCCAGTCTCACGATAAAGCATTCCATGATACGCCTGGGCTGCAGCTAACAAAGGAGAGTCTGCAGGAGACAGTTTTGGGGCCCCAATGCAAGGAACCGACAGACTGGATTTTAGTGACAAAGAAAGGGACAACCACATGTTTGGGAATCTGCAAACCCGGATAGATATAGCAATTCAGGCCGGTGCGAAGTTCTGCCTCCGGTTGACTTGTAGTCCCCAGACGACACAGATCAGTTGTCAAGTTGATGGAGCACATGTCTGATCACATGATATCCACTCCTCCCTCGAGGAGAACGGGCGATGATTGGCCTACTGCCCGCCGGAGGATCATGATTGGCTACTCTTTTCGGGCGAGGCTGCGAGGCCGTCATTTCTCCTTTTCACGGCAAGCTGTCCTCATCACCCATCAGCTCGACTTATTCGAGCGCAATGCCTCTTGATTTCCGAGAACAGACTTCTCCAGCGCTTCGCCCCTCGAGTTTTGCAGCATGGCCGATACCGCCACGAGCTACAAGCAGCTGAAAGAGGACTTCGTATCCAACCACTCTGGAGGATCCATTGCCGAAATTTGCTATGTCACAGCTGTAGCGCCGGTATGGTGTCTGGTCCGCCCCTGAAGTGGGTTGGGATGGATCGCTGACTGCTGGATCGGTAGGTTGCTATATTGTTTTGGTCTGTCCTACAGGCGCGACAATCATATTTCACCTCGTATGCGTTTCTCGCATTCTCCGTCGATTTCCTCCTCAATGTCAGCGCCATCCTGCTGTCCTTCACCCTGTATTCGGGGTCGCCTCTTCTCTTGAGTGGACTTCTTCTCGCTCCGGCTATGCTTATCTACCCCATACCGCCGAAACATTCCGCGCCGAAAAAGAAACCCAGAGTGCCGCCAAATGCCCGGTCTATGTCAGCTGGCGGGCCCCTCGAGCTTCTGTCCACCAAGCCATTTTTGACGACCTACCGAGGATGTATGCTGGTCGCGACCTGTCTAGCTATCCTGGCAGTTGATTTCAGACTTTTCCCGCGCCGGTTTGCCAAGGTCGAAACGTGGGGTACGTCGCTGATGGATATCGGCGTCGGATCGTTTGTCTTCTCGGCAGGAATCGTAGCGGCGCGCCCGGTCCTGAGAGAACAAGCCGGAGGCGAGAAGACAGCTATGGCAGGAAGACTCATACGGTCTCTCCGCCACTCGCTACCATTGCTGGCCCTAGGCATTGTGCGACTGCTGACGGTCAAAGGCTTGGATTACGCTGAGCATGTGACGGAGTACGGGGTGCATTGGAATTTCTTCTTCACGCTAGGGTTCCTGCCGCCCTTCGTGGCCATCTTCCAGTCGGCCCTGAAGATCATCCCTTCCTATGCTGGTCTGGCGATCCTTCTCGGAGTCCTGTACGAGGTCGCGCTGGAGACGACTTCCCTGAAGGCGTTTATCCTGACCGCGCCACGGACGGACCTCTTCTCGATGAATCGGGAGGGCATATTCAGCTTCTTCGGCTACCTCGCGATTTTCCTGGCTGGGCAGGATACGGGCATGTTCGTGCTGCCGAGAGGCATAAATTCGCGGGGCGCACAGCGGACCACTCTTCCCGTTACCATGGCCGTGTGGACTCTGGTCTGGACGGCGCTCTACTTCTTTAGCACCGACTATACTTATGGCGCGGGCCTGACGGTCTCTCGGAGACTGGGCAATCTGCCGTATATTCTGTGGGTGGTGGCATTTAACTCGGCGCAGATACTGGCCTTCTGCCTCATCGACACCGTCTTCTTCCCGGCCTTCTACAGGGCGCAAGATGCAAAGGCGGAGAAGGAGGCGCACGACTCAGCCACGAGCCGGATCCTGCGGGCGTTTAACCGCAACGGCCTGGCCGTCTTCCTTGCGGCAAACGTGCTGACCGGCCTGGTCAACATGACGGTCCCGACTTTGGACGTGGGACCAGGTGTCACGATGGGGATCCTGGCTGGGTATGCGGCGGCCGTGACAGGTGTCGCTCTGGTGCTCGACGTGTACAACATTTCTCTCAAATTATAAGTGTAAGATATCTTAGGTAGGCAGCAAGTCGTGACGCAGCGGAGAAATATTGCATGTGGCATCAACCACGCAGGGACTTACCATTATTGCACGGTACCTGCAGCATACCTAGGGAGGTATACCATAGAAGTATTATAACTCGGTCATTCTCCGCCACCGAAAATCAAAACGGACGGGAACGTTGCATGGCATCATGTAGGTACCCGCGATTGAAAGAGGTATTGGCCCGGGAATGTTTATTAATGGAAGTGTGTGTGAACGCCCCCATTCCATCCCTTTTGAGCAAATCAAAGCTGGCAGGTTCGACTCCTCCCTTGGAACAAGGGCGGGGTTGAGGAGCTGGCCCCATGTGATCCAACGAAGGGGGAGTTCGGACATCTCCGAGTTGGACTGTGCAACTTCCCTGATTTCCCTAACTTCCCTACCAGTTCTGGCGCTTCAGTGGGTTGACCTTTGCGAGGGAACCTTGGGGATGTTACATTTGGTGGACATCGAGGGATGCCAGGATGGTGTCGAACTGGTGCCGATTCGTGATTTCCAACTACGCAATAACTACTAGGAGGCATCTGACTCTGAGCTAGTCGCAACTGGCTGTTTCGGCAAATATCTTAGGTTCCCCACAGTCCTAAAAGTGGCAACAGAAGTACTGTATTCATCGCTGTAGTCGAGTGGTCGGGGCCGATCTTGCTGGCTTCTCAACGATGGAGGAAGATACAGATGACGCGACTGCGAATCCTCGGGCCGGCTCTCTCTCTCTCTCTCTGTCTGGTTTGACCCAAGAAAATGCAGCGGGGAATTTTCTCGGCGGCGCGCTGTTGAGTTGAATAGCCGGAGGGGTAGGAGAGCGAGGAGGCCAACCCCTGCTCCGATATGCGGCTCATCTCCGACATCAATGCCTTTCGCGATGCGTGAAGGAGGTGGGCGGGTCAATGAGAAGAGGGGACTTTTGGCTCACCCACGGCGAGAGGAGATGGAATTGTGCCAGATGACTGGATGCAGATTGGGAGGACAGAGATACGAATAGGTACTCGTACTGATAGACTCAATCCAGTGAGTGCCTTCCCCGGCAATGTCTGATACACACTAAATTCGAGGGCTGACCGATAGGAATGGACATTCCCATGGGTGGCATCTATTCGAGGCTGAGGCGTTGGTTCACATCTTGTTGTACAACACGATAGAAAGTCGCTCCTCGCAGATCGATGGCTTACGGCTGACGGGTGACGGCTGACGGGCTGGCGCGCAAACATCAATGCGAGACGACCTCCCAACCGTCGCACGCCCGTAAACAAAGTCCCTGGCTCGCATTGAACGTAACACGGTCCACACCGTCCTGCAAGAAGCGCCGCCTGGTGGCGCTCCGCAGCGAATGAGGTTGAGAGCCAGCAATCCCGAGTTGAGGCTCATGATAAGCTACCGTCTCTGAGCACCGGTTACGCATCAACGTCTGATCATGTTGTTCCATGGGACACCTCAATTAAGAGGGGGTCAGTTTAGAGCTAGGACCAAGGGCGGCGAGAAACCATCAACATGTGTAGGTTGATGCAATCGGGGACACACTCGACTAAATCTGGTCGATGAACAGCTGCAGACCCCTGAACCTTGTCCGCATCTCTCGCCGGCCCACACTTGAACTTCACAGTCTTAAATGTCTTGGGTTGGGGGAAGGGCCGCCATAGAACTGCAGACGGTTGAGAAAACCTACCTAATTAACAGCCCAGAGGTGAGACCAGCAAGACGGAAGATAGGTACCTAGGTTGCGGAGTAACAGGAGTCGCTGCTCTGGTGGCTGGCACTGAAAATAATAAACCACAAACCAACCATACGCAGCAATCCTCCTTGCCGAGCATAAATGAATTCCACACAATCTTCTCGAACGAAGTGGGACGCGGGGGAAGACCCTCGATATTTACCTACTCATTACGCAGCACTGACACATGTCTTCCATTCTATTTGGAATTTGGACGAGGGGGCCAGGAGTGACTCTGCCAAGTCAGGTCAATTGGAAGACGAAATAGCCTCGTACGGATACACGCAGTACACGCGATCCCTCGCCAAGGCGCTGAACCTCGTGAAGTCTGTCTGACCTTTCCACACTCGGCCGGGCGTTGCGCCTCTTGTTGATCCCCCATCTGGGCGAGCCGTCCATGTGTTACGCAACCGTGCGCCTCCGACCGTCCATCATTGTACGCTACTCCCAACGAGGCGTTGCTAGGGCCAGAGGCAATGGATGTCGACGTCAAAGAGTCGGTAGGTATAAAAAGCCAACACCGCTCACGGCGGTAGCCAACGCAGTAGTTACACGGTAGTTGGCCAAGGTTTGCACCTAACAAGGGGTAAATAAGAAGGTGGCTTTAGTCCTCTCCGTCTCCGTCGTAGCGTTGTTGCTCTTCCTGGCTTGGTGGCTTGGTGACTTGGAGACCCCTGTTCCATGTTTGAAAGAGGTAATTAAACGAGCTGGTAGCTACACTAGTTAATTTATCCCCGTATGCAAACTGCTGATGCGAGGAACAACAAAAGATGGTAAAATAGCCTTGGAAGGTACTTTGTACTGAATGAGAGGGAAAAATTGAAAGTGTACATCAATATTGGTGTCTCTGTTCGTGCCAGTCGAGGTACCTTGTCACCTTAATTTCCAGTTCTCGACGACCCGAACCCACCTGCCCGGCTCCTCCACCGCGCCCATCCGTCGCCAAATTCCCACTGTTCATCCACTCATTTCGCCAAATCCGTAACAAGCAACCACGTCTCGGTGCCAGGCCATCCACCAAGTCCAACAGACCTGCAACGTCGTCATTCTCCTTTTCTCTCCCTCTCCTCCCCCCCCCGAACAATCCATCTGGTCTCAGCCCTCTTTTTTTGTTTTATTTTAGTATCGCTCCCCGTTTACTGTCGGTGCTGGCCACGCAATCTCCGACTTCCCTTTCTCCCGTCCGCCCCTTGTTGCCTCGATCGCCTCGGTGGCCGCGCCCCCAAGTAAACACTCGAGGCCAGCAGCAAATCACGTCCCCCAAGCGCCACCCACAAGGGTGTTGGCTGGGTCGGCGCGTTGTCTTTTTGCTAGCAACGAGACGCCGCCCCCGATTGTGGGAAGAACGCAGATTGATTGCATAACAAATCGAATCGCACAATGGTAGCTGGAGTGGCCCGATTGCTCACTTTTCCAGCTTCCTCCCTTTGAGGCCGTTGATTCGTCGAGACGTGAATCGTCGAGCCAATCCGCATTGTGCCGTGGCCGTTTTGAAACCTGCAACCTTTTTCTACCTTGGTAGTCTTCGAAGTCGATTTGGTTATCCTCCCAGATCAAATCCCGTCGAGCCACCGCACGTCCGCGTTGCATTCGACCGCGCCATCACCTCCGCATCGGCGTCGTAAAATGTCTTCTGCTGCTCTGCAGAACACACCGACCTCGCTGACCGCCCTAAACAACCCTCCTCTTGTTCCATCCTCCCCGTCGAATCGACACTACTCGTCGCCCCATTCGCCGCCGACTCGCGAAGCTTACCATGCCCAGCAACAGCACGCAGGTGCCTCGCTTTCATCATCTCAACGACCTTCTCGCAACCACGGTAGCAACGGTGCCGACGTTCGTGGCTCTGTCCAGTCGTCGGATTACAACAACTCGCCCATGAGTTCGCGCGCCGCCATTGCCTCGCCCGTCGCCGTGGCCGGAGCACCAGCCGAGTATCATACAACCTCAGATCGGCGGAGAAACATGCCTACGGCCGTGCCTCCCAGGACTTCTTCTACTCAACACGGCTCGGGTGCCGCGTCAAGCTCTCGACGAGCAACACATGCGAACGAGCGTGGGACTAATTCGCCGCGTCGAGCTCAGCCTGAGACGAATGGAAGCTTGGAGGACGATGCTGCTACCGCCCAAAGCTCACGCAGCCGCCGGGCGGCCCACCACCACCAGATCGCTCAGGAACCCCCTCAGAGGTCAAGCAGCACCCGAGCCGGGGATTCCACTACCTCGATACCAATCCGATCGCAACAAGCAGCGTCCGTCGGTACCTCGTCGAAGGGGCCGTCCAGGGAAGCTAGCGAGATTCTGAATAGCATTTTGATATCGCAGCCCGAGGTAGACATCGACAGAGAGAAGGAGCGCCTCGCATTGGCTCAGCCGCACCATGCACAAGGTGGAGAAGACCAAGTAGCTTCGCCGCCCGTTCCCTCGCCCATGGACAACGGCGAGGAAACACGCCGGGGTGGTCGGAGCCGACATGATTACTCCTCCAAGCGAGAGAAGCATACCAAGTTCGGCGAGTACATCCTCGGAAACACGATCGGCGAGGGCGAGTTTGGCAAGGTCAAGCTCGGCTGGAAGCCAGAAGGTGGTGTCCAGGTACGTTTCATCCCCCCAGAGAGCTGCATATATCTTTCTATCTCGTCGTGCCCCCCCCGTAGCTGACTGACGTCGTCAACTCAGGTCGCCATCAAGCTCATCAAGAAAGATCAACTGGGTAGCAACCCTTCTCGAATGGCTAAGATCATGCGCGAAGTTGCTATCCTGAAACAGCTCACTCACCCAAACATTGTCCGATTGCACAAGATGGAGGAGTCTGAGAGGCATTACGGCATCATTCTCGAGTACGCGTCCGGAGGAGAGCTTTTCGACTACATCCTCAATCACCGTTACCTTAAGGACAACGCGGCAAGGAGACTTTTCGCACAGCTCGTGTCGGGCGTGGGCTATTTGCACAAGAAGGGTATTGTCCACCGAGATCTGAAATTGGAGAACCTACTTCTCGACCGCAATCGGAACATAATCATTACCGACTTTGGCTTCGCCAACACCTTCGACCCTGGCGAGGAGCTGACGGAGGATGAGGAGGTCAGCCTGGCCGACCGCGAATTCGTCAAGCGCATGGGGCTGGATAAGGTGAAGGCCAACGGGACCAGGAAGGGCGATCTCATGCAGACAAGCTGTGGCAGCCCCTGCTATGCCGCCCCCGAACTTGTGGTTAGCGACTCGTTGTACACGGGCCGCAAGGTTGATGTTTGGAGCTGCGGTGTCATCTTGGTAGGGTCCCCCCAACCCAATAACTGCGTTCACAGACACACTCTTTCCCCTTCCCTAGGCTCCTTTTGCCGAATGCTAAACCGATCACGCAGTATGCTATGCTTGCGGGCTACTTGCCCTTCGACGACGATCCCGCCAATCCCGAAGGCGACAACATTAATCTCCTCTATAAATACATCGTCAACACGCCCCTCACCTTCCCCGAATATGTCACGCCTCACGCCAGGGATCTTCTTCGGAGGATTCTGGTTCCCAACCCTCGGAAACGTGCGGACCTGTTCGAGGTGGCACGTCACAGTTGGCTGAGCGACTATGCTCACGTCGTCGAGCTGATCACCTCCAGCACCACCACTCCTAGCGAGATCCAGAACACGACCGTTCCTGCTGAAGATGAGGGCGAAAACACGATGCTCGCGCGAAGCGCATCCGTCCGGGAATCATCCAAGAAAGCTGCCGCCTCGCCAGCTATCGGTGGTCTTACCAGCAAGCAAGGCACCATCGATCCCGATGCCGAGGCCGCCGCCCATACCCGCCAGCAGAAAGACGCTAAGCGCCGCACTGTTCAGGTCGAATACGTCGCGCCAACCACGCAAACCCAGCGAGGGGAGCCATCGGGGAGCCACGCACGTGGCGGAAAGACGCGAGCTAGGTCTGGAAGCCAGGGACCAGTCGAGGTTTCGGAGCCCGGCCCAGCTTCGCCTCGGGACAAGCCGCTGCCTCGCGACCCGCCCTTGTCTAAGGAGGCATATTCGAAGGCCGCCATTGGGTCCAGGAGGCCGCCAAGCGCTCACCATAACGCTGTCAATCGCGAAGGCGGCCGCATGCCGTCTGAGAATGCCTACATGGCTTCGGTGGCTGGTACCACTGGAGGGCGCCCACCAACAGGAGGGTCGATGAAATCGACGGGCTCCAAGGTGCTCGGAGCTGGCGGGCGCGCCTCGTACGGCCAACCATTACCCCCTGAAATTGCCGGTACTAACGTGCACGGAAGGATACAACAACCGTCCAAGGGGTCAGTTGGTAGCTACAACATCTCGAGCCCTATCCCGCAGGACCAGCAAGACCTGGACTATGGCAGACCAAGCATCAGCGTCCCTTCTAAATTCGCTAGGGTTTCTGGATTCGCCGGCGAAGGAGGCGAGCCCAAGGGCCATAAGAGGTCGAACACCCTCGGCGAGATTAGCGGTAAGATCTTTGGGCGAAGCGGCTCGATATTTGGTGGCAAGAACCGAAAGCGTTCGTCGCAGCAGCCAACAGCTGGGGAGAAAGGCAAGAAATACCCTCCTGTCAGCATGAACAACTCCTTCGTCGGGCCCGATGAGTCGCGACAGTCGATGGACTCGAAGCAGTCGCGCCGCTCGTTCTCCATAGGGTTGGGCAAGAAGCGGTCTGGAAGCATCTCCGGATCTCAGACCTCTCAGGAGAGGAGGCATTCTCGACGCTTCTCCTTGATCCCTCCAGGCTTCTCTCTCAAGGCCATTGGCATTGGAAAAGACCACGGTCCTGGCCATGTCGACGACTTCCATCAGGATCTTCCCATCCATGACCCCGCGCGCGTTGACCAGTATGGTCGGTACGTGGACCAGGAGGTTAGTCCGGACAACCAAGTGGAGGCCAACACATTGGACGGCATGTATGCCCAGCTGCAGGACCCCGTACCGGCGGAGTACCAGCCGGCTCCGCAGCATCGGTTTGCTCCTCAGCAACATGGGAATTACCAGCAACATGGGAGTCCCCAGCAACACGAGAGGCTACCACCTGCATCTCACGGCTACATGCCTGAAGCTGTTCTGAACACGGGATCGGAATCGTCAATCGACAATGTTAGGCGGGCCCCTACCTCTGCGCCTCGGCCGCAACAGTACCCCCAGCAGGAGGAGGGTCACGATGGGCGGAGGGTTGCCAACACCAGCCGTCTAAACAAGGGGGTGTTGCAGAAGAACAGACGATTTGTCGATGCCTGGGACACGGACGAGTCCTCCTCACGGCCACACGATCACTCGGGCAGTAGTGGGCCAGCAAGGAAGGTCATGGACTTCTTCAGAAGGAGAGGAAAGGCCAGAGGGGGTGAAGACCGGTGAAGCCACTAAATCTCTACCAGTGGTCGGCATGCACCCTGGCACCGGACGATACCTTGCAAATGCCGCCGTCCAAGTTGCATGAGTGTGAACCACTCAACTCTCACAAATCGCTAAAACACTATCCTACGTTTCCACATAATCTCATCTTTCTCCATTCCACCAGTTGAACGGTTCAGCATATGGCCTTGTAATAAGACGAAAAACGAAGAAAAATCACTGCCTTTCCCCTCCCTTTGTTTTAGCAACCCTCCGGAATGGTGTTTTAATATTGGCACGGAAACAGGAGCTTCATCGCGAAATCCATTATCAGGGCTCGGCAATGGAAAATGGAACCCGGGACTGGATGTCCAAGATGTTTCGCTATCCTGTACCCCCCTTTTTTGCTTATCAACGCATTCACAGGCACTGGGTGTTGGGGGTAGGGGGTTGGCGCGAGGTTTTCTTCTTCTTTTCCTTTCCCCAATAACATCGGCGCGCGGCATCTTGGGACTAGTATGGTGGAAGAAGGCACCTCCTCCGCTGCGGCATGTCGCTCTCCTCTCCTCTCCTATTCTTCCCTTGGATGGACGGACCCGACCCTTTTGTGTGGACCGGAAAAAAGTCGAGGCAGGAAGACCAGAATGGGGTTGGATGTGGTCAGTTGGGAGACAAGCTCTGAACAAAGCCGGAGGACCGCCGAAAAGGGCCGAGTCCTAGAAGATTTGGATGGTCGCAATCGAAGGAAGAGAGAGAGAGAGCTTGGAAGGAAAGGGGGGGGCTGGATAGAGAAAGATTCTTGTACTGAGACTGTTTAGTGAGGAAGAAGATGCCACACGTTGCTTGAAGAGAATAAGCTGCTTGCAAATCGGTTGTTATTGGCAGCCACTGTCCATCGTGACTCGATACTCTTTTGTTCCCTTTTGCTCCGGCAGGCAAAGATTGGATACGAAGGAGGCCGTCGGATACTGAATGATGCCATTGGACCTTCTAATATTGGTTGAACTTGGCGAACTTGGCTTGCATCACCCTTCGCATTACAAGGTACGAACCTACCTACTGCGGTAGTTGCGGGACTAGAACCCGCCCCGCCGAGAGCTAGTGTTTTGGTAAATACGGATACACCTTGCTATGCAGTAGGTAAAATGGTAAGGCTAAGCTAACTATTCATGAGGCGAAAGTGGCTGAGTCTGGAGTCTCTAGCTGGCCGCGTCATTATGGAGTCGGTTCGATTTGGAAAGGGGATGAGGCAATGTATGGGTAGGTATGTATCTGTATCTTGTACCCCCTGATGTCAATGTCAACGACCTAGGATGGCGAAAACATGGATGCACGTCTTGGAAGACGAGCTTTTGCAGTCTGTCCAGCCTTACAGGGTTGAGACGGGACTTGAGAGACTGTGAAGAGTGGGGCTGGGACATACAACGAATTCCGTTCCATACGGCACGTTTGCTACTGCTAGGACCGAGACATCCTCGACTCATGGATTCCATCTAGAGGTATCTGTCTACTGAGTATCCGTATCCTCTTGTCCCGTCTTTCCCAAGGGACACTCCCTGCCATTTCCTCTTCCCTTCTGGGTTGCTGCTTCTTTAGTGTAATTGAACCAAAAACCAGGCTCTCGGCGCTGGGCGATATTGCCAATCAGATTGCGCAATCAACCCACAGGTGTCATGGGTCAGAGCTAAGGCAGGGGCCCTTCCATATCAGGACCGGGCATATACCGTCTCACGTGGTACAGCTACCATTCGAAAGGCCCAGCGTGAGGATTATCATCCAAGTGCCAGTGATTGGGGTTGGCGAGACATGAACATGATGATTGAACTCTACCTACCTATAGGTACGTATACCTGTACAATGGATACTACACGTACATACAGGTACGTATGGGAGGCGAGCAATCATCAACGGATTAAACGTGTGTTAGGTAGGTACAGTACTTGCAAGTGGCCGATGGTGACGTTGTGACCCGAGCCGAGACTCCTGTGGCCCCGCCACCGCTCCAGAGCTGGGGCATGTGCCCACGAAAGCTAGGTAGGTACCTTATTAGGTTCCTTGCAAGCTATCACTGACTGGGGGTCTCGCCGGCTTAAATTCAACGCAAGGCGGCCCCCATTTTCCCCAATCCCTCTCTTCCTTTCCTTCTTCCATTCACCCTCCCACCCCCAAAAGGCCTGCGACCATCGTGTCCAACCATCCGCCTCGCTACCAAACACCCTTTCGATGAAGGAAACCTCACGTAACCTAACGTATACTGATCGCATACGCTCCTGGGCCAGAACCAAAGCGCATGGCGGCACTCATCGCTCGACGAGACGATCCGTAACCGACACTCACTCCTCTGCATCTTCCCCACTCCCCTTTCACAATGCCGGCCATTCCGTGCCGGGCTCTTCGGGCGGCAACGCCACACCCGGAAACCCTAGCGATCCGAGCGGCGGCACGGCGGCCGATCATGGAGGCCACAGTAGTAGTCTGCCCGGAACGGCATCACCGCAGGCTACAGGGCCGGGGGCTGTCGTAGACCCGCCGCCGGGCGAGAAACAAGACAAAAAACACATCGTTATGAGATTTCTGATGGCCACCAAGACCATCATGCTGTACAGCAAGTTGAATCTTGCCTTGGTCTTCGTGCCCGTCGGCATCATAGTCAAGGAGCTCGACATGGCTCCGGGGCTTGTCTTTGCTATGAATGCCATTGCTATCATCCCGCTCGCCGGCCTTCTAAGCTATGCAACCGAAACTGTTGCTCGTAGGCTCGGAGACACCATCGGTGCCCTGCTGAACGTCACGTTTGGTAACGCCGTAGAGTTGATCATCTTGTGAGCGCCCCCCCCTTGAAATCCCACCGCTGCTGTTACTTTACCCCTCCCGTTCGCGGCTCAGGAGCCTCAGCCCCCAACCCTCAAGACCTGTGAGCTAACCATTCCGTCTTATAGCATGTATGTCTACCTCAGTAAAGTGATCAAGACAAGAAAGAGCGAGAAGCCCGACACCAAACAGGCATTATCAGATCAATCGCGTCCCATATCATTTGACTTGCTCTCTCGTTTTCTAGTTATTTAACTCTCCCCGTGTCTCCCGTGTCTCGCCTGCATTTGTCTGGATCTCATGCTCACTAACTCGTCTTATCCTAATCTTACAGCATCGCTCTTGTCAAGGTAGGCACCACCTTGGGTCCCCCATCTCATGGCCAACGCTAACTAGAGTAGAATGAGATTCGCATCGTCCAAGCCTCGCTGCTCGGGTCGATCCTCGCCAACTTGCTGCTCATTCTGGGCATGTCGTTCTTACTTGGTGGCCTGCGCTTCCGAGAACAGGTTAGCTATAGAGTCGGTAGTAGTCGATCCCTGACCAGCTGCTGATGTGCCACACAGATTTACAACAGCACCGTCACTCAAATGAGCGCATGCTTGTTGAGCTTGAGCGTCATCAGTCTAGTTTTACCTGTCCGTGGTAGCCTGCCCCTAACTTTCGACCTGTCTGTAAGCTAACATAGACATGCAGACCGCTTTCCATGCATCGTTCTCCGACACGAAGCTGGCTGATCAGCAGTCTCTGAAGATCAGCCGAGGAACCAGCGTGGTAAGCTGTTTTGCCTTCGCTGTTCTTATGAGAGTCCCGTTAACTGATCGTCGAACAGATCCTGCTCCTGGTGTATATCATATACCTACTCTTCCAGCTGAAGTCGCACGCGTATATGTATGAGTCTACGCCACAGTATATCATCGATGAAGAGGCCACCCCAGGGCCAGTAGCTGGATGGCTCGACTCGTCTAGTTCTGATGACAGTTCCTCGTCGAGTTCGGACTCGGATGGCTCTGGCCACTCGAGAGACACCGTCTCGAAACGCGTGAAGAGAGTCATCCGCGGTGGCGGTCGTAAACGCAAGCCCAGTGTTATCTCTGTGGACAACAGCGAAGCCGCCGTGACCCGGACGTCCTCCATGAGTCATACCAACGACGAGCTACCTTCGGAAGAATCGTCTTCTCGCCCCATTCCGTTCTCAAGATCGGCAACCTTGGACGGCAACGACGAGGCAGTCGAGGACGAGAAGCCACATCGGCACGGTGGGCGGCGACATCGACGTTCCTTGAGAAGACATCGCAAGAACAAGAAGAAGGCCCTTCACTCGGGATCTCAAGATGTTGGTCCAGGTGGGGAGACGATTGCCGAAGGCCCGGAGGTGCTAGAAAAGGACTCTCCGACCACTGGAGAGCCACGCCGCGTCGACTTTGCTCTCTCTGACGCCACATCCCAGGGGTACGGCACCACCGCCGAAATCCTGGCGAACAGGCTCCCTTTTACCGGCCTTCGAAACATGTCTCTGCGACCTGTTGCCAAGAGCCTGGCCCCAACTGTCTTTGTGCAATCCCCGGAACTTGCTGGCCCAGCCATCTCCCCTGGCCCGGTGCCGCGTGTCAGATACGGGATTCGAAGGACAAATTCTCTCCCGGACCGCCTCAACCAGTTATACCGCCCTCCTGGCGCCATGATGCCCTCGCAAATCCCTCTCACTTCTTTGACCAGCGGGGCGGCCGCACAGAATGCCAGAATCGAGGAGCATGACCACCTGTCGCGTACAAGCGCTATCATACTCCTTGTTGTCTCCACTGGGTTGGTTGCGGTGTGCGCCGACTTTATGGTTGAATCGATTAGTGGTCTTGTGGCAAGCAGCTCGATTTCCGAGATCTTCATCGGTCTCATCGTCCTCCCGATCGTTGGCAATGCGGCGGAACACGTCACAGCCATCACGGTGGCGATGAAGAACAAGATGGATCTCGCAATCGGCGTGGCGGTCGGCAGTTCTATTCAAATTGCCCTCTTCATCACGCCGCTTGTCGTGATCCTGGGGTGGATCATGGAGCGCGAGATGACGCTATACTTCACCCTCTTCGAGACGGTCTGCCTCTTCGTGTCGACCTTTATCGTCAACTTCCTGGTCCTAGACGGCCGGAGCAACTACCTCGAGGGCGCCCTCCTGTGCGCTACCTACGTTATCATCAGCCTCGTGGCTTTTTACTACCCCGACGTCAGAGATGCTAGCGTTTGGGGCTCGTAGGACAACACCAACCAATAGGTACCTATCCATTTTCAGACATCAAGAGGGAGGCCGAAAGAATACCCAAATGATGTAAAGCTATAGGGGGTTTGCGTCACCTACTTGGCAGATGGGCGAAATGGAATTTCCGAAGACCCTTCATTTGAGGTCGGTCGGCTTTACTTTCTTTCACTCCTTTTGGCCTGCTCGTTGTGGGATTACCATGGGACAGGCTCAATTATTCGGATACTGGCGAGGGGGCCAAAACCAGATTGTAGTCGTATGAAGGTAGAGGGCAGTTCCCGTGTCTCATTGGAAGGCAAAGCGATTTGCATCTCTAGTTAAAACAGTACGGAAGATAGCTCTCTCTCTCGCTGCTTTTCTCTTCTAGCTAGGAGGCAGCGCAATTTCTCTCGTTAAGCGCTTTCTGCAACGACTTGTTACTCCTCCCATATTTCCATCGGGATCGTATGTATGAGACGAGCTTAAAGATGTGGACTGCTGAACCAAAGTACTTCGTAGAACCCGGCCACGCCTTATTACACTAGATTCACAGGTGGTGTGGGCACCTGTTTGCCGAGTGAGGCCGCCTGGCGTTGCGGGGATCAGGTACATCAGGTACAGTACCTGTAGGCCCCCCCTGTCCCATCAGAGCTACTGCGTAGTGACAATCAAACCTTAGCCGGGCTAGAATATACAGAGAGCTCCATCCAACCGTCTACAATACGATTTGATTAGAGTTGCTTGGCGGATTTGCACAGCCCTCTGCTTCTCTTCCTTCACCTTCCTCTACTCCGAGGCCGAGGGATCAGCAATTAATACGGAGCTGACGTGTCGATAAAGAATTAACCTGCTGTTTGCTTCTCCAACCTTGACAAACCAATCACAACAGCAAACAAACCCTCCCTTGCCCGATATCCCGTTAATAACAGACAACCTCCTCCTCCATCTTACGACATACCTTGATCGACCACACCTTTCCAGATACGGGTCGCGATGTGTTTCGGCAGTAAAAAGGATAACATCCAGGACGAGGACGATTTGCCGGCCCGGCCAGCACAGTACGCGCCCCCTCAGCCGACGTACGCTCCTTCCAAGAAGGAGAGCATGCCGGCATCACCGCCGCCTCTGCCGTCGCAGAAGCCGGACCCGCCGTACCACCAGCAGCAGCAGCAGCAGCAGCAGCCAGTCGCCGAGCTTGCTGCCGACGATATCGCCCCCCCGCCGGGCCCGCCGCCCTCCCACCAGCAGCGGTCTGACAATGCTGACTACGCACCGCCGTCGGGCCCGCCTCCCCGGCAGCAGGGCGTTGTAGACGAATATGCTCCTCCCTCGGGCCCGCCTCCCCGGCAACAGGGAATTGCCGATGAATACGGCCCTCCGTCAGGCCCGCCCCCGTCTCAGAGGCGAGACGATGCTGCCGGCTACGCACCGCCTCCAGGCCCACCTCCCTCCAAGCAACACGGCGACATTGACGAGTTCGCACCACCCCCGGGCCCACCCCCTTCGAAGCAACAGCTCAACGACTACGACTTCGCGCCGCCGCCGGGCCCGCCGCCGGCGCCCCAGGCAGACTACACGGCGCCGCCGCCGGGCCCACCCCCCTCGCACGCGGAGAAACCCAAGCACGAGTGGGAGGAGCTGGTGCCCGACACGTCGCTCTTCCCGCCGCCGCCGGACATCTTCTCCGGGTGGGACCGGTCGCCGGCGGCGAACGCGACCGAGGCCGAGGCCGAGGCCGGGGAGGCGTGGTGTGCGCGCCACCCGATGATGGCGCCCCTGGCGCTCGACGGCGCCGCCGAGGAGGCGAGGCGCGCGCACGCCTTCCAGTTCGTCGAGCCGCCGAGCGGCCTGTTCCACGGCAGGCTGGAGAGGGTGGGTGGCGGCCTGGGCGTCTGGAGGGGCCGCACCGAGCCGAACGCGCCGGATAGCTGCCTCATCGCCTACCCGCCGCTGTATGCGGTCACCAGGGACAGCCCGCTTGCGCTGCGGCCGACTAGCAGCAGCGCCGGGGGGGTGGGCGGTAGGAAGAGGACCATCTACTACGAGGTGCGGATCCTGGCGGATGGGCGGCGCGGCGACACGAGCCTCGCCATGGGGTACACGGCGCTGCCGTACCCGGCGTTCCGGCTTCCCGGTTGGCACAGGGGTAGTCTGGCGGTGCACGGCGACGACGGGCATAGGTATGTCAATGACCGGTGGGGGGGCAAGAGCTTCACGGAGCCGCTGGTCAGGGGCCGCACGTACGGGTTGGGAATGACCTTCACGGCGGACGGGGAGGGGAGGCTGAGCGTGGATGTTTTCTTCACCGAGGGGGGCCGGGAGAAGGGGAGGTGGAACCTGCATGAGGAGACGGATGCGGAGCAGGATCTGCCTGTTACCGGGCTGGAGGGGTTCCATGATCTTAGCTGCGCGGTGGGCACGTTTGACGCCATTAGCTTTGAGGTCGTCTTCGATCCTGCGATGTGGCTTTATAAAGGGGTCGGGGCTTGAGAGCCCTGCCACTTAGGGGGCCTCCCTTTTGGCTTGCCTTTTGCTATGGACTTTAGTTGTTAATGTTTAGATATGCGGCAGCGAATATGAGCCCTGCTTTGCTGTATCGGCCTCCCAGCTACTCATGTTTTATTATTTCCGGCGGATGCTTCGTCTGCACATACCTGGGTATCTACCTATCTAGACACCTAAGGGAATGTATCAATTACGTAGTCTGACGGCTTGCCGTGTGGGTCAGATTTAGACTACCGGCGGCCGCTAATCCCCACCAACCAATGAACTGCTTCCGGGACGGCCCTGACCCTCTACAATATAAAACCCATTTGATATTCCAACAAACCCGTCGTCGCATCGTCCCCAAACATGTGATAATGTCCCGCTACGGCACCGGCGACGGCGACGTCGACGATGACGACGAGTATTGGGACAGCGACACGGACGAGATCCACTCGCTCGCCTCGGAGGAGCTGCACGAGGGCCGGCCGAACCGTTGGACCGGCGCGGCGTCGACGTGGAGGACCCTCACCGAGGATGACAGGCAGACCTACGCCGCCCTCGAGGCCCTCAGGAGCAGGGACCTCGCCGCACACCTCTACAACGCCTTTGCGCTGAGGCGGCCTGGTCTACTGGCTGCTGGGAGAGTGCCGGGTCCTGGGGTAGGTTGAAGAAGACAACTTCCAGTTTTGTTTCATTTTTATTTCTACTCTTTTTGCTTTTGCCTCGTCCCGGTACCATGGCTGACAGAGCTGCAGGACACAAACAAGCAAACGGGTGGCCAAGTCAGTGCCGAGGGATGGGCGCCCCAGAAGTCGTGGACCGCCTGGCCTATGCGGGAGGACGTCGTGCCGGCAGAGGACTTCATGAATCGCCGGGCCGACGACGGCGACGGAGACGACGCCTTCGTTTTCCGCAGCCGGCAGCAGGAGATGCCGAGCACCGGACTCGAAGAGGAGCTGTCCGCCACGATGCTGAGGATCGCCAAGGAGAGGTTCCGGCGGAGGGAACTGCGAGCCTCACCCATGGCGGCGGAGGAGGAGGAGGAGCCGTCATCGCCCCAGGCCATCAAGCCCTCGATTGAAAGTGGAGACGAGTTACCGGTGCGCATCAAGGTGTCTTCGAGTCAGGACGAATCCGACGGCGGGGGTGCGCCGCTAGACTCCTCACGTGGCAGGAAACGCCAGCGTCGGGATTCACCCACATTTCTACCAGTGATCTCGGCCGACGACGACCTCTCGTACGAGCTGCTCCGCCCAGCGGCAAGGAACATCATCGGAAACCTGGACGCGGCACTGACCATCCTCCACAACGTCCGGGTAGCCGGCCTGAACCGCCTGTCCGATCCCTCGGACAGCGACGGGGAGAAGTCGGCCTCTGGCGACGCTGCTGCTGCTGCTGCGCCTCGCCGGGGGAAGCGAAGACGGCCCGGGCGCGAACGGTCGCGCCCCACGCGGCGGCGGAGACCGGTGCCGCTGCGCGAGAGGCGAGCCGGGCGGCCGCGCCGCGCTCACGCGCCCAGGGACGGGGAGACGGAGCAGGAGATGCGCGTCAGGGTGGCCAGGGAGCAGAAGAAGCGGATCCCCGTCTTCTCGGACGACGACGACGACGAGGGCGAGTCGACGGGGCCGGAGGCGAAGCCCCACAGGCCGAGGAGCGGACAACGACGACGACGTAGTAGTAGGGGGAAATCGGTGCCGCGGTCCGGGAGGTCTGCCGACGGGCGCGGCGAGGACTGGCATAGGGAGAAGAAATTGGCTAATTGGGGGCTGAGGGATTGGAGGGATGTCGTGGGAGCGGCTGCGCTGGCTGGGTTCTCCCCTACGGTGGTCGCGCGTGCGACTCAGCGATGCGCGAACCTCTTTCACCAGCAGATGGAGATCCGCACCCTGGTGGAGGAGCAAGCCGGCCCGGCGAGCGGCGACAGGGAGGAAACCGCACGGTACATCCCTGGAAACCCCGTCGTTTCATCATCGGACGAGGAGACGGATGCCATGGAAGAGATGGACCGGGTCCGGGCGGCGAGCCGCCACTCGAGCGTCAAGCCGGGAGCAGCGTCGTCCTCGGAGGAGGAATTCGGGCAGCGCCGGGCCCGCCGCGGCTCGGTCGTGTCGACCGTGGCCCTGTCGTTCTGCCACCGCCGCGGGTGCCCCAGGGCGGTCGACGGCTTCGGGCGCCGGGATAACCTCGTCCGGCACCTCTGGCTCGTCCACGGCGAGCGCGACCCCGCGGCGGCGGCGGCCAGGGACGAGGATAGGGCGGACGAGATGGTCGGCGCCGTCCACGTCGACGGGTTCCTCAAGCCTATCAAGGCTAGGACGGGTTGGAGGGGCGCGGATGCCGTCAGGAGGACTAGGTTGGGGAAGTCGCGTAGGAGGGCGGGGGAGTCTGGGGAGTCTGATGATGGATATCGGGCTGAGTTCAGCGACGATATTGTAAAGGCTGAGCCTGAGGAGCCTTGGATCTAGTGTGGGGATTAATAGGTTAACTAACACCTTGTTATTGATGTGCGTTGGTCCAATACCGCCGTCTCCGTCACCGTCAAAGCCATGCGCAGCTAGCTCCTAGCTTAAGTCTCGTCAGAGGAGGAGAGGAGCTCATGGATATCTAGGCTACAAAGGCACACCAGTGATCTTAAAACGAAGGGGCGAGTTTTCATCGTCTGATCTTCCTAGGGGAATGAATCCTCGAGAATGAATGGGATGGGATACCTAGTTCATCATTGGCACTGCACAGACAAGTTGCAACAAGGAAAATCGAAAAAAAGAGTGCGAGTAAGAGGCAAAAACACAGGGTTCAACAGTATGTATGCCCTGCACGAGTGTAGCTACATCAATCAGCTTCAGTTGTGGGTATTATCTTTTGGTATCTAGGTAAAGACAACATCCTCCACGAATGAATAGCCTCAACCTCAATCATCAAGCCCACCCCATTCACTGTCGCTCCCTGCCTGCTCCTGGCCACCACTCTTCTGCTGGAGCTCCAGCTTCTTCCTCCGCTTGCTACCCTCGATCGCCCCCCGCTTGTTATTCTCCCTCCGCTTCTCCCACGCGCTCTTGGTCGAGATCTCGGCCTTGCCGCCCCCCGTCCTCCGGACCTCCACGCCCCTGACCTTGAGGCGCCTCTTGTCCCCCTTGGCGACCTTGGGCAGCGCATCGAGCAGCCACTTCTGCACGCCCCCGCCCGACCCGGCCGCGCCGCCGGCCTGCCTCTCGCTCGCGGCGATGACGTTGGCCACGCTCCTGACAAAGGGCACGTCATCGGCGGTGTAGAACGTGACGGCGACGCCCCCCTCGCGGCCGGCGCGGCCCGTCCGCCCCGCGCGGTGCACGTACGCCGCAGCCGAGGCGGGCACGTCGTAGCTGACGACGCCGTTGACGCCGGCGAGGTCGACGCCCCGCGCTAGCACATCGGTGGTGATGAGCACCCACGCGTCGCCGGCGCGGAAGCGGGCCATGACGGCGGCGCGGGCGCGCTCGGACAGGCCCGAGTGCAGGACGGCGATGCGGGCGGCGCCGCCGGCCTCGGGCGGGATGTCGTAGCGGAGCTCGTCGTGGAGGGCCTGGGCGCGCTCGATGGTCTGCGTGAAGACGAGGAAGGGCGGCCGGAGCGGCGGGCCCGAGTCCGCGCCCGAGACCGGGTGGAGGAGCTGCCGGAGCGCGAGGAGCTTGCCTGGCTCGGTGGCGGTGTAGATGAGCTTGTGGGTCACGTTGGGGACCGCGGTGTCCTTCAGCCCGACGACAAGGCGCACCAGTGGCCGCGCGGGGAGACTCAGCTGCGCTGCCCTCTTGTTGACCTGCTTTGTTATCAGAGTCTCGATGTTCGAGGCCATGGTCGCGGACCAGAAGGTCAGTTGGAGGTCCGGGTTCGTGCAGGCTTTCCAGATCGCCAGCGTCTGTTTCTGGAAAAGCGGGTCTAGAAGGACGTCGGCCTCGTCGAGTATGAGGGATGTGACGCTTGGAAGAGCCTTGTTCGCCCCTGATTTCCCGCCAGAGAGGAGGTTGAGAAGGGATTTCGGGGTCGTCACGAGTATGTCTGGAATCACCATCCGCTTCGGCGCCGTACGAGCACCATCCTTGCCCTCCTGGTGGTGGTCGGATTCGTCCTCCGAGCCCGCCTGAGACGCTTCACCATCGGATTCACCCTTGTCGCTCGCCTCACCCTCCTGCTCGTCTTTCAGTTGCTCTGCAGTGATATGCAGACCCTTTCTCATGGGATAGATCCGGACACCAGTACCGGCGGCGAGTTTCCTCCCCTCGTTGACGATCTGGCTCGCCAGCTCTCTGGTTGGCGCAACGACAATAGCACTGAGCTGACGGTCCTCGACGTCAGAGCCCTGCAGCCCCTTTCTCCGGATGGCGCCCGTGATGGCAGGAATCAGGAAAGTCACAGTCTTCCCGCTCCCAGTGGGAGCCACGGCCATGAAATCAACCCCCGCGCTGGCATCAATCCCGTCCGCCTCGGTAGACTTCCCCAGCGCTGTCTCGGAACGCAGTAGTAGAGGCAAGCTCCCCATTTGAACCTCGGTCGGAACCCTGAAGCCCTGCTTCGTGAGATTCTCAACCACCTGCGGAGAGATGCCATACACCTGTTGCAGTTCCGAAAACGAACTCAACGGCTGCGGATACAGTTGTAGTTGTTTCTTGTCATCCTTGCCCTCGGCCTTGACGGGCTTGTCCTTCTTCCTCTTCTTGCCGACCTTCGCCGGCTTCTCCGCGCGGCCCGAGAGCACGGTGAGTTTCAACCGGTGAGACCGCAGCAGCTGCCGACAGTCGTCTTCGTCCAGTAGTTTGATCTTCCGCTTCGAGGGCTCGGGTGTCGTCTGCTCCTTCTGCCCAGCCGCGAGGTTCTCCCCACCGCCGGCCTGGGGCTCCTTCTTTGGAGCGAAATAGTCCAATTCGCTGTCGTCCACTGCATCGGCAGCTTCCGGCGCGTCCTTGTTCCTCTTCCTCTTCGTCCCTCTCCTCGGGCCGACGTCGTCGTGGAAGAATTGCGGATTCGTGCGGTTGCCAGCGGAGGGGAGGTTCGTCGATGCAGGCTTTTCGCCCGCCTTGACCGGGGCCTGCTTGATGCCGCGGGTGAGGATCTTGAGGATGTCCATGGCTGATACCTTCTCGATCAAGACTGCGGTTTCGAAAACGGACTCGTCCGCTCCGGTGTTTGGGTCTTCGTTTTGCGGCGGAGCGCAGAAAATTTACTGAGAGCGATTGGAGAATTTTGAGATTCCGGGAAGCGGCCCCACTTCACCGAGCTGTGGAGCCCACTCGTCGTCCGAGCTTGGAATAGAAGTCTGCCAGCACCGACAGTCGATGACTGAAGAAGACTTAACATACTAGGTAGATACTCCAAGAACAAGAATAGAGGCAGCTGCTTCGGTACCGGTGTAGCGCATCAATAGACGTCATCAAAGGATATAAAACTTTCATTAACAACCCCACGAACCACTACTACTCTCACGGGTATCGGGATATTCCATAAAATGTACAAATAAACAGCAAGACGTCACCCCAACGCCGCTTGGTAGCCGGCATCCCTGCCCTAATACCCCTGAAACTCCGACAAACCCCATCCCGGTCCGGTCCCGTCGAAACCCAAAGGGGGAAAAAAGACAATATACGTTCCTCCGAGACACTGATGAGAAAGCCAACAATCTCTCCAACAACGCTCAGTTAAGGCGCGGGCTCTTCCTCCTAGTGTTTGTGCTCTGCGAGAACGCGCCTCCGGGCGGCACGTTCTCGCTGCCCTCGTAGGCGATGGCGGACATGATAGCAGCCGTCTGCTTCTTGGCGTACCGCGTCGACGGAGGCTTGAGCGACGACGACGTGCTCCGCTTGCTGAAGATGGGCAGGGTGGCGTTCTCCTTGATGGCCGGCAGCGACATGGTGCTCGCCGACGGGTCGAACATGATGGCCCCCGTCGTCAGGTTGGGGTTCACCTCGCGCAGGCTCATGCTGAGGGGGTTGCGCGGCTGGGGAGGCGCCATCGGCGGCGACATATGCGAGGATGCCGTTGTGGGCGGTGCCAGCAGGTCGAGGTCGTTGAAGACGGCGGGGGTGCCTTTGCTTGGGCTCGGCGTGTCGCCAAGTCCCGCAACCAAGATGCCGGGTGTTTCTGTGCGCGGCAGCTCGGTCGGATAGTGGTACACCTTTTTCTCGGGGGTGTCGCCGGTGGGTTCGTACTCGCGCAGCATGGTGCTGTTGATATCGTCTCTGAGGTTGCTGAGTGGGCGGCAGATGTTCTCTTCCAGCGGCGCAAGCGCGCCCGTGAGTTTCCTGGAGTCGGTCTCCATCTCGTCCCCAAGATCTCGAACCCGGTCGAATGTGTTCGTGAAGTGGGTTGAGATGTTGGAGAAGGATTTCTCGACCGTTTCGGACAGGCTCTGCAAGGACTCAGCGTGCTGCTTGTGGTGCTCGCTGTTCTCGGATCTGGCGCGGGTCACAAAGTCGTCCAAGTCCTTCATCTGAACATCTAGATCGTTCTTCTGCTGGTCAACCACGCGGATAGTCTCCGTGTGGACTGATTTCGCTGTGCCCTGGATAGAAGTGCTGTGCTCATTTGCAGTCTGTGGCGTGGTCGTTAGCAGGATCATTAGGCTGTCAAATATGGGGGCACATACACTCCAGTCATCCTTCAGCTTCTTCTTAAGGGCAGCCTTGGATTTGGAGATGCTGTCCAAAATCTGGCTACCCTCGGAATTCCAAGCATCCATCCCCTCTGAGTATTGAGACACGCTTCCCTGGAAGGTTTGGTTCGACTCGCTGACCGTCTTCTGGAGGAGGGCACCCTTTCCAGCCAGACGAGACTCCTGGAGTTCCGCTTGAGAGTTGATCAGAGTCGAGATTTGAGCCAAAAGCTGCTGGCGTTCTTCGGCTGCCTGCACCCGCTCTTGGCTCAGGACGTCCTGGATCCGATTGGAGACGGACTCGTTGGACTGCACGATGGCATCGCCCGCGCATTCAAGTTGATGCCTGAGTCTATCAGATTCTTTCTTCTGGGCGTTGATGTGCCGGAACAGGTCCTCGAAAATGGTCTTGCAGTCTTTTCCAAGGGAGCTGTACGACAAATGCAACTGGGGTAATAGTCAGCAAACATGCGTATGCTTGAAGGGGCTAGGACTGGTTAATACCTGACTGTGGAAGGTAGTCAGTTCACTGAGGACATCAGCAGCTATCCTCTCAGCGGCGGCGGCAATTGACTCGAGGCTCTCTCCGACGCGCTGTTTGATGTTATCCCGAACAACTTTGATCTCCTCCAGCACATTGTCCATCTCCTCCTTCGACTTCTCTTTCTGCTCCATCAGGTCCTTCTTCGACTCGCCGAACTGACCAAGATTCTCATCCATGAAGGCCTGTGTCGACGACAGCTTTTGCAGCTCTTCTTGGACAAATTGCTGCATCCTGTCGGACACGCTGGAAATGTGCTCCTCCTGCCCTTTGCGGAACTCCTGGATCCGCCCCTCAACGAGCTCCGTGACATTCGACACTTGGCTCTGCGACATGCCCCACGTGCTACGGTTCAGATTCTGCAAGTCCGACTTCCGCTTGTTCTTGGAATGGAGGGCACCGACATCCCCAACCGTCTTCTTCAGAGTGTTGATGAGCTCCCCGCCGACGGCGGCAAGCTTCTTCTCCGTCTGCTGGTGTGCCTTTCGAACGTGCGTCTCTTCGGCGAGAGTCTTCCGCGTAGCTGCCAGGACGAGCTCTGCCTGGTCGAGAACCTCCTTTGTGTTGTCGAGCTGTGTCTTGGTCCCCTCGTGCTCCTTCTTGAGTCCCATGAAACTCGAGGTTAGAGAGAAGAGCTCCTGCACCTTGTTCCGAAGGTTGGCCTCCATGGTTTCCATCTTGGCCGCCTGTTCCTCTGTCAGGATTCGCCGAGACTCGTTTTGAACAGTCATCTCCTCGTATGCCTCGTTGGATAGGTAGACACCATTGCGCTGGCGAGTCGCAATGAGCTCGCTCTTGAGCTTCTCAAGCTCGGTGCTGAATTCGCGCAAGAGGGTCTTTTTGTGAATCATTGCATTGACCTGTGGCTTGTTGCGGATGTTCTTGGCGCGGAAGGCATAATCCAGCGTAGAGATGGTCTCCTCGAGGTTGCTCTTGGCCGGCGAGATGGTTGCGATGATGCATGTCTTGGTGCGTCCCCCCAACGAGTCTTGAAGCAACCGGGTAAGCTTCGATTCCCTGTAGGGAATGTGGGAGCTGCGGTCAACGAGGGCGTTGATGACACGGCCAAGGGTGAGGAGGCTCTTGTTGATCAGGCCTGCCTCGGCAGCTCGCTTGTTCTCGGCCCCGGATCGTTGGATGTTTTCGCTTCCGGCAAGATCAACCAAGTTCAGCTTGCCGGTGCAGAAGTAGTCCTCGCCGTTCTCCCCGGTCCTCTTGGAGTTGACAGTGATGGTGAAGACTGTGTGACTCCGACTACTCAGGTCGTTGCATTTAGTAGCAGCAACTTGGCGCCTCACGCTGCCCTCTTGAAGCCACTTGAGGCCCTCGGTCGCGGCGGTAATGTGTCGCTCCTCCATGCCTTGGACGACAGTTGTGGCATGGCCCTTCCGAGAGTTGTCGTCGTAGATCTTGAGCTTGGCGTTCTCATCTGGAGACAAGAGGTCGCGCAGCTCCTCGTTGTATAGCTCGATGAATGAGCAGCGGACACAGTTCTCCGTATCGTCAATCTCTAGCTTGTTAAAGAGAGCGTGTAGTACTCGGGGAATGATACCAGCCGAATCAGACAGAAGGCCCAAGGTATCGCTCATGTCACCAGACATGGTGTATGTCTTACCGGTACCCGTCTGCCCGTAGGCAAAGATGGTACAGTTGAATCCGGCCAGCATCTACAACAGTCAGCTCCCATGCAACAGACATCAAGATGGTGTCATTTGTTTGTTACATACCTCGTCGAGGATGGGCTTGACGACATCATCGAAGACCATGCTCTGGTCCGCCGCCGGGGAGAAGACACGGTCGAAGTTATATCTCTTGTTGCTCAGAGCATTGGGGCCCATGGAGAGCTGGACAACCTTGCCCTTTACTCCCTCGGAAGACACGACGACGGCGCTATTTTCCCGCACCTCGCGCTCGTTCCGTCCTCGGCAGCGAACAACGACATTGATGTTGGTCGACTCTCCATCGTCCCCTTCGAAATCACGCTCCTTGCGCTTTGTTCCTGTTGTGGTGACGGATGACACCGACTCGGCCGGAGATGTCGCCCCAGTTCGGTCAATTCGTGATGCCGTAGTTGTCTGGCGGCTTAATGCCTGCCTCGCTGTTGAGGCGCGTTTATTGATTCGGCTGCCTGGACGTGGGATAGCGCCGGATCTGAGACTCGGCGCCATGGATGAGGTGGTTCTGCGCTCCATAGGAGCAGATTTCGCGTTGTATTTGAATGGCTTCTAGTGGGTGATACCTAGTTGTTGGCGGGATAATTAGGTCGTAAATGGAACCGCGTCGAGCCCAAGACCTGGGGGTTAAGGAAATTAATACGACACTTTGTCTCCAAAGCAGAAATTAGAAGCCTTGAAGGCGACTCTTTGCAGGCCCTGGTTGACGATCCAGGGTAGGGAGTCGTTGAATGGGAGGGGTGGAATAGGGAAGTGTGAGCGGCTGCAGGCAGGAACAAGGTGTGTTCCGCTTGAACACTCCCTGTGCTTGTCAACAAGGCTGTTTTGGGGCCGTCCCATCACCGGGGTAACCAGCTTTGGTGGGGCTCTGGTCCACTGGAGTTGGTACGTGCGTATCCGTACTAGTGCCAGGATGACGTCCCACCTGCCCCGCGACCCCCCGCCTCAGTCATGGTGCTCTGTCACGAGGCTGGGTTCGAGTTACAACTTTATATTCCCCCAAGTCTGACTTCCCACGAACAACAAACAGTTAAAGTCATTAGAAACCTAGGTAGCTAGATGCCGTGGTGGCTTCAGATGCCCTTGTCACTATCATCAGCTAGCGACTATTCATCATGGTCCTCTTCTCTGCTCAGCTCCATCCCCAACGAGCCCTTGGGTTCTTAGGTGACTTTCCCAAGATCCTCCCTCATACTTGCCCGTATCCCGTCTATTTATGAGAGCTGAGAGCTGACATTCTGCCTCATTCCAGTGCTTGGTGCTTCGTTACATGACATCCTTACCCGACTCAAGGCCGAGCCGCAACGATTCCCAAAGTTGGAGCTATTTTACTCGCCAACCAACCCTCTATCAAAAACCGTTGCTGTAAACCTGCCGGCAAACGGTCTCCGTCTCAAGTTTGATGGACCAGAGCAGCGACTGCGGCTTATAGAAGTTCTCGACTTCTCCCTGAACCATATTACTCTGAAGCCCAGCAACGAGAAAGAGAGGGACCTCGTCCGGCCACCAAACCCGAACACGGACCCAGCTCAGCCTGCGGAATCACCAAAGGGCCCTACATTCCGTCACATTTACCACCGTTTTCTGGGGCCAACATACCCTGGAGAGTTCATTCCTGCCCAGCCGGGTCCAGAGCCTGGGCCGGGGATCTATGTCCTCTCATATCCCGGTGTTGCCTTCACATTCCCCATGTCTGCATCTGAATATTCTTCAGGAAAGGACAATGTAGCCTTGATGTCGTCATCGGGCAGCCAGGTTGCTACATCTATGGCCGTGTTTTCTGGGAATTCTTGGGCCGAGGCGCGGAATAAGCTGTTCACAGAGGTTCTCCCCAGTGTCAAAACTTTTGCTCCCCTTGCCAAGGGCAAAGATGTATGCCCAGATGAGGTGTCTCTAGTCCGGATACATGGGGGTGGAAAACTACAGTTATTCCACCGATGGACAGATAACTCGACCTGGATTACGTTGGGAGAAACCACACCTCAGCACCTCGTCGCAGAACTTGGCCCGCCAGATGCCATATACCGGAAGAACGACCAGAAGATGTACATACATAAGATTCGGGCTGCCAGCGACAGCATGGCCAGGCCTAATAGGAACGACCTGAAGCAGCAGGACGACCTAACTGATACTGACCAATCGTCGGCTCACACAGCCTCGGATGATTATGACTCAAACGAGGACGCTGTCGAGGATGACGTGGCGAATATCTCTGGGGAGTGTTTTTATAACTACTTCTATCTGGGATTCGACATCCTTGTATCAACGCCGGTTACGCCCTCACGACCCCCGCCTTCCAAGGGAGCAGACGTCAGCGTTCCAGGCCGGGGAATCAGGCAAGTATCTCCCGACCAGCTCGTGGCCACGAAGATGATTCTGCATGGCAACGTGCCCGGGTCGTACCCGTTCAATAGACACCGTCGGTGTCGTTGGGAGATTCACTACCTGGAGGATCCCGGATCGGTGGATGAGCCGGTGACGAACTCGGAGACTCCATTTACGGAAATTGAAGAAAGGTTGCGAGACGAGTGGAAGTCAATCTACGCCTCCGAAGAGGAAGCTAGGCAGCAGCAGCGGGGGATGGTCCTAAATAGGGGCTGGGGGGACAGTCCGGGGTCGAGCTGTGAGCTCCTTGGGGGGTGGGAAGAGAGTGGAGGGCGCAAGGCTGGCGTTGGTGGCAAGAAGTTTGACGGCAGCGAGGATTCGACAACTACTCTGTACGGTTTCCCTGGGCTCGTGTTTGAGGTGTTGAGGAATGGCTTTGTGAGCGCAGTGACGGTGTATTAATACCCCTGGCGGAGTTGGCATTGGTTTCGGGTTTGCTGGGTGGTTTGGTTTGCATTATTATTTTCTCACACGGGACTGAGAAAGCGAGTTGACTTGGACTTTGCACTGCTGATGTGTTATGGTATGTCTATGGTATGCATCCCGTTAGCGGTTTTGGAGACCTATCGTTAAGACTTATTGTCAAACCGGGAGTCAGATCGGGGGCACATGTCTGAAGTCGAGAAGCCCATCTCACGTTGCATGGAAGTACTAACCGATGTTATCATCATACGCTCATGCACGTAGGTAAGTTTCTTCTTCATTAATAGACAAGACGTTGAGGACGTTGAGCCGAATTGAGGCCCTCGTGTTATGCAGGAAGGAAAGCTGCAGTTCTGGCCAAAACTAAAATATGCCGTCATTCGATTGAAGATTGCTGCGTAAGGGTGCTGTTACTGCAAGGCGACGTCAAGATTTGGTGATACTCTGGAGATACGTTAAGCAATTCAGATAAGGATACGGAGCTGAGTCAAAATAAAACACTGTTACAAGTACTTGTGGGGCTACCACTTCCAAAACTGTGCTCCAAGCTGGGGCTCTGATTGCCTACACGTAAGTTACCTCAACTTCGCCACAATACATACCCTGCCGTTTTACTTACCCAGCCTCTTACTACCTAGCAACAGGGGTTTTTGTCGCCAATCGAGTTGCCGCACCGATGTCACCTGGCTGTGACAGACGTGGAATCCGTAACAACCAACGCAATCCTCAATGAATCCTGGCTTTCAAATCGGCCCTTGACGAATGGGCGTTGGTACAGCTGCTTGCAGCACATTCACCTTCCCTGTCCTTCACATGATAGAATTTCCACCTCCCGCAACATTTCCCCCCAAAACTTTGGGCAAAGCTCGGAGCTTACAAGATGCGCAATCCTGCACCTTCTTGACTACGACCCCCCTTACTCGAGATCAGAGGTCACACTAAGGCTGGGGCACAACAGCCATGTCCGACCGCGATGCCAGCTCTCCAACCGACGTCCATGCTCGTCGAGCTGGCAAGCAGGCAGCGGGCTACCTAGAGCCAGAAACGCAAGCCAGACTCGGCAACGGGCCTGGAGATTCAATCGTGGATGGTGGTTCATCAAGCAGACCTGCCGCAGAGTCATCGTCGATGCAGCCCTCTCCCGATGACGTTGGCATATTCCAGCCTAGAGCTCTCCGGTCCAGCAAGGCGAACGATGACGATGGCAGCCCGTCTAAAGGACGGCGGCATCGGTCCCACAAGCAGAGGTCGAGCGGAGCCTTCTTGCTCTCCGACTCTTTACACGACAATTCCACCCAAGACCTTCGACGCCCACATCCCGACAGACGAAGTCGAAATGTTTCCGATAGCTACGGGAAAGGTTTGGCCTCCCAGGCTGCAGAACGGCCGCACTCGAGCGGCGAGTACCCTAATAGCGACTCTCCCCGATCGAGCGTAGCCCCTCTCGACCTGGACTCGACACAGATCGTGAATATGGCCTTGAACCTGAGCGAGACAAGACGGTTGGCTTCGAGGAGAACCGTTTCACAACACATATCCCCGAGGCTTGCACAACTACCGGATAGCATTGCAGGAGGTGGTCTTAGACAGCATCTCCAGCAGCAGAGGCGAATGTCAGGGAGGGTTTCCCCGAAGCCTCGGGCGCTGTCAAGAGGCGGGACGGGCAGCCAGAAGCTTAATAGTCCATTACAATCATCGTTCGATCCAGTCCACGATGGGAGTTACCGATACCACTTCTCAAAGTCGACTCTGTCGCGGGCACAGAAGGCCAAAGATTACCTCGAGCTTCTTGCTCAGTACAGGCGGCTGCTAGACTTCGTGCCGCCTCTGACGCTAGATCAGGCTGGAAGATCATCCACAGCTAGCCGTCCCACCACACCGAACGGGCTCGTTAAGCTGTCCAATTCAGCTTCTCCTAACGTCGGTGGGACCCTTGGGAGACCGTACAACCCCCTGCAGTATGTACGGAACCGCAAAGTCAGGGCGCGAGAACGGCAGGCCATTGATAGCGAAGCCCAAGGGTTCAACGATGTCCTTCGAGTGACGGAATGGGTAGACGAGGTGGCTAAACCGGGCACCTCCAGATCAAATAGTCTGCCGTGGGACGGTCTACCATCCTTTCCTCTTGCTAATGAAGAGGCGACGGATGCCAACCCGCCATCCAACGCTACGAGAGCGATATCGAACCCGTCGAAACCGAAGCGACCAAGGGTCGACTGGGTAATCGATCCCGCAGATATGGTTGCTGATCTGTACTGGCTCGAGCAGGGTGACCACAAGATGCTGGTCGAAGACCGCCATTGGAGACGTGTCTTTCCTCAAGACCCTGAACTCTACAGGCCATGGTCACGCCAAACCAATGATAGCAGTCCCCCTGTAAACCCTCAAGCTGGTCCAGTGGCAGAACTGTCAACTACCACCACCAAGATCGATTCAACCGTCTCCAAACCGGTCAAAGGGGAACGGGAACACGAACATGTTTTCAGCAGTGCCCGTGAACGTGCCCACCAAAAACTGCAAGTTCTCAAAGGGTTACATCATCATCATCGCCGGCATGGCAGTTCGATACATAGGTCCGACTCCCTGCGTGACCGTCGTGGTTCTCTATCAGACGCGTCAGTCACGGACGATGGCATCCGGCGGAGACACAGAAGCGGAACACTAGGGAGGAGCGACCTAGATGTCCTGGAAAAGCAGATGAGGGATATGATCGCCCAAGAGCAAAGAGACGAGGAGCTTAACACCCGGCACGACCCTCCCGCGGTACAGCAACCGTCGTCTCCCAACGGGGCGAGGACGCCTGAAGCGGAGAGGCTCGTGGCTTCGACTGCACCAAGCCGTACACCAAGCCACAAGAGGGAGACTTCCATCACTGAACCGACTGAGGCGGAGAGGAAGTACAGGAAGTTGAAACCACGCCCGGCATCCCCGCAACGTCCCGGCCGGGATAGTTTGGAAGTCCCACAGTCCGGAAGGCGCCATTCGGTTGACTACGACACCTCGGTGCCAAATTCCCCAGATCTGAGACCGACTCGAAACAGTCCCTTTGTCCCTGCTATAGGCATGGATCTCTCGCCTTCATCAAGCAGGCCCAGTTCTCCAAGCCGGAAGCCAATATCTAATCTAAAGAGGATCTTTCGCGATCGCAGCCGCGAGCGAGGTGCAGATTTCCACCTGGGCGATAAAGGAAGCAGTTCGGAACCGGCCATCGCAACCCGCGAAGCGACTCAAGAGCCGCCATCTGCGGAGAGGACAAGGAAGGTATCCCCGCAGCGGAGAGGCTCCGGGAGCCCCGTTAGCAAGATTGCGTCCCGAGAAACCGACAGCAGCCACAAATCACATCGGAGTATTGGTAGCATCAAACTACGTGGTGATGACTCGAGCTCTGGACTCCGAGGGCTGCTCAGAGCTCCTCGGATCGATAGTGTTCTACGCAGCGGTGTTTCCAGGGTCGGTGACCTGCTATGGAAGAAGGAAATCGAGACTAGCGAGCTGCCGTCCTCCGATACATCGTCCTCTGAGTCCGAACTGGAACCGAGGAGAGGTAGATCGAGGGAACACGCGTCGTCATCACAGACACCGCCCCACAAACCAAACGAAGTCTCTGGCCAGCATAGTGGGAAGACGTATCTTGATGTCATGCCATCGTTTGTGCCAGCTTCGGAGTCACATGGGAAGCCCGGCTTGGGCGAGCCAGGATCACCGGCGCCGTCGCGGCCACCAAGCCGCCGATCTACCCGTTTCGACCGTCTCAAACCCCCAAAGATAGACGTACAAACCCCGCCGGGCCACGGCGTCCGCGCTCCCAACGAAGTCGAAGCGTCAGCCGCCGAGTCGCGCAGGAGCAGTTTCGCCGAGGGGGTCCGCGCCGCCGACGCCCGCCTGAACGCCGCGCTCTCCCTCACGAAGCAACAGCGCCAGTTCTCCGCGTCCGCGCCGGGCGCCCGGCGGTGGCCCATCTGTGACCGCCGCGAGTCCGAGCCCTCCGCCGCCTCGCTTTCCAAATCAGAGATCGCCCGCCTGCGTACCCTCGTCCTCAGCTCCGGCATCATGGCCATGGAGATCGACCGCCGCGCCAATGCCCGCCGGCTGCTGGGGTCCGATGCAGGCTCGCAGCAGCAGCAGGAACAGCAGCAGCCGCAACCCGTCACGTGGGCAACAGTCGCCAACCTCGCGCCGGACCCCCGGTCGCGCGCCGAGCTGCTCCGCCGGCCGACGGCGCAGACCGAGGTATACCCGCTGGCGGCGCGGGTGCTGGCCTCGTCGGTCGGGTCGGCGGGGACGGCGTGGCGGCGCGACGCGGACGCGTTCGCGGGGTCGGCGGCGCCGGCGCTGGCGTCGCGGGCCGAGGAGCTGCGGGCGCGGGCGCGCGACCTGTCGGAGATGACGCGCGCCGCGGCGGACGAGGCGGACGAGGTCGGCAGGGACCTGGTCGCCGGCCAGAGGCTGGGCGTCAAGCGCGTCGTGGACGTCATCGAGAAGCTGCTGCGCCGGAGGAGGAGGAGGTTCAGGTGGCTGCGCAGGGCCGGGTGGCTTGCGCTCGAGTGGGCGCTTGTCGGGTTCATGTGGTATGTTTGGTTCGTCGTTGTGATCGCGAGGGTGGTCTTCGGGATCGGGAAGGGGGTCCTCGGCGGCGTAAGGTGGTTGCTGTGGCTGTAGTAGGCTGAACCGTGGGCCCTGGCTCCGATGAGAGCGCTGGAGTTTGATGAACTTCTTTTGTCTTTTGTTTGTCTGTCTGTCTTGCGAACACGCAGCATTGGGAAGCAGGTTTGTGTGCTCTGGATACCATTTTCGGATGCGGATGCTGCTGCTTGCTTGCTTGTATGCGCGCCTTGATACCCGCCGCGATTTTGGTTCTTTTCATCATCTTCTTTCCCGGGCTTTTATTTTCTGACCAACTGTTTTCCGACTATGCTATACACTCACCTACACGTTATGATAGTCTTAATTAGAGAGAGTGCGAGAGATGCAAGCTATATAATAATCACGACATACATTATCTACTAGTTTCCGTTCGCCCTGTTGTGTCCTATAGCAATCTAACCTTGGGCTTTAATTATACATTCATCTTGACTGGAATACCCGCAGACCACGAACGGAATACCTTCTCACATCGCATGCCTTTACCAAACGAACTACGCTGGGAAGGGATATCGGTACATGTCACGACGCCGCACAGCAGAAAAAGGAAAACTTGGGAGACTGGGAAACTCGGCCTCCCTCGAGGGCCAAGGACGAACAACGTGGTTTAACAGATGCTATTTCCAGCCCGTCTTGATCGGAAACTTGTACGCCGTCTATTTGTACATTACCCGATCTACTATACTACAGAAGGCTTGGAAACACAAAAGGAATACATGGCTCCGACGGAGCTGTATGTTCTACTCGATTCTCTTCTTGCCCTCCTCCGCATTAAGGTACCTCGAGGTACTCAACCCCCTCTCGTGCTTCGCGACCAGCGGGCCCAGGAGCTTGTCCTTCCTGACCTTGGCGATGGTCTCACGATAGCCCTCCGTGGCCCACGGGCGAGGGTTCAGCTTGGGCCAGTTGACCTGGTCCAATCATTAGCTGCTACTCGCTGGAAGGAAGGAAGGGGGGATAAGGTAGGGTGAAGGGGAGCTTACATATAGCATGCCGTTAGTGACGATAAAGTAAAAGCACCAAGCCGTAACGACGGCCCAGAAGAAGACGAATAGCCGCATGGGCCAGACGGCAGAGTCGGGCATGCGTTTGGAGAAGACGCCGAGGAAGGCGAGGAAGAAGCTGAAAGCACCGACATAAGGGATGCTCTGGATGAAGATGGGTCTCCGGTCGGCAAAGATGAAATTGGCACCGATGTTGGCGGTTGCGGGGAGATAGGTCCCGAGGAAGAGGTCGAAGCCGTCCTGTCGAGGACCGTCGAGAAAATTGTTCCTGCAGTATCTGGTGATGGCAACATTGGCGTCCTGCAGGGCGCCGGCCTTGGTCCGCTTGCCCAGGCGGGTGAGGTCCGTCTTCATGGCACCGGTGCCGGAGTAGCTCTTGGACACCACGTCGGCATTGTCTGCCCAAATGTTCCGGAACAGGAACTCGAAGGCAGGGTCTTCATCGGCAAAGCGAGAGCCACGGGCCATGATGCCCAAGTCGACGAACATGCGGTCCAGAGTCCAGCGAGCAAGCATGCTCTGCACGACGTTGGTCCGATCTAGGCAGTCCATGCAGTTTGTCCTTACTACGCTCGTCTGGAGGTTGCGGACCTCGAGGCGGCCGTCGATGTGGCTGGTAGGCATATCAACAGCACGGAAATACTGCTGTGCCACGAGGGCCTCCTGCAGTTGGTCAACGAGAAGCTGTGCTCGGTGCATTTGGAGACCCTTTGTCTCGCTGTGGAAGTCGAAGTATACGTAGTGCAGCCGGTCATAGGATTGCTGCTTGCTGCTGGGCTCAATGGTATGGAACTTCTCCTCGGTGACCTGATCGGCTTGTGTGCGCTCCTCGGGAGAGGTGACAAGCATCTGCACCATCTTCTCGTAGGCTTGCTTGACACGCTGTTCACGGCCTTTCTGGTTGACAAGGTTGACCAGGTAGTTGGCCCCGTATATGCGGATCTGCTCGTCGAAGTGGGCCTTTGCCGCAGGTAATGCAGCCTCGATGCCGCGGATTTGGAGTTTCGGCACATATTTCAGGGTATTGATCTCCGTCCAGAAGACCGGCACGCTTCCACGGGTCTGGACATAGGACAGGATCTGCATCTCCTTGCCATCAGAGCCCAGCTTCCCACTCTGCATATCGCCGCTCCCGGCGAATCCCCCAAGGCCCCTTCCGCTGTCATTGAGAATGACGATTTGTTCCGTCTCGTTGTAGTTCGATACATGGCCCTCCTCGTCGATACCACGGGACAGGTATCTTGTCCCAGCACGATGCCGAGATCGTCGCGTAATGAGGACAACGGTGAGCGGCGTGCCCTTGAAATGTGTCGGGCGAATCTCCAGCATGCCAAATATCACCGGGAGGATGAAGGGATCGATCCCAGGCTGCGGAGCCGGGTGGCCTCTTCCACCTCTTGTCCGGAAGTCAATAAAGTCGGACTGGACAAACCTGTTCCAGAAGAAGCGATCGTCGGCCCTCATCCATAGGGGGCTGGGACTGTCATGCTGCGCCTGTCTTTGGAAACTATTCGTGAGGTCGACCGAGTACGAGAAATACATGGGTCCCGACTTGATGAACGTCTTAAGCAGGCTGAGGAACTTGTCCTCGTCCGGGTCGTGGATCTGGCGCTCGCGCAACGGGAGGAATTCGGTGGATATGACCTTGTAAACCATGTGCCCCTTGAGTCGACCAACTGGTTGGGCCTTCGTTATTACGATTATGTATTTGTCTATGAACGTCAGCTATTTCGCCAGGCTATCTATGGGGTGGCAGCCTGGGGAGAACCTTACCAAGTCTCAGCCTGATCATGCCCAGGATACCAGCGATGCTGGACACGCGGGAAACCCGCTTCCCAGAGACTAGGGAGCCATCGAGGAGACGAATGTCGCCAGTCGGCCGATCAATGCTGAGAACAGGCGCGTTGGGGGAGGACGGAGACGTGAAGATATACGAGTCGGGGGCGACCTGGACGTTGGCGTCCCGGTAAGGGAGAGTCATCTTGACAGGTGCGCCGGTGGGTTAAAGCGTCAATTTCTGCCGAATCTCGAATTCCATCACCAGTTGATGTCAGGGCGGGGCGCAGTGCAGTTGTGGTGAGCAGAGTGCAAAGTCGAGTCCTTGGGTTGTAGCAAGCTTGGGACTCGATAAGAAGCCGCACCTTGATTTCAACACGTAGCTGACACTGCGAAGGCGTGCCAACTGCCAATGGCGGCGGGCTTGTGAATCTGCAAGGCGCTTGGGCCAGGCCCGTTTCTTCAGAAAATGGAAGGACCGGACCGACCGAGGTACCGGTACCCAACCCACAGCCAGCAATTACGTAGGACGCAAGCGAAAGTAGCCTCACCTGACCAAAGCACGGACCAGGAAAGTGCAGGCCTCTTTGATCTGATGAGGCGCCTACCTACAAGGTAGGCTTCGACGAGTGGAACATTATCACCATCAACTTCCGGCCGGCTTCCCATCACAACCCTAAACTCCAGCTCACCTCCTAGTTCTGCAGTCAAGACTGGCATACGATTTTCACCCGGCTTGAGGAATCCTTCATCCGCATCTACTTATCAGTGTTATTGTCCTGACCTCGACCTTGGACTATCCTTTCTCTTTCAAAGTCCGTCCGAAATACCTATCGCGGACGACGTCAGCCTCGGATTCTAGGCCCACAACATCTACATACGACCCCTTCGCCAGTCCTTCCGTCAACGTTTATACCTCCCTCATCATGGCAGCTCGAGGCCCCCCTGGTGCTCGCGGAATGGGCAACCGCTTCGCCCAGTTCAAGCTGGTGCTCCTAGGTAAAGCCCTCTCCCCCTATATTGCTCTCTTAATGTGGACAGGGGAATACTGACCGTCCATCCGCAGGTGAATCTGCTGTCGGAAAGAGCTCCATAGTGCTGCGGTTTGTCAAGGTGGGTATTCCCGACAGGGTATCCAATATCACAGAGACTGACTGAACTCCAGGATCAATTCGACTCGTACAGAGAATCTACGATCGGCGCTGCTTTCTTAACACAAACCATTTCGCTCGATGAGAACACCACAGTCAAGTTCGAGATCTGGGACACAGCCGGCCAGGAAAGATACAAGTCTTTGGCACCCATGTATTACCGAAACGCGAACTGCGCCGTGGTCGTCTACGATATTACCCAAGCTGTACGTTCAAGCCTTTGCTGCGGCGCTTTGAGATCCGCGTGCTGACATGATGTTTCCATAGTCGTCCCTCGACAAGGCAAAGGCGTGGGTGAAGGAACTGCAACGACAAGCGAACGAGAACATAATCATTGCCCTGGCTGGTAACAAGCTTGATCTGGTTACCGAACAGCCAGACAAACGGGCGATCTCGGCTGCGGATGCCGAAGCGTACGCCAGAGAAGCCGGCTTGCTCTTCTTCGAGACCTCAGCAAAGACGGCCGAGAATGTCCGGGAACTATTTACGGCAATCGCGAAGAAGTTGCCGCTTGACCAGGTCGGCCCCCGACATGCCCGGCCAGGCCAACGACCCGGCGTCAGCCTAGCGCCGGAGAACTCGAATACTCAAAGCAGCGGCCCTTGCAGTTGCTAGGTTCGTGTCACTCCAGGGGGAGAGTGGGAGAGTTAAGAGTTTCAGGAAAGGAGTGGGAAGTGCAAACGTCGCATGCTGTCGTGGTCGGGATGGTGTTACCAGACTTATTAGAGATGGATCGCAACATTCGGGAGTGGACTTTTGGTATGATAATCGACTTTCGGTCATTGACATAGACTTTTGGTCTCTGAGAGAACCCATTACCTTGGAGGTTCAGGAATGTCGCCTAATTTCGGTGCGGAGTCTTTTGGGAGGATTGGTCTTGGTCACATATTTTAATCCCTCTTTCTTTTGTCTGGTGTCTACTTATCCATACTTGGTGCCTGACTTCGGGGTGTGGTCGAAAGGGACAGCTGCATCTGATCTTCTCGAGGTGGAAGGCCGGAAGGGAAGCAAGGGGATAATCTTGTCGCGGTTCCCTGAATAGGTTGCTAGGGACAGTGCGGGAGGCCTACATCTATCTATCCATCCATCTATCGCATTTCGCGTTGCTGTACAGTACCTAAGCAAATAGAGCAACTGCTTCACAACGGACGCCTAGTGGTTAATGTCAAAGGTAATCAATAGCATACCAAAAGAAATAGGAGGTTTTAATCATCTCGTGAGATCTATTTATCTACTCATTACTCCAAGTGACGCATTTTGGTGTCGGCTCTGCTGAGTGCTTGCTTCCTTGCTTGCTGGGGTGGATCGGCGCAATAGCGCCAGTGTGTGCCGTGCCGAGCAGCGGCGCCTCTAGACTGCTTTTGCCGAACTTTTTCCTCGAGCATTTTCCGTTTGGATCTCCCGACACAACCTCCGCCAGAAATCAAATCGTGCCGTGCTGGCCATTGCATTCCCTCATGTTGCGGACTTCACTTCGATCCGTGAGGGCACTCGGCAGCAGGCCTGTTGCAACTGCTGCTGCCCGCCAATGGCGCCCCTCGATCGCGAGACCGGCCGGAGTAGTCACCAAGGTATGGAGGTCTCATGCCATGTTTATCGGGACCTTCAGAGGCCGCCTGGGACGGCGCTCCATGCAGATATGAACTGTTACTAACGAGCGCTACGCTGCAGAGATGGCTCGCCGATGAGAAGAAACCAAATACAGAAGCATCCAAACCGGCGGCGATCCCAGCTTCCGAGACGACAACGGCTCCGTCAACCCAACCTCCTCCCCTTCCAGAGGATTCCGTCGCCTCCTCGACGATACCACCAGAGAATGTCCCTCTAGAACCGCCTGCTCCCGAGTCCTCGACCGCTACCTCACCGGCTGCGGCAGCACCACCCCCAGCGACACCGCTTGGTCCCAAGAAGAAGGGATTCTTCCGTCGTCTGCGCAACTATGTCCTGACCCTCTCGATCCTGGGCGCCCTCGCCTTTGGCGGTGGTGTGTGGTACTCGCGCATCAACGACAACTTCCACGACTTCTTCACCGAGTACATTCCCTTCGGCGAACAGGCGGTGTTGTACCTTGAAGAGATGGAGTTCCGCAAGCGCTTTCCCCAGGTTGCCCAGCGGGTCACCGGACGGCAGCGGGACGGAGGAGATAATGTCAAGGTTCCGGCACAGAGCGGTGCTTCGTGGCGAGTAGCCGACAGAGGTGACGTCGTTGATAAGCAGTCCAGCGGCTCCCGCAAGGCAGCGGCAGCCAAGGAGGCCGCAGCTTCGCCCAGTCCTATGGAGAAGCCGAAGCACGACGCTCAGAAGGTTGCCGAACCGCCGAAGCCCACCGCCGATCCGGAGAAGGTCCCGTCTCCCGCCGCTGCCCCAGCTCCTGTGATTGACTCATCTTCGTCCAACCCCAACTCGACTCCCACAACCTCTGCCCCGGACAAGGCGCCATTCAAGGCCCCTGAGGTTGACGAACCGTCGCGCTTCCCCCCGGCATCTCCCATTGACCCTCTTGCGGTCAATGGCGCCACGGAACCGGTCGTCCAGGACCTGGTGCGCATGCTGAATGACATCATCACAGTCGTGAACGCCGACGGTGCCAACGAGCGGTACGGCGCCACCATCGGCAAGGCCAAGAACGAGCTCAATAAGGTTGCCAATAAGATCAAGGCGATCAAGGCTGCCGTGGAGCAAGACGCCGCGAACCAGGTCAAGGCGCGTGTCGTGGACTTTGACAAGGCGGCCAACGAGCTCGTCACCCGAGTCGAGGCTGCCATGGCGTCGCAGGAGACGCAGTGGCGCCGCGACTTCGAATCAGAGATGAAGAGGCTCAAGGACAGCTACGACGAGAAGCTCAAGCTCGTCGTGGAACGCGAGCAGCAGCTCAACGAGGAGCGCGTGAACAACAAGCTCCTGGAACAGAGTATCGAGCTGCAGCGCCAGTTCGCGAAAGAGGTCAAGAAGATGGTGGAGGACGAACGGGACGGCAGGCTGGGCAAGCTGAACGATCTGTCTTCGGCCGTGTCCGAGCTGGAGAAGCTGACGACTGGCTGGAACGAGGTGGTGGACACGAACCTGCGAACCCAGCAGCTGCACGTGGCCGTCGAGGCGGTCCGCGCCAGCCTGGAGGACTCGCACCACCCGCGGCCCTTCATCAAGGAGCTCGTGGCGCTGAAGGAGATCGCCGCCGACGACGCAGTGGTCGACGCGGCGATCGCGTCCATCAACCCGTCGGCCTATCAGCGCGGCATCTCGACGCCCGCGGAGCTGATCGACCGGTTCCGGCGCGTCGCCACCGAGGTCCGCAAGGCGTCGCTGCTGCCCGAGGACGCTGGCGTCGCCAGCCACGCCTCGAGCTGGGCGCTCAGCAAGCTCATGTTCAAGAAGCAGGGCTTGGCCGCCGGCGACGACGTCGAGAGCATCCTCACGCGGACCCAGACCTACCTCGAGGAGGGCGACCTCGACAATGCCGCGAGGGAGATGAACGGCCTGGGTGGCTGGGCCAAGACCCTCAGCAGGGACTGGCTCGGTGAGGTCAGGAAGGTCCTGGAGGTGCAGCAGGCCTTGGAGGTACGTCTATCCTTTTGTTTACTTGGTGGTTATAGCCAGCCAACCGCTAACTGATTTACAGGTCATCCAAACCGAAGCTAGATTACAGAGTCTGAAGCTAGATTAAAGAATTGACGGTTTCTTTTGTCTCTGTATATTTGCCCGTAGGACTTGGGGGTGGATAAAAGTGAGCCGGTCGGCTATGTGTACCAAGAAAGCCAGAGTAATAGACAAACAGTAGAACTTGGACTGCAAATCCTAGCCTCCTGTGCGAGTTATGTGTGAGATGACGTTCATTTGGCATGTGTGTGTTGCAAGTCAAGGGAGGTTGCAACAGTAATCATCCACCTTGAAAGAAAACCCGCAAATTTCTAACCTCAGCTCAGACTGATTCCTGAACCTGAACTTTTGATACCTCTAAGGCCACAGCAATTGAAGCCCCCTAATGACAGTCTTGCAAAATCTTAATGCGCTTTTAAGATGACCTCAACGGAAAACCCCATTTGATACCTGTATGGACATGCCACGCAGAGTTGGTTACTCAATCTTGTCTCACTTGCGAACACCTCTCCGTCAGCCCCCTCCATCAAGACAACACACCCTCAGAACCTACAAACACACACAGCTTCCAGCCCTAGGCTATTCCACAATGGCTTCCTCCCCCACCACCCGCACCTACGAGGAAGCCCTCCGCCTCCTCTCCCAGCTCCAATCCAACAAGGCCGTCACCAACCTCTTCACGCCACCCACTTCCACCACTACCACCACCAAGCCCGCAGTCGACCTCAACGCCCTCGCCATCCCAGAGATGCACGCCTGGCTCCGCCGCGCAGGCTACACCCCAGCCGACCTATCCGCGCTGCGGTGCGTGCATGTGTCCGGCACCAAGGGCAAAGGGTCCGTCTCGGCGCTGACGGCGTCGATCCTGACGCGGTGGTGGCAGCACCAGCAGCAGCAGCAGCAGCAGCACGTCGTCGTCGGGCCGGTGGGGACGTACTCGTCGCCGCACGTGGCGAGCGTGAGGGAGCGCATCGCCGTCGACGGACGGCCCGTGGACCGGGAGACGTTCGCGCGGTACTTCTTCGAGGTGTGGGATCGGCTGTCGGAGGCGGCGGTGCGGGAGGACGGGGTGGCGGCGGGGGAGGCGGCGGGCCCGTCGACGAAGCCGTTTTATTTCCGGTTCTTGACGATTCTTGCTTTGCATGTGTTTGTGCGGGAGGGGTGTCGGTCAGCGGTGGTGGAGTGCGGGATTGGCGCCGAGTATGACGCTACTAATGTGTTGCCTGAGGGGGCGGTCACGGCGGCGGTGGTGACGCAGCTTGGGGTCGATCATGTTGCTATGCTGGGGGGGACGGTGGAGGAGATTGCGTGGCATAAGGCGGGGGTGTTCAAGAGGGGGGTGAGGGCTTTCACGAGGGGGGCTGGGCCGGGGAGGGAGGGCGTCATGGAGGTCCTAAGGGGGAGGGCGGCGGAGAAGGGGGCGGTGCTGGTGGAGGTTGATGACGCTGAGGTCGAGGCTTGGGGAGGCGTCGCGGACGCGGCGCTGCAGGGGCCGTTCCAGAAGTATAACATGGCGCTGGCTGTCGCCGCCGCGAGGGAGCACATCCTGAGGCTGGGCGGCCGGTTCGACGGGGAGTTCGCAAAGGACGATTACCCGCTGCGGTCGATGCCGCCGGAATTCGAGGCCGGCCTCAGGGAGGCGACCCTTAGAGGCCGCTGCGAGGTGTATGTGGACGGAGACGGTGTCGAGTGGTTCCTGGACGGGGCTCACACCGAGGACAGCCTTGCCGGTATTGGGCAGTGGTTTGCTTCCCGGGCGGCCGGGCCTGATGTCCGGAGAGTCTTGCTCTTCAACCAGCAAGACAGGGATCCAGCAGCCCTGTTGCCAGCGTTGCTGGCATCCTCCAAAGCCGGCATCGGTTCGGCGAGAGCGTTCGAGTACGCCGTTTTCACGAGGAACGAGGAGAAAATGCCAGCGGCCGGGGAGCCGTCTCGAGACCTTGCGGTCCAGACCAAAGCGTGCGAGGTGATGAGGAACTTCGACCCTGAGACCCGATGCGTCACGCAGGCGGCGGTGGAGCCTTCGATGGAACTGGTTAGGGGTTTTGCTAGGGAGGCAAAGGAGGAAGGGAAGCATTGCAAAGTGCTGGTTACAGGGAGTTTTCATCTTCTCGGTGCTGTGATCAAATCTATCGAGCATGTTGAGTGCTAGAATCTATCCCTGACCTCCCACTGTGGAGTGCTGAATCTACCTCTATATGTGTTTCTCGGGTCTCGCCCCACCGCCTGTGTCAGCCAGTCTAGAGAGCATCGCTCCCCTCCAAGATGGACAGTGCTCCTCCGACTAGATGGAGACTGCCAGTTATCAGCGCCTGTACCGTGTCCCCCTCGCCTTCCATCGTCTTGGCCAGTTCCCGCACTCGAGTGATGGCTTCCTCGATGCTTGAGCTGACGGTTACATCCGCCGAAGGGTCGAGAGACGACCACTTCTGGGCGAAATCCCGTTGCTGGCTCAGTTTCGCTATTACCTTCGGGTCATGCTGATGATTCACAAAGTCTGCGGGTTTCGAGCTCGTCAGCGACGGCCACACCTAGGGGGTGGGCTACGAAACAATACCTCTCTTGTAGCCGGCCTCTGCGTACGTCACGTTCGAGCAGAAGATGACATGTTCAAACGAAGAGCCGTCGGCGGATTTTGTGCCATTGTAAACCCCTTCAAGGAAGTCCACTGCTTCGGTCCTCCCCTGCTGGTTGAAGATAAGGACTTTTGGCCCGGACCTGACAAGGTTAGTTTGATGCTGCGGCGGATAGAACCGGGGCCGGGCATACCGCTTTGCCGTCTCCCCTGCAAACCAGCGGGAAGCCATCTTGAGACTGTCCACTGTATGCGCGCCGTCAACGTGCCAGACGACCCGGCCGTCCACCTTGACCTCACACCGACCCCTCCAGACCACCTGCTCAAGACCATCTACGAACTCCTGGGGTAGGGATGTTGGCGAAGGTGAGAATGTCGGATGAAGCCTTTGCAACGCTGTTTCTGCCAAGGCGATTCCGAGCGAGGCGTTCTTCTTCTGGAAGTTCGCATCGGGCCGAATCGCAACCTCCTTTAGGCGCGGGTCAATGTCCAGCACCCTCAGGTTTACTCCCTTTTCCACAGCTCGCTCCTCCAGCACGCGGGCCGCGCCGGGGACCTGCTCGACGGTGAAGGCCGGGCTGCCCGGCTTCATGATGCCGGCCTTGTGCCACGCGATCTTCTCTACCGTGTCGCCCAGCACGAAGACGTGGTCGATGCCCAGCGTGCTGATCCCCGCGGCGACGGGGCGCTCCACGATGTTGGTGGCGTCGAACTCGCCGCCTATGCCGGTCTCGTAGATGGCCGTGTCAACGCCCTCCTGGAGGAAGACGTGGTAGCTCATCAGGGTGAGATACCGGGCATAGATGGGCTTGGTGCCGGCGAAGGCGGCGGTCTCGTACTCGGCAGCATCCTTTGGGGAAGACTCGAGCAGGTCCCAGACCTCGAAGAAGTACTTCGCAAAGAGCTCCTCAGAGATGGGCCGCGAGTTGATGCGGATCCGCTCCCTGACGGCCACGAGGTGCGGCGAGGTGAAGAGCCCAACCTTGCTGGGCACCCCGTGCCTCTTGCGGTAGTGCGAGAGGATGGAGTCGGCGAACGCGCACGTACTCCCCTTGCCCTTAGTCCCGGCGACGTGGATGACGTTGAGCCGGTCGAGATCTCGGGACTGCAAAATGGTTAGTTTGCCCCCCCCCCCCCCCCGCCAGCACAGCCGCCACGCAGTGTCGCCCCCTGGGTCCGGGTCCATACCGAATAGCCAATCTGGCCGAGGTAGGCCCTCATCTCCTTGATAGACTGAGCATCTGGCCTGACGCCGGCCTTTCGGCGAGCCTCAATGACCGCGAACGGCGTTTGAAGCGTGTTGAGGGCATCGATGGCGTCCTGGAGAACAAGAGTCAGCAATTGACTCGACAGCCACAGAAACAATCAACTTGGGGCGCAAACATTGTAGTTCCTCGACAAAGTCATTATAGTCCGCCGTGCTGGGTTGGCCCAGGCCTTGACACTGGGGATGTACACTAAGGCTCGCAGCAGTGCATGATGCATCAGATTGTTGCCCTGCCGAATACCTGCACATCTATCTATAGAGATGCAAGCAAATCCCCAGACATTGAGTGCTACTCTCTTCCGTGCCAGCCAGTGACCATTTGATATGCACCAATCAGATGGGACTAGCGAGTGGGTTTGGAATTTTTGAGTCCAGGTACGGAATACACACTCCAAGCAGTATCTCCGTAGCTCCTCCGCAGCCACCCTTGTCTGTTCTATGAACTATAATAGCGCAGGAACTGATAACGACAAGGCTAGATGGCCGAGCGGTCTAAGGCGCTACGTTCAGGATAATACCTGTACCACCCCACACAGGGTAGGATTTCGTAGTCTCGAAAGAGGCGTGCGTTCGAATCGCACTCTAGTCATCGTTATTTTTTTCATTCCTGTTCATTTTTCATCACCTTTTATTTTGTTCACCTCAATTTTGACTGGTCAATCACATGACCTTTTTTTTTTTTTTTTTTTTTTTTTTACCGAGCACAGACAACTTCCCTCAGACCATGTGATGACGATCTTGGTTGCTTGTCAGCGTTCGGTTCCCCAATGGCAATTCATTTCATCCTGCAGTTCTATGCCCGCCTTGCTTCTTCTGTTCTCCCCGCTGACCAGGAGCTGCATAAAAGAACGAAAAAGGCCCGCACCAGCTTCCCCTTGTGGATTTCCCTCTCACCGACTTTCAGAGCAGAGGTTTCTTGTTGTAATCGCTGTACCCGGACCCCGTATCCCACGGTATACGCAGTTATCTGCAATTTCATAGAGCCCCATCAGCCCCATCTGCTAGCAAACACGAGTGGCCTGGACCCTAGGCTGTTTGCCCGAGTGTCAATGGGCAGTTGATTGGAGCGGGTAAATGGTCTGGATAAAACCGAGATCTGTCAAGCCGACGGCTTTGCACTAAAAACGCAGGCAAGCCACTTGTTGGGACTCGAAAGCATGGCGTAATTGGCTTCCAACCAAGCTGGGGTTGTGGTGCTGCGTAGTGGGGGGCAAATCCGGCAGTAACCCACCCCTGAAGGGGAGAAGAACCATGCTGGGGACCAGGCATGACGCTAGAAAAAATCAGGTAGTCAGGTAGTCATGGCGGCGGCAGCGAGGCCAGAGCTCCCCGCACTGCTCCCTCCCTAAGCTCCTCCCCCTCGATATGGATGATTTCCCACTTGGCGCCGCTTCTGGCGCGTCTCCGAGAAACGGTGAGAAAGAAGGCCTGTATTAAATATTATCTCCTCCTGGTGTCTTCCTGGACTCTCCTTTTCCCCCATCCTGATTGTGGTTGTCACCAGTGTCGACAAACTCTCTGCCCTCTCTCCTCTCTACTCTTGATTCGATTACCCCTCCAGCTCTCATATATTTCCTCTTATCTCCCACCCACAGGTACAATGGAGGGAAAATCGGTAGGGAACCAACCAACCAACCAACCATAGCTCTCCTCGTCCTGTGTAACGCTGACCCACCCTCTCCCAGAACCTCTCCTTCATCCTCAACAAGCCCCACGACGTCAGCTACGCGGAGCGGCCGCTGCCCAAGCTGCAGTCCGAGCATGACGTCCTCGTCGCGGTCAACTACACGGGTATCTGCGGGTCCGATGTGCACTACTGGGAGCACGGCGCGATCGGGCACTTTGTGGTCAAGGACCCGATGGTGCTGGGCCACGAGTCGGCCGGCACCGTGATCGAGGTCGGATCAGCCGTGACGACGCTCCGCCCAGGCGACACCGTCGCCCTGGAGCCGGGGTACCCGTGCCGCCGCTGCGCAAACTGCCTGGGCGGCTTCTACAACCTGTGCCCCAAGATGGCCTTCGCCGCCACGCCGCCCTACGACGGCACCCTGACGGGCTTCTGGGTCGCCCCCGACGACTTCTGCTACAAGCTGCCCGACAACGTGACCCTGCAGGAGGGCGCCCTGATCGAGCCCCTCGCCGTCGCCGTGCACATCGTCAAGCAGGCCCGCATCACGCCCGGCCAGTCAGTCGTGGTCATGGGCGCGGGCCCCGTGGGCCTCCTGTGCGCGGCCGTGGCGCGCTCGTTCGGCGCCACCAAGGTGGTCTCGGTGGACATCGTGCCGGCCAAGCTCGCGTTCGCGCGCTCGTTCGCCGCCACGCACACGTACCTGTCGCAGCGCGTGGCGCCCGAGGAGAACGCGCGCAACCTGCTCGCCGTGGCTGGGCTCCCCGACGGCGCCGACGCCGTCATCGACGCGTCGGGCGCCGAGCCCAGCATCCAGGCGTCGCTCCACGCCGTGCGCGTCGGCGGCACGTACGTCCAGGGCGGCATGGGCAGGCCCGACATCACCTTCCCCATCATGGCGCTGTGCCTCAAGGAGGTCACCGCCCGCGGATCGTTCCGCTACGGCAGCGGGGACTACCGCCTGGCTGTCGAGCTGGTCGCCAGCGGGAAGGTGGACGTCAAGAAGCTGATCAGCAGCGTCGTCGGCTTCGGGCAGGCTGAGGAGGCGTTCAAGAAGGTCAAGGAGGGGCAGGTCATCAAGGTGCTGATCGCGGGGCCGAACGAGAAGGTCGAGGGCGAGGCGCTCGACGCGGCTGTGGATGGGGCCAAGGTGGAGGAGCAGGCGGAGCAGGCCGCTAGTGCTGGTACCGCTGATGCTGGCGCTGCCGCTGGTGTTGCCAGTGCTGCTGCCGGCGCTGCCGGTGCTGCCGGTGCTGGTGCTGGTGCCGCCGGTGCCGCTGCCGGTGCCGCTGATGCCGGTGCTGCTGATGCTGCTGCTGAGCCTGCTGCTGCCGAGCCTGTTACCACTGATGTTCCCGTCGTTGGTGCCGGTGTCCCTGACGCCGGTGCTGCTGATGCGGTTGTCGCTGATGCTGGCGCCACTAATACTGGTGCCACTAATACTGGTGCCGCCGGCGTTACTGCCATTGGTGGTGCTACTGCCGTTAGTACCGGTGCTTGCTGCTGAGGAAAAAAGTCGTGAAAGTGGTTTGGTTAAGATGTTGTTTGGCGCAAAGGCTGGGAGCAATTTGCTTGTAGTGTATTAGGAGTTCAGGGTCCGCCGTCTGTCTGAATAATTAATTATCCACGCAAACCTTTGCCCCCCAAGTCTGTGCTGGTTCGCAGCCTCCCATCTTCGAGATACCACGTAGGAGTTGACAGGGGAAGCTACTTTCTCGGACGAAAGTCATGATTGAGAAAATTCATTTTTCCCGCCATATGTCGGCGAGATAGTCTATTCGAGATCCATTCCTACGAACCGGCAGTACCATCATGTTTCAATGCCTCTAAGAGAAAGAACAAAGACATGAACAATTTCCCCCCTTCCGAGCGCAGAGCAACCCTCTAGGTCTGCATCCCCAGATACCTCGTGTCGATCTTCGAGTCCTTAGTCGCCCCCTTGACACCGATACGGACCACCTCGCCCGGGACGATGTCGACGAGGTTGTCGTCGAACTTGATCGCGTCGTCCTCGGCCTCCAGCGAGACGCCCTTGACGGGGACCTCGGCGCTGATCTCGACGACCGACGCGTCCTCCGTCAGCGTCGCCTTCAGCTGCGCCGGCTGCTGCAGGTGCAGGTACTTGAGCGGCTCGGGCCAGTTGACGTAGCGGGCGATCTGCGTCGACTTGTCTCCGTCGCGCTGGACGATGTATGCGGCCACGACGGTACGGCCCTCCTCGCCGGCCCCCGCGTTCCGGACCGGGACTTCCAGGTCGGCGATCTCGGTGGAGCGGTTGCACGGGAGGGCGATGCCCTCGGCGACGGTGCTCGAGAAGGTCTCCTCGCCCGTCTCGACGTCCCAGGCGCGCACGACGCAGTCGACGGTCAGGTCCTCGAGGGTCAGGTTGCTGCCCCAGATCTCGACGCGGGTGGAGACGTCGACGTGGGCGCGCGTGTATTTGTCGCGCGGGGTGCGGTGCTCGCCGCGGGTGATGCCGACGCTGACGGGGGCCATCTCGCGCTTGACGGTGAAGTAGGCCATCTTGGGGCGCAGGTAGTAGTCGGCGATGGACCACGACGTGACGGGCCAGCAGTCGTTGATCTGCCAGACCAGGGCGCCGCCGCAGTACTCGCGCCGGGGGCCCTTCCACTGGCGCTTCCACAGGCGGTAGGCACTGGCCAGGCACTCGGCCTGCATCAGCTGCGTGCAGTAGACGAACTGCTCGAGCGGGTCCGGGGCGTAGCGCATGTTCTCGACCAGGTAGAGGGCGATGCGGCGCTCGTGGCCGTCGGCCTTGTTGTGGAAGTCGACCGTCGACGACTGCGGGTAGCGGTCCGGGTCGTCGCGGCCGAGCGGCAGGTACGCGTCGATGGTCTTGACGCTGGGGAACGCCTCCATGCCGAACTCGGACACGAACCGGCCCACCAGCTTGTCGAAGTTCTGGTACTTCTCCTGCGTGCCGTGCCACACGTTCCACTGGTGGATGTCGCCCACCGTCGGGTCGTGAGTGTCCCGGCCCGCGCCCCACGGCGAGCCGAAGTGATAGACCGTGTCCGGGATCAGCTCTTTGCAGGCGTCAGCCAGCACCTTCTCGTAGATGTAGCGCGCGGGGAAGTCTGTCTTGAGCCACGACTCGGCGTCCTGGTTCTCGTAGTCGTACGTCAGGTTCTCGCTCTCCTGGTACTGGTAGTCCTCGTTGTTGCCGGCCCAGATGACAATGGACGGGTGATGGCGCAGCATCTTGACGTTTTCCTCGGCCTCACGCTTGATCGACTGCAGCAGCTCGGGCCAGGCCGGGTAGTTGCCGCAGCCGAACATGAAGTCCTGCCACACGAGGATTCCCTGCTCGTCGCACGCGTCGTAGAAGGCCTGCTCCTCGTAGATGCCTCCGCCCCAGACGCGGATCATGAACTGGTTGCCGTCCGCTACGAGCTTGACCCAGTCGTGGTATCGCTCGGGGCTGATCCGCGGGATGAAGTTGTCGGCGGGGATCCAGTCGCTGCCGCCACAGAAGAGGGGGATGTTGTTGACCTCGAAGAAGAACGACGTGCCCGGCTGTTCCTCGAGCGGTCGCTGCACCAGCTCGGCCCTCCTCAGGCCGATCCTCTTGGAGAGCCTGTCGACGTCGACGTCGGCCCCATCGCTGCCGCCGCTCAGCAGCAGGGTCGCCTTGACCGTGTACAGCGGCTGCTTCCCGTATCGGACCGGATACCACAGGGATGGGTTGCTGAGATGGAACGAGGCCGAGGTGCCATCGGGGGAGAAGTCCACCACCTCGGACGCCACCGCGGTGCCTTCCAGCGAGACGTCGAACCGGACCTTGTCTGCCTTCCCTTCAACACGGGCGTGGGCAACGACATCGGCGGATTTCAGAGACTTGTCGACCGAAATGTCACAGTACAAGTCCGCTAGCCGGGACTCGTAGATTTCCAGGTTGATGGGTCTCCAGGGGCCACAGGTCAAGAGTGTCGGACCCCAATCCCAGCCCTGACGATAGCGTGGTTAGAGGACAGCCAGGGGAATGGGGAATGGGCAATGGGGAAAGGGTATGAGGAATTGTTACTCGCCCAATGGTACTGCGCCTTCCTGACAGCCAGCCTGGAGTTGTCGCCGTTCCAGCAGCCCCATTTATGGTCCGGGTACTTCTCAACCAGCTTCCAGCCCCTCAGAAAGGCGCTGTCGAAGGTGATGACCAGCTCATTGTCCTCCTTGATGACCGACGTGACATCGACCCTCTCGGGCGTGAACATGTTGTCCGTCTCCAGGATGGTCTCCCCGTTGAGGACGACGGTGGCGAACGTGTCGAGCCCGTCAAAGGCCAGCACTGCCTTGGCGCCCTCGGGCACCGCATCGGAAGAGAAGGTGGTCTTGTACACCCATTGCGCCTCGCCGATCCACTGGACGTCGAGCTCGTTCTTGCCGATGAACGGATCCGGAATCAAGCCATGGTGCAGGAGGTCGAGATGGACATTGGTGGGGAATTGGCCAACGGGGAGATACTTGCTGTCTTCCTTGTCGGCCTGCCTGAACTCCCAGTTCTTATCAAGGGGGATCACGGTGCGGGGAGCCATGGTGGGGGAGCCCCGAGCACGAGGGGATTGTAGTAGGAAGGGGGGTAGAATGGGAGAATGGGAGAATGAGGGGCTGTGTGATCCGATGAGGGGTCCAGAATCCAGAATGCAGAAGACAATCCGTCCCTGACAGTCGGGTCGCCTGCTATTTAATCGTTGGAGGCTACATGGACCCTCGACCAACGTTCCAGTCCATGCCGTTCATTATCAACTAGTTGGGCGGGAGAACAGCCCCCGAGGTGACGAATAGCGACTACGAGATGCAAGAGCCTTCCTTGGGGACTCCACAGCGGGTATTTGATGTGATCGAGGCAACGTGCAGGAGGAGTTCTGGAACTCAACCACATGCAGTACACCTGCACTGTACATACGTACGCATAGAAGCAGTAGTCTGGAGGTCCCACCCGTTATCATAGGTTCCATGGTATCATGGAATTCTTGTCACTTGCACTAGGTACTCGCCAGAGGCCTGGCGAGTAGGTACATGACCTGCTGCTCACTTACATCGCATCATGCCCAACTCGACCTCAGACAATCTCCCAAACACCCACCACCCCCTCCTTCAACCCCGCTACTGAAGGATGAATGGGATTTCATGGCTGATCCAACAAACCACCCTGTCGCCAATATTCATGACCAGTGCATACAGCCCCCACCTAAAACGTCCACATCTGCCTGTCGACAAAACCTACCTAGTCCCACACTAGCAGGCCATCTCTGGGCCTAGTGGATCCCAGCTGGCGGAGGGTCCCTGTCCGCGGTCCCTTTAGGCTAAGTCGTATCCACAGTCTCTTTAGGCTAAGATGGTTGGATCCCACCTTGCGGCTCACATCACGGTGGTGGCCGACTACAAATGACTTATAGAATCACAGCCTCCTCCATCCCCGACTGATATCCGCCTTTCCCAGACCGACAATTCCCATCCCTCGTCACCGAAAACCTGTTCCGTGTATGGGGGGGCGCCCAAATCTGATTTGTGGGCTCGCCCGCCAAGCTGGCATGCGGGTTCCCCGGGGCGGAAGGTATATCGACGGCGCTATTATGTGACATGTCCTCCGTGGGGAAGAGGTGATTCGCCTATTTGGCCGAGATCCTCATCCTACGCATTAGGGACCAGTCTTATGCAGCGTATGGCGCTTCGTTTGTAGGGTTACCTATCTTCACGGCTTCCCGAGTATTCGTGCATTGGCAAGCTTTTGGGGGCTAGTATTATCTCCCATTATTATTAGGTGCTTATGTAGGTAGGTATGTGAGACCTCCCACGACGCTTGGATCTAAGCAAGATGTGCGTGTCCCGGCTTTCCGTAACGCCATTCTGGAGACGAGCAGTAGGGCCCTCGTCTGATGAACAAGATGCCACAATATCCCTCTGCGTACCCGTGGCATGCAATGTCGTAGAAACCTGACCCGGAAAACATGAAGCAACAAAAGAAACATCAATCCAAGGCTAGAACATGCTGCTCCCTTGCCAACTCTGTGGTATGAAAGCGAACCATGGGGGAGTGCTGGAGGAAAGGAAAGGTAAGAGAAACGAAAGAGGGATCATGGTGTCTCTATCTGCCTCCCCCAAGCCACGCAGAAAAGGGTTGGAGAGAGAGGACAGACAAACACCCAAGATCAACACTCGCAACCCCCGCGTCTCCTCCTCCCACTAACAGTAAACACCTCCTCCCACTCCCTCAACCCCATCGCCAAACCCCCCTGCCCACCCCTCCTCCTCCCCCTCCTCCTCCTCGCCCCGCCCGCCTCATCAACCGTCACCCCGCTCTTGACACTGGCCCCGTCGCCGCCGCCGCCGTCCCCCGCGGCAGCCCAGGGGCCCCCCGCGTCGCCGTACTGGATCCCGCTCATGGGGTCGTCCGGGTCGATCTCACCGAGCTCGATGCGCGTGAGGATCATGCGCGCCAGGCGCCCAAACACCTCGTCCACGCCCTCCCCGCTGAGCGCGCTGACCTCCATCGTCACGGGAACCGCCGCCGACGCCCCGCCCGCCCACCGGCTCGCCTCCGCCGCAGACACCTCGCGCCCGTCCGGCGCCACCGTCGCCCGCAGCTGCGTGCCCAGGCCCGGGGTCGTCGTCGCCGTCGTCGACGACGAGTATGAGGAACCGCCGCCGCCGCCGCTGCTACCGTAGGGGGTCGAGGTCGAGGCGGACGAGGAGATGCTGCTCGGGGTCGGGGGCGGGAGGGACGTGTCGATGAGGGGGTCGGTGGCAAGGTCGAGCTTGTTGCCGACGAGGAGGGTGGTGAGGTTCGGGGATGCGAGGGCGCGGGCATCGTTGAGGAACGGCTGGAGGCCCGCGAAGGAGGCGTGCGAGGTGATGTCGTACACGAGGATGGCCCCCGCGGCGCCGCGGTAGTAGGACCGCGAGACGGACCGGAAGCGTTCTGTCCCTGCTGTGTCCCAGAGCTGAGGGGAGGGGCGGAAGTTAGTCGGGTGAGTGCGGGAGGGAGACGAGGGGGCCAGGAGTGGTACCTGTAGCTTTATCCGTTTCCGCCGTGCGCCGGTGCCGACTTTGATGATCTTGCTGGCGAACTCGACGCCGATGGTCTGTGATGAGAGAACCCGCCATTCATTCTTGACGAACCGATGTAGAAGACAGGACCTGGTCGCAACGTCTCGGTTAGCAAAACACAGGCATCGTCGACGCTCCCCCCTACATAGCATCATCCTCGCGAAACCGGGGCTGACAGCAAAGCACACTCACTTCCCGCTCCCGCTGGGTCCCAGCAGGATGATCTTGGCGAGGTAGTCGTACATGCTCCCGAGCTCCTACTTCCGCACTTAGCACGTCGGAATCGGCGCAGGGGGGCCGGCGGCGGCAAACCCCGCAAAAGCCGGCGCCTACATACCTGCTCTCCGGCGGTGCCGGCGCTCTCCTCGCTCGCGGCAGAGGCGCCGCGCGGTCTCGTCATCCTGGGCTATCGTCTGGCGGCGCTCGGATCCGGGTGTGCCGGGAATGGCATATGCGGGCGACGCGGCGTATATGCTGTCGAGGGCGGTTGATTTCCGGTGGATGAAGAGGGGGTAGATATCTAGGGTAGGGATCGCAGACCAATGTCATCAGTGTATACCGCCTGTCTGTTTTTCGGTGGTCAGGGATTCTCTCCAGAGCAAGGCACGGGCCCTGCCCCTGCTTGCATATTTCGACAGGGATCCTGGACCGAGCAACGTCACGGGCTAGTTTAGTGCAGTAGCGGGGGTTTGGATTCGGGAACCGAGGCATACCTCGGCGGCGTCAACCACTGATTCCCATGTTACATGAAGCTTGCTTGACTTGGTTCAAGAATATTCAAGAATGCCTTTCCATTGGCACCCGACCTAATTCCCTAAGATTGCTATTCCTCTCGTCCCCCCTCCTCAACTTTCCCTTCCCCTCGGCAACATGAAGATCGAAGGTCGGACATTCGTCATCTCGGGTGGGTAAGTCAATCGCCCCAACCGCCGATATGCACATATGCACGTTATACTAACCCCTGCACCCCAGCGCCTCCGGCCTAGGACGGGCCTGCGTCGAGGACATATGCCGTCACGGCGGCAGCGCCGCCATCCTGGACATGAACGAGGAGCAAGGGGCGGCCCTCGCCAAGGATCTCGGGCCGGCCGCCCGCTTCTGGGCATGCGACGTCTCCGACACGGAGAGCATCGCCGCCGCCGTGAAGGGAGTCGCAGAGTGGGCCACCGCGACCGGCAAGCCGCTTGGGGGCGTCATCTCCGCCGCCGGCGTGGGGAATCCGAACCTGGTCAGCAGCCTCAGAGTCTCGACCCTTGGGGCCTTTCCCTGCCCGGGTTGGAAACGAATGAAAAAACTAACCACACAACCCAGATGCTCGATAAAAGGGGCAACCCCCTCCCCCTAGAATCCCTCGACTTCGTGCTGGGCATCAACCTCCGCGGCACGGTCGACCTGGTCCGGCAGGTCCTCCCGCACCTCTCCGCCGCTCCCCCAATGGGCCCGGACGGCGAGCGCGGCGTCGTGGTCATGGTGTCCAGCGCGGCGGCGTTCGACGGGCAGATGGGCCAGGTGGCGTACGCGGCGAGCAAGGGCGCCGTGGCGGCCATGACGCTGCCCATGGCGCGCGACCTGTCGCGAGTAGGCGTCCGCGTCGTCACCGTCGCGCCCTCCATCTTCGAGACGGGTATGTCCGCCATGCTGTCGGACAAGGTCCGTAGGGGGTTGGAAAAGGCTATGGAATTCCCCGCTAGGGCGGGCAGGCCGGACGAGTTCGCGTCGCTTGCGAGGCACGCCATTGAGAACTCCATGCTCAACGGCGTGGTCATCCGGCTGGATGGCGCGACGAGGATGCCTAGCAGACTTTGAGGTTGGTGGAGGTGGCATAATGTGTAAAGGGGATAGGAATCCCAGACGAGGCTGATCCGCCATTCTTGGATAATGGTACCCTACTCTGCAGTGCTATCTGCCATTGTCGAATCATGTACTCTACACTTCAGCCAATCTACCCTACCAGATACATGAGAATTACAACAACCAAACGCCCTTATGACACTAATGTCGGATGTGGCCTGGTTGATGGCCACTACAGGTTTCTTTTGTCAAGCATTCAAAACATCTTGATAACCTCCGATATCGACATGTGTCCATGCATGCCGGGCATCTCCAAAGCTCTGTGGCTTAATACTGGAGGCCACTCCCCTGTCGAAGATCCTTCGTCTTCCCTTGGGACTTGGGAGGGACCGAGGGTCCGCTGGCAGTGGTGCGGCTAGGCTCGACACCACGTTCAACTCGACGCGCAACTCCACGATCGGTGCCACGGCTAGCGACGTCGCTGCTCGCAAAGGAGTCCCGGCGATGATGGTCCTGATAGGTCCGGCTCTCAGCGGGGCTGCGGCTGCGGGTCCGCCGGCTGTGGCGGCGGGGACTGTGGTGATCCTGGTAAGGCCTGTAATAGCTAGAGCGGCGCTGCTCGCCGTGATCACGCCATCTTCTATCACTCTCCCGGTCTCGGCCGCGGACGGGAGACCGGGAACGGTAGCTGCGAAGCCGCAAAGCGTCCCTGTTGGGACTGCGACCAGTCTGGTCGTGGGCCTGCGATCCATCCCGAAGCTGGGAATTCTTGGCAACAGATTCGGCCAGGCGCGATCCGAGAGCCAGGCCCTCGAGAAAGGTGGTTGCGATCCTCGGGTCTTCATTGAAGTTGTCGGGGAAAGTGGTACCTATGAGGCTCTGCACCTCTTCAAGGACCCTGGAGGTTTTCTCCCCAGAGGTTTTCTCCCTGCCATTGCCTTTAGCCGCGTGGCCTGTAGTGCCCGAGTCTTTGACTATCTTGGGCACTTTTAGACGCTGTTCCACCCCTTCCTCTTGCTTGATCTTCTGCAGGTTTGCATGCTCGCCAGCAGTGGCTCTGGCAACGTGTCCAGTGCGGCTGCCATTTCCCGAGTTGGCTGCCTTGGCCGCCTTGGCCTGCTTTGCCTTTCTCTTTCCTTGTCTCAGGCTTGCATTGCTCTTTTGAACGGACTTCAGCAGCCCTGCCAGGTCCTGTCCCCTGGCCCGAGATTGGGTGGCGGGCTGCATGGGGGGCTGGGTGGCGGTCTGGACGTTCTGGGTGGCAGGCTTGGGAGCCTTTGTCACCGGCCAGGTTTTGACAATATCCAAAGCCTTGGATGCCATCTCACGCTTGGCTTCCTCAAAAGTCGCAAAAAAGGCCGGGCCAGGGCCGATCTCCCTCCCATTGAGGTTCACCGAGCACTGGAACATTCCGCCTCGCATCTCACCTGCAGTCCACTGTGGGTTGAACCCGCGTTTCTGGCACTCGGTAGAGAGCAACATAGCCGGGGAGGGGACTGCAGGGAGGTGCAGAAGGGTGCCACCTTGACGAAGAAGGGGGGCGTCCGGATGCGAGGAGCCTGGTGAGCTTTTGATGTCATCGTACGATAGCGTGCCGTGAGGCGGTGTGCGACCACTTCCAGAAGGATAGGCTGGTTGTGGTCTGGGGAGTAGACCAGGACGACTGGGTCCGGGGGGCACGGGGGGGATATGTTGGCCACGAATATGAGGCTCGGTATTTAGGGGCGGAGCCTCCCCAACCTTGAATGGTTTGGGAGGAAGACCGAGGACGGCAGTCCTAAATCGGTCTTGGGGAGTGCCTCTCAGGGGGCTTGGAGGGGGTGGGATAGGGTCATGGGCACGAACCGTGGGATTGGCGCTTGGGGGAACCTCGCCGCGATAGCGAAGGAAAGGGGCGCGCGTGCCATCCTCATAGTAATGACGATAGAAGGGTGGCAAGGGCAACCCATGATAAGCATCTGTCCAAAATATTAGCCACGAAATAACCACCGAGAAGGATACTAACTCACCATTTTTATGGTGGCTGTGGTCATGAGCAGCAGCTGACTGAGCAGCAACTGGCTGAGCAGCAGCTGACTGGAAGGCAGGGACCATAGGTTTGCCATGGCCAGGATCTACCTGAGTGGCACGATTGGGCACTGCAAACTGGACACCCAGGCTGCCTGACCCTTCCCCCGATGTATCTCTGGGGCTGGACAATAGCCCTTGGCCTTGGTTGGCCATGTTGTCGTCCTCGTAAACTCTGATCGGCTTGCAAGTATCGGCCCTTGAGCTGCCTGAAACAGCGTAACAATTCTGCTCGCCTAGAGAGGTGGAAGAAAATGTCAGTTGATGATTATTTACTCTTGGGAGAAAAGGCGCTCTGACAGTACCAACCAAAACAGGGAGACGGAAGGCAGGACCGTCAGGACCGTGGAACTCGAGTACGCGAAGGAAGACGGCGCAAGTGATGGTTGGTGAAAGAGATCAAGGTGGTAATCTGAGAATAAAACCTGTCGAGGCGAGTGTAGACCAGGGACCTACCTAGGTATCGTGTTAGGTTGTGCCACAACAGAAACGCGTTCAAGACGCGTGAGGTTTAGTTGTTGCCAGGAAAATAGAAGGATGGAAAGTACAGGGCACCGACGTAAACCCGCAGATTGGAAACTAAGGTGAATGTCTTGCACAGTGGCAGGTGGAAGGTAATTGTGTGGTGAATCCCCGTATGCCTTGACGGGAGGAAAGTTAAGTCGCAGAGATAGGATGTGGTGACTGGCAGTGGCGAGAGACAAGTGAATATTATCTACCTGCGGCACCGCGTTGGCCTTGACGGAGATGGTTGCGTGCCTACCTAAGATACACTTTAGGTAGGTAACATGGATGATGGAACGTATAGACTGGGAGTAGACTGGGAGGTGACTACGGGAGCCGTACAGTCAGATGTGAGTGCTCCCAAATCACCTGGGCACATATACACCAAACGAGGCAAAAAGAGCCCTGGCATCAGTATCCTAGAAAAGGAAGGCATGAGGAACCCGTTTGGGTGCCCAAAGCAGATGCGGCTAGAGAACTCCGGAATACGACAAAATGAGGAACCCACCACCCAGGCCCCTTCCGAGGAGACATGAGAAAGAAGACGAAGAGTGCAAAAAGAAAAGCCGACCATCCCAACCACAATATCCATGAGGTTGTATTTAAGGAGGCACTTTATTCGTCTCTGCTAATTCCCAGTTATCCACCCACCCCTTGTAGCAAGCAAGCTTGTCTCATTTTACCTCCGTTCGTTAGTCAGAGTAAACCGCTGCTACGTGGACAAATAATAGGGTAATTAGAATGTTCCCCTAGAGACGTGTCCGCCTGATATATTTATCCTAATACCTAAGAACACATTACATCTTCCTAGATAACTAGCTAAAGGATATCCTCAGAAAAGATCTGGTTTCTGATTGCGAATTGACGACATATCTCACTTTGACAAGCTTAGTAAAGGCTCAATGTCAGCGCCTCCCCCTTTTGCCAGCGCTTGATATTCTCCACCTGCTGCTGATACCAAACATCTAGCGCCCCCTTCTCTACATAACCCATATGGGGAGTGAGGAGAACCTGGCTCCTCCCATCACGGCCCCAGCTTGTCGTCCTCCACTTGCTGTCGAGGGGTAGGGGCTCGAGGTCGAATGTATCGAGTGCCGCCGCGCGTATCCGACCCTTGTTGAGAGTGTCGAGGAGATCCTGCTCCACCACAAGCGGACCCCTCGAGGTGTTGACAAATATGGCCGTGGGCTTCATGAGGGCCAAGTCCGCCGAGGAGATGATACCCTTCGACCGGTCCGACAGCACAAGGTGGAGGCTGAGCACGTCCGCCGTCTTAAAGAGCTCCTCCTTGCTCACCACCTTGAAGGTCTTCTCCCCATCCGAGTCCTCCACGGGCAACCCAGCCAGCCTGGCCTGCTCATCCGCCGCCTCCTGCGTCAGGTTTCTACTCCACGCCACGACCCGCATCCCAAACGACTGGTTCATGATCTTCGCGACCTTGACGCCCAGCCGGCCGAGCCCGGCCGTGCCGAAGACCTTCCCCGCCAGTCCGAGCGCGTACGACGTCTGCCAGCCCCCGGACTTGACGGACAGGTCGTCATGGGCGATGTTGCGCGCCGCAGCAAGGATCAAGGCGACACAGTGCTCCGTCGTGCTGTCGACGCCGGCCGTCCTGGCCGCGGTGTCGAGGGCGCCGGCGACGGGGATGCCGCGCGCCTTCAGGGCGCCTAGGTCTAGCGCCGCGTTGCGGTTGCCCGTGGTCAGCAGCAGCTTGAGGTTCGGGAGCCTGGCGATGAGGTCGGCTGGGAAGGGCGTCCGCTCCCTCATGGTGCCTGGGCGGAGTTAGCAGGGGGTCGGAGGCGGAATCAGGGGTAGCCAATGGGCGTGCAGATCACATACAGATCACATTGAAGGGCTCGAGCCTCTTGACTAGCTGGTCTTTGACATCCTGTGGGGTGCCAGGGTGGTTGTACGGGAGCAGTGTGTCCTTGAAAGTTGTGACCTCGTATGACGACGAGTCCAGCGCCTTGAAGGTAGTCTCTGAGAGCCCCTGGTAGTCATCAAGAACGGCGATTTTCAGGGGGGTTGCCATTGTGAATGAAAAAGGATTTGCACGGCAGTAGACAATCCGTATTCGTAGATCGATGCCTAATTCCTACCCTTTGGAACACCTTGGCGAGGTTAAGGAGGTCGTACCTTGGGAGAGGAGATCATGGCTCCGAGATCCGGAGCCGTTATAGTGGGGCCTTGATGCCATCATCTGCCGGCTCCACATTTTCCTACTCGCCATTTTTGGTCACAATTCACCTATTTCTCTCTTTCTTTTAGGTAAGTACTGAGCACGGAAGCGGGAGACGGCATCTCAACCAGCCATGTCTTGCATTGCCGTGCCGCTAACTGCGGATGCCCCTGGGGACGAGCCGTCGTTGAGACGTTGGCCCACCTATAATGACTACCCTATAAGTGATGGTAGCATACCGTCGCGTCCCGTCGAGGTAGTTTTCACGACATTTCTCTCCTAGTATATAGGAATCGTACGATACAGAGGTCATCGGGTACTTTCACACACTCTTTGGTCGCGTTGCGCTTTGCTACTTCTAGGTCCATCTTAGTGAATTATGATACGTAACTTTGACTACTCGCTTGCATTTGGTGTGCTACCCTGAAAATCATGAAGTAATACGTTTTCATGACGTCTGTTATTATCAATATTCCTCATCAATATTCCTTTAAAGCCATACTTTGGCTACACCATCCTGGCCTTGGTCCAAAACATGACATTTGCCATAGAACTGGAGTCTTGAGACTGTGCTAGTCTCGTTTTGAGATCATCCCACCGCCACATCAGCTATATTAGCGCTGCATGGCGCCACCCAGTACACGAGATGCTAAGCTCTCGTTCACCACAAACATGAATGGAACAATTCACACGGTCAGAAGACCAGAAGGGACGAATGTCTATCTGGTCGGGGGCGGGATCGCCTCCTTGGCCGCAGCTGTGCACCTCCATCACGACGCACACGTCCCGGCGCACCAGATCCACCTCATCGAGGCATCGCCTGTCCCGGGAGGCTCAATGGGAGGAGCCGGGGACTGGAGGAAGGGCTATGCGGTTCGCGCAGCACGGAAACTGAACTTCACATACAACTGCCTGTACGACACTCTCTCCAGGGTCTCGTCCATCAGGGACCCCTCCAAGACGGTGCTGGATGAGATCGTTTCTTTCAACAAGGGACACGATGAGCTAGGCGAGTGCCGGGCTCGCCTGGTGGCCACGACACCCACTGGACCTGAGATCGTCGATGTGAAGAGTATCGGGCTGAGCACTACGGACCGCCTCGATATCTTGGGCCTGGTGCTTGAGGCCGAAGAAAATGTGGCCAGCGATGAGATCCAGGCACATTTCAAGCCGGAATTCTTCGAGTCCAAATTCTGGGACATGTGGTCGAGCATGTATGGCTTCCAGCCGTGGCATAGTGCGGTTGAGTTCAGGAGGTATCTTCATCGCTTCCTGCATGAGTTCCCCCATATCAGTACTCTGGCAGGCATCGAGCATACTCCGATGAACGACTACGAGTGTGTGATTGTTCCTCTCGAGGCGCATCTCAAGGAGCTCGGCGTTGATTTCCAGTACGGTATGTGGGTTTCTTTTACTGGAGGCTCCCAGTCCTTCATGCTGATATTTTGTAGAAACCGCGGTTACTTCAGTTGCGTTTCGTCCAGGGAACGATATCTGCGTGTCTGCGCTCCACAGCACGCACAAGGGGAACGAGACCACCGTGGATATACTACCTTCGGACATCGTTCTAATTACCCTTGGGTCATCGACAGCGAATTCCCGAGTCGGGGATAACAAGAGACCACCACCACCGTTGCCCGCACAAGACGCTCTTATGGAGAATCCTGACCCCGTGTGGAAGTTCTGGACCTCACTCGCGGACCCTGCAGCGAACCCCCACGCAGAGGCTTTTGGTCATCCCAAGACCTTCTACAGCCGCATCTCCAAGTCGTCATGGCTATCCTTCACTGTCACCCTCATCGACGCCGATTTCCTCGACAATCTTAGGGAGTGGTCGAGGAGCAGCGATGGCAGCTGCCCGCTCATCACCTTCCGGGACAGCCCCTGGATGATGTCGATAACCATCCCCCACCAACCCTACTTCCTCAACCAGCCGGACAACGTCCATGTCCTCTGGGGATACGGCCTGTACCCCGACCAGGAGGGCACGTTCGTGAAGAAGCCCATGATGGAATGCACGGGCGAGGAGATCCTCACTGAGCTGCTGCATCACCTGGACCTCCCGATACACCCCACGCTGGAGCAGTCGACGACCATACCCTGCCTGATGCCGTACATCGGCAGCCCGTACCTCACCCGGGAAGCGGGCGATCGGCCGCAGGTCGTCCCCCGCGGGAGCCGCAACCTGGGCTTGCTGGGCCAGTACGTCGAGATGGAGAGGGACGTGACCTTCACGATGGAGTACTCGGTCCGGGCGGCCCAGACGGCGGTATATCATCTGATGGGCGTCGACAAGGAGCCGCCGCCAGTGCATCGCGGTGACCAGTCAGTCCAGACCCTTGGGGAGGCACTCATGGCGATAATGAGCTGAGGAGGTCGGGGGTTCTGTTTCTTCTTTTCCATTTTGCACTGGGCAGCGAGGGAGTTAGCCGGGCGCAAGATATTTTATATCTTGCCCGGGAGGTCACCCCAAAAGTTTTTGTCGGCTTCTGTTGATAGCTTGTGGTTGTTGAGATCAGATGGGAGGTGATTAGTTTAAATAGACCAAACGTCCACACTGATTTACTTTGCCCAATCTAATCCTTGCGAACCTGCTCTTGGACTTCATGATCTTATCGGCTCCAGAGCACATGGGGCCTAGATTCTACAATCCGGGTCCTTGTGGGCAAAATGGTCGCTGTTACCTGGTACCAAGGCATGAGCTGTATTTTTTCTTTCGCTTTACAAAGAGTTATGGGTCAATCAGTACCTTTATATCGCACCATCGACCTTTGGTCTCTATCCACCGTACTCGGCGTCCTATCTACTTCCGAGAGTGGTCACCACGTTTCTTTTCCGACAGCAATGCTTTCGCCAGATCCACCCGGACGGAATATGTCAGCTTCTTGAAAGTCGACGGTGCTCGAGTCCATGGTTCACGACCCACGCGAACAAATTGGTCAAAAAGTGCAAGCCCCTATGGATAAGCGGAAGTATACAGATCCATATACGTGTTCAGATATTATGTGCGATCACAAGTGTCTTGATGTCAACGGATAGTTATACAGGTTATTTACGAACTCGGTGTCCTGTTCGAACAGATACCGAAGGACAGCACACATCTCTTTCCGGCCTCTGTCCCCGCCACCTGAAGCTGCGGGATCAGGTCCTCTACTTCCACCAGATTTAGCTTCTGGAAGCTATACCTTCTGCTTTCTGGTTGGGGGTGGGGGGAGGTGGTATGGTTGATATGGATGGGAGCTCTATGGGGTTGTATCTTTTGCTACCTGCATGTTCAACGACTGGTCGGGCTTCAATTATACTAGGAGGAATAATAAACCGATACAATCTGTCCCAGCAATGCAAAGACAATGTTAGCAGGAAATAAAGCTAGCCATGATTCATGAACTAGGAGTAGGTAGGTCATATATGCCTAGTAAATGGCATGTTTGGGCATAGCAGAGATGAAAGATTTGAGAGGACGGGCCCTTCAAGATAGGTACTGTACTGAAGCTAACGCCACAAAGTCAAGCCACTAACAAGGTGCGGGGAGCTTTACGAACCCTCAGCCAATCAAAACACATCTTTCCATCGAAAGGCATGGAAAGTGATTCTTCGGAGCTCTGACTTCAGCTATTTGCTTCTATGGGAAATTCTTCCCTCACCTGAGAACTTCTCCCACAACCTTTGTTACTGGATCCAAGACCCAAGACCCGAGCCATAGACCTGAATTTAGCACCTACGGATATTTCGAACCTTCAATATGGCGACTGCAGACGAACTAAAAGCCCTTGGCAACAAGGCTATCGCAGCGAAGAATTTCGACGAGGCTATGTAAGTCATGATCTGATCTGGAGCTGGTGCCGAGCAGGGATGCATGATGAATATTAGGCCTCATTGGAGCATGTGAGCTAACGAATTCTATTTAGTGACAAGTTCACCCAAGCCATCGCCCTCCAGCCCGAGAACCACATCCTTTACAGCAACCGATCAGCTGCCTACGCCTCCAAGAAGGAGTGGGACAATGCCTTCACGGATGCCGAGAAGACCACAGAGCTAAAGCCAGATTGGCCCAAGGGATGGGGACGTAAGGGGACTGCACTGTACGGCAAGGGTGACTTGCTCGGAGCAAATGATGCCTACGAGGAGGGACTGAAGCTTGACCCAAACAATGCGGGCATGAAGAATGATCTTGCCTCGGTACAGAGAGCGATGGAGCAAGAAGTCGGTGGAGGTATGGGAGTCCCCTAATATAGCCTATCGCACTGTCACAATTTCGCTGACAAGAGACATACAGGTAGCCCATTCGGTGGCCCATTCGGTGACGCTACCGGGGGCATGGGGAAGATGTTCAGCGATCCCCAGCTGATCCAGAAGCTCGCGGCAAACCCAAAGACCAGCGCTTACCTTGCCGATCCTTCCTTCATGGCGAAACTCCAGTCGATCCAGCAGAACCCGAACAACACACAGGAGCTCTTTAGCGATCCCCGCTTGATTCAGGTCCTAGGGGTCATGATGGGCGTGGATATGGATATGGCCATGCCCGAAGGTGGAGCTGCCCCCCCGGCGTCTGGATCTAGGGCGGCAGAGCCAGAAGATGAAGAGATGCCTGACGTTCCCCCGCCAAAGAAATACGGACAACCAAAGAAGGCGGCAGAGCCGGAGCCGGCGGCCGAAGAGATCGACGAGGAGCAGCTTGAGAAGAAGAAGGCAAAGGAAGCCGCGGACAAGGAGAAGGCTCTCGGAACCGAGAACTACAAGAAGCGCAACTTCGACCAGGCAATCAAGCACTACCAGGCCGCGTGGGACCTCCACAAGGATATCACATACCTTAATAACCTAGGGGCCGCGTACTTCGAGAAGGGCGACTTCCAAGCATGTATCGACACGTGCTCCAAGGCCGTCGAGGAGGGTCGGGCACTGTATGCCGACTTCAAGGTCATTGCCAAGTCTTACGCCCGCATCGGCACTGCCTACGAGAAACAGGGCAAGCTTGCCGAGGCCATCGACCATTACAACATGTCACTTCGCGAGCACCGAACGCCCGAAGTCGTTACTAAGGTCCGGGCAGCAGAGCGAAACAAGATCGAGGGTGCCCGAAAGGCCTATATCGACCCGGAGAAGGCAGAGCAGGCTCGCGAGGAGGGCAATAAGAAGTTCAAGGAGTCTGACTGGCCCGGTGCGGTGGAGGCCTACAGCGAGATGATCAAGCGGGCCCCAGAGGATCCCCGCGGGTACAGCAACCGCGCCGCGGCGTTCATCAAGCTCCTCGAGTTCCCCAGCGCGCATGACGACTGCGACAGCGCGATCAAGAAGGACCCCAAGTTCGTGCGTGCCTACATCCGCAAGGCGCAAGCCTACTTCGGCATGCGCGAGTACAGCAAGTGTCTTGATGCGTGCACCGAGGCGGCGAACGTCGACAACGAGCACCACGGGGGCTCCAATGCGCGGGAAATCGAGCAGCAGCAGCAGAAGGCCATGACGGCCATGTATTCCGCACGCGAGAACGAGACCGAAGAGCAGACTCGCGAGCGCCTAATGCGCGATCCAGAGGTGAGTAAACAAAAACAAGGCTCCTGGGAGACGAGACGGACATCGATTACTGACCCCCTATCGCAGATCATGAGCACCATGCAGGACCCCGTCATGCAGGCCATCCTTCAGCAGGCGCAATCCGATCCGGCGGCGCTGGCGGAGCACATGAAGAACCCTACTATCCGGTCCAAGATTCAGAAGCTCATCGCTGCGGGCGTCATCCGAGTCGGCCGGTGAGGGAGAGGGGAGATTGCTAAGATAGGAAAATGGTAGCCATCAGCGGTTTCCCGGAAGCAAGCAAACTCGGCAAGTCGAATCGATGGAGACCTTTGCCATGCAGCGCTACTGCGATCCCTGTATTGCTAGGATGACATGGAGGAGACAGTGGTTGGAGGAATGCACTCTTTCCGATCGTAATGGACCACACGAGAGATGATGCGGGATGCGGGCGGGTTCTGTGTATTTTACGTGCCATAGGTTGAAAATGATTCCCTCATATCTTTCTCGTCTCCTCGGGACCCGTGCTATTATATCCCACGCTATCACAGGGAACTTCCCGGGCGCGGAGGCGCCCCTATAGGTCGGGCCGGTCCCTTGGGGAGCTGGACCGTCGCGACCGAGCCGGCGGTCGTCTGACGTGCGGGGCACTCAGTACAGGCAACCCCCAACAAGGTCCTGACCATAAGTGCTTCCGTTCCGACTCTCGTTGGCGTCGATGCAAATTACCCTGCCCCGAACCGGAGCGGGCGAGCCAGAGGGCCTGAAGACGTCGGAGCCGAGGATTGGGATCTCGGGGGGGAGGGGGTTGGGCCGAGCTGGTCGGGGTTGGGGGCATGGTGGGCGGCTGGTGGTTTTGCGATGCGTTTTAAAGGGGTAATAAAGGGATGATGCTTGCTCGCTAGGTTCATGTGCTGCGCTGAAAAAGAGTCAAGTTCCACAGGTGCCATGTTTGTAGGAGTAGATAAGTAGGTAGGCAGTGTAGCGCGAGCAGTATAAATGGGGTCATCCCCGCCTCAATTAGTTCGGTGCGTGCCCCACCATCCATCTCAATCTGCATCCATTCAAGCTACAAACAGTTTCTGTACATTACCTCAATCTACCATATTTGCTGTAGCTTGATCATACCCCGACCAAGAGTGAGCAGGCCGCATAAATTTGGCTCGATCTACTTGGCGCAAGCCCCTAGCACAGGGAGAGAGAATGGCCGACCCGGCCTTCAAACCAGCTCTGATAGTGGTCGATCTGCAGGAGGATTTCTGCCCTCCTGTAAGTCAAACCAACCACATCAAGGCCCAAGACCAATAGCATCCATGGTTTAAGCCCCGGCCTCCACGATCCACGAGACCTGACTAACCAGCCGCATCGCAGAACGGCTCACTCGCCGTCAGCGAGGGCCGGGCCATCATCCCCGTGGTGAACTCGCTGCTCCGCCTCCCCGGCTTCGTCGCCCGGATCGCCACCAAGGACTGGCACCCGTCGGACCACATCTCCTTCGCGGCCAACCACCCGGGCAAGCGACCCTTCGCGGACACGTGCACGGTCGCCAACCCGCTCAACCCGGCCGAGACGTACCAGACGCGCCTGTGGCCGGTGCACTGCGTGCAGGGCACGCCCGGCGCCGAGCTGGTCCCCGAGCTGGACGCCGGGCTGCTCGACCGCGTCGTGGAGAAGGGCACGCACGCCGCCGTCGAGATGTATAGCGCCTTCCACGACCCGCTGAGGCGGCCGCGCGTCAGCGACAGCGGGCTGGCTGCCGCGCTGAGGGAGGCCGGTGTCACGGACGTGTATGTTGTTGGGTTGACTGCCGACTACTGCGTGCGGAGCACGGCTGTGGATGCCCTGGCGGAGGGGTTTGGCTCCTTCGTGGTCGAGGAGGGGACCCGTGCCGTGGATGCGGCGCGGTGGCCGGAATGTAGGCTTGAGATGGAGAAGGCAGGCGTCAGGGTTGTCAGCGTGGATGGGCCTGAGGTGGGGAGGCTCAGGGGCTGATCAATTATCTAGGGCTAGCCACCCGTCATCTAATGTAGTTGGTATCCTACATTTTTGGGGGAAATATGAAAGCCATGGTCTGATGGATTGTGGCCGCGATCGGCTCTCCTGGGATAACAAGATTGAAGCATGGCATGGGACCCTGTCATCACTGCAGCGCCAATGCGTACTAAAATGGACTACCGGCATGCTCCTGAACCACGGCCAGGGAATTGCCTCTCCTACCTACTGTGTAGGTAGGTAGTTCAAGCCGCCCCTCTCCGTAGCCCGGCCCCTCAGGTGTGTGTGCACCTTCCCGAAGAAGCCTACGCTCCTTCCTTTCCCGTACCTTTGCCCGATATCTTGGACCGTTGTCAGACGCAGGCCTACCGAATGCACGCGCCACACCGGTTAAAAAACACACCACCGCCGACTTCAACCGCACGCCCTTCCTATTACATGGACATTCAATGAGTCCAGACTCACGCCCTGCACATTTATCTAACAGCGTACTCATCCTAGGTAGCGACACGTAGCTTATGTATCCCTTTAGAGGTTCCAACAATCTAGACCACATAACCAAAAGCCACCTCTCTTCAGCATCCAAATAATTAAAACACAGCAATACCGCGCAGCCTTCTTACCATCCCAACATGGCCGCCGACAGCGTCAACTTCCGCCTCGCAACGAAAGAAGACGCAGTCCAACTCGAGCGCCTCATCAACACGGCCTTCCGCGCCGACACAACCGCCCAGGTGTTCCTGTCCGCCGACCACACCAGCGTCGACGTCACCGACGCCGCCAGCATAGCGGCCAAGATCGCGCAGCCCGACTGCACGGTCCTGGCCGGCACCGACGCGGACGGCGCGCTCGTGGCCCACTGCAGCGTGCGCAGGCTCGACGCGGACCGCGCCTGGTTCGGCCTGCTCGCCGTCGACGTCGGCCGCCGCAACCGCGGCCTGGGCGGCCGGGCGCTCGCGTACGCCGAGGACTACGCTCGCAGGGAGTGGGGCGCCGCGAGGATGGAGTTCGACGTCGTGTGCACGCGCGCGGAGCTGATCGCGTGGTACGCGCGGCGGGGGTACCGGGCCACTGGGGAGACGACGCCGTTTCCGTACGACCGCCATGGTGATTGGAGGGGGGTTTTGAGGGATGATCTGCATTTTATTACCTTGGGAAAGGATCTAAGTGAAGTCCCTGCAGCAACCGGAGCTGAATAGTGCTGGTGTAGGATAATTCAGGGTTTGAGTCGTTAGTAGACCAGGATTAATAAGGGGTAATAGAATAGAGAGGTTCGTAAATCACATCTTAGAAACTCGTTCGAAAACGTGAAAGCTCTAAGCGAATATCCTAAGTTTTTAAAAACAAAGGGAATATCTCCAGGGGCATGCGCTATTTGCTCCGCGGGCAGGCGGTTAGTGCATCGCAGGTGGCAGTTGCTGTCCATCGCTATTGGTATTGCTATCTATCGCTCTTGCTGTCACTCCTGTCACTCTTGCTATTTCTGTCTATTGCTATTGCCATTGCTAGGAATGGCAATAGTGACAGCGATGCAGCTGTTGCCAACTTACCACCTGCCTGCAGAGCAAATGGCGCATGCCCGCAGAGAAATTCCCAAAACAAAATCCTCGTGCGAAGAAACTCGAAGTTCGTTACCACATTTGAATATCCATTTGGGGGAAATCCTCGTACAGAAACTTCGCAGTCCCCAGGGCGGTCAACTCAGGATCTGCAACAAGGGCGAGGAGATGATGTCTGACCGGAGGCACTAGCCAAGGCGATACCGACCATGTCGGCATCCGCTGGGATACTTTTATAGCGACTGTGAGCACGAGGTCCTCGAGGTCGCCTGGGGTTATCGGCTTACCCTAACATATAACTTGTATGCTGTCCAAGGTGGTAGCTGTCTAATAGGCATATCTCTGATGCTGAATCTGCATCATCTGCCCCTGTTTTACGTAGTCAAGGGAATGCTATACCAGGAACCTTTTGGCGGTCAAGGTGAGAAACACCACCACTCACCTAGCAATGATGATGTTCTCTATTAACTTGTGCACACGTAGGCGGTAATTACACTTGGGTTCTAGTGCTCGCATGTCCACGCTTATAACCAAGCTATGTAAGCTGTCTAGATTAACCACACAAATGGTAAGAGAGGAAACGAATAGTAATATGAAGCTGCTCTTGTGGCACACGTTTAAGCAGAAGCTGTCTCAGAAGTCAGCTGACTGCAGCGTTCAACACAAACGTCAATGTAAAGTGCTCGGCTTGAAGGGAGAGGTAAGGGCGGCAAGTTAGACTGAAAGGCCGTTCCACAGCTAATCTCTTAACCAATCCTCTGACGGGCAAGCCCATCGAGACATGGTATCAGCCAGGGACTTGGACGAGTGCCGGGCGATGCTGGTCTCGTACTTTCTTGCTGACACAGGAGGTTTTCTCCATGTTCGGCTACAATGACACGACCACAGTCACGGCAGATGATCGTCAGTACTCCCCTGGACTGAACTTGCGGTATTCCATGACGTTTATGACATAGAATAGTCATATACTATACCTATCTCCATGTTGGAGTCGAAGGTATTCGAGCCCTCCGAAGCTTCAACGCCGAAACCCGAATATGGAGCAAACCGCACGCTAGGGTTACTAATTCTATCGAGATAAGATCGGACGGCTTGCTGACTTCAGAACCAGGTAAGTTTCGCCATCCTCAAACACCTACTGATTGACGGTGGTGGCGTCATGATAGTCGAACACGACCCGGCCGCCAAGACCGCTCCAAGATCACCTGCCACGGGAAGTCCTCGCTCGGCCGGATGCTATGCCGCACCCATGTGTGGCGGTGCATCGCTGACGTCGAGTCCTGCCGGGAGCTCTACGAGCCGCTTAACGTCGTGGACGACGAGTACGAGGCCTGGAGGCAGATTGTGGTGTCGAAGCCGGAGCCAGGATTGAAGCTTGTGCAGCTGAATACTGCTCTGAGGACGGACGGCGGCGGGTCGGGGCCGAGGGCTTACGAGGCAAGTAACGACGGCATCATCCAGTCGTTTGTCGAAGGTTTTATGATCTACTTGATACCGGATTTTGAGCCGAAAAATCCAGGCAAGAATGTATAGTACCTTGGTACCGGGAGAGAGGGCCATAGAGGGCCTATGACGTCCTGCAAGGCACGGGCACAAACTGGTCCCTTGTCCCGCCATTTTTACCCTGATAAGATAATCCCTACACAGTGCGAGGCTAAACGCGGTGGGGGGGCAGTTTTCCTTGTTTGAGCCGATAATCGCAATCATCATCTCCAAGGAGGAAGCTGTTCCATTGCCGTCGCTACCGAATGGGGCGCCCTCTATCTGGGCTGGCGAGATCCCAGAGTCAGTTGACTCGATGATGGGAACAAAAGACGATGGAGAACAATATGAAGGAAAGGGCAGGACAATCATTAGACTTGGACGCAACTGACCGCCTCTTAAATTCTGCTAACCAAAGATACCCATTGCCAAGGACCCGCGCTAGTTGGGATGGCAGCAGGCGGCCGGCCAAATTACCTCCTGGCCTAGGCCCTGTGCAGAGATTGGCCAGTAGGAATTTGAATTCTGCAGCCCGTCCCAACATCCGTTTTTTTGTCCTTTTTCTTCTTCAGTGACCGCCTCCTTGCTTTACCTCGTGGGTTGCAAGCACTTGCCTGATGGTGACCGGGAGAAGGAACCACACATCACTCTCTTGGAATCTTGGCTGTTTGCTTCACCCAGCATTGTCAATTCTTTTCTGTTCGCACCGTTCTTGGGCAAGTGAAGAAGCACAGCCCCTACTTTGCCTCTCTTTCAGCACCCAAATTCACTAGCTGCGCAGCCAACAGTCCCGGATACCAACGTCGCCGAGTGAATATCTACATTGTTGTGTGTGCGACGCAGGATATAAAGAAAAGGATTCTTGCTTGCCTCTGCAACCATATTCTTGGTAAGAGACCCCTAATCTTTTACCACTGCTTCCATTCCTACCTAGAGTTCTTCCCCAAATGCATCATGGCAAGTGCCCGCTCGCGGCGGCGGCGCCATGTCCACTTTGACTTGCCCTTCTCTCCTGACTTGGACTCGTCAAGCTTATGTGACTCTACAGACAGCAATCGCAAAGCCCAGCTTTCTGCCAAATGCCTCACCGATAGCCAGGCCTCCAACCCGAAAGACGTATTCAACATGATCGCTTCCACCTTCCTTCCTTCCCGATTTCGGGGGGAGCAGCCCCCTGCCAAGCCAGCCGCCCCGTCCTGGATCAACAAAAAAATCACGCCTGCACTGCAGTTTCTCTCGACCCTAACCTCGTCTAATCCGATCCACACCATTGTCATCGTTGCCCTGCTGGCAAGCTCGACCTACATCGGGCTGCTTGAGGAGAGCCTGTTCGACGTTACAAGGTCCGTTAGGAAGGCAGAGTGGTCGTGCCTGGTAGAGGGAAGTCGGACGCTGCGGGCTGGCTCGGACACGGCCTGGAAGTGGCAGTCGGTCGACGATACTTCGCCCGTCTCGGCAGACGTCAACCATCTTGCCCTCCTCACTCTCGTTTTCCCCGAGTCCTCGACGGATGCGCCCAAGACTGCTCCCCTAGCAACAACGGTTCCTATCCCCGGGAACCTGTCCATCACTTCGCTGCCCTCGACCTCGAACTCGTTCTCTACATATTCTCAAGACAGTGCCCTGGCATTCTCCATCCCCTACAACCAGGCGTCCGAGTTTCTCTCCGCGGCCCAGGAGATCCCAAATGACATCCCGGGACAGGAGATCCGGGAGACGGAGAATGGCCGGGAGAAGAAGATGTGGATCATGAAGGCCGCCCGCGTGCAGACTAGGAGCAGCATTGCGCGGTGGGCCCATAACAGCTGGATCGAGTTCATCGATCTTCTCAAGAATGCAGAGACGCTGGACATCATCATCATGGTCCTCGGCTACATCTCGATGCACCTCACCTTCGTTTCGCTCTTCCTCTCGATGCGGCGCATGGGGTCCAATTTCTGGCTGGCCGCGAGTGTAATCTTCTCCTCGGTTTTCGCATTCCTGTTCGGCCTGATCGTCACTACTAAGCTTGGGGTCCCCATTTCCGTCGTCCTGCTGTCCGAAGGTCTCCCCTTCCTGGTCGTTACTATCGGCTTTGAGAAGAACATTGTCCTGACTCGCGCGGTCCTCTCCCATGCTGTTGAGCATCGTCGAGCCCTTACCAAGGACTCCGAAAAGGGCACCAAATTGAGCGAAGGGTCGCCGAGCGTGATCCAGACCGCCATCCAGGTCGCGATCAAGGAGAAGGGTTTTGAGATTGTCAAGGACTACGCGATCGAGATTGCCATCCTGATCGCAGGCGCTGCTTCGGGAGTCCAGGGTGGCCTGCAACAGTTTTGCTTTTTGGCTGCCTGGATCCTCGTCTTCGACTGCATCCTGTTGTTCTCGTTCTACACTGCGATCCTCTGTATCAAGCTGGAGATCAACCGGATCAAGCGGCACGTCGCAACGCGCAGGGCTTTGGAGGATGACGGTGTCAGTCGCAGGGTCGCCGAGAATGTGGCCCGGAGCAACGACTGGCCGAGGCCTGACGGCAAGGGGCAGCCGGGGACGACCATTTTCGGCCGGCAGATCAAGAGCACCAGCATTCCAAAGTTTAAGGGCCTGATGGTTTCTGGCTTTATCATGGTCAACGTCTTGAACCTTTGCACCATCCCGTTCCGCAGCTCGAACTCATTGTCTAGCATCTCGACCTGGGCCCGGGGTCTTGGAGGCCTCGTCACCCCGCCGCCATTGGACCCCTTCAAGGTCGCATCCAACGGCTTGGATCTCCTCTTGGCTTCGGCCAAATCCGAAGGCGTGGAGACCCTGGTGACCATTTTAACGCCCATCAAGTATGAGCTGGAATTCCCCTCGATCCACTACGACCTGTCCCAGTCCGCCTCGGGCCAGGGTGTGAACGAGGCATTGGACCAGCTGCGAGGATACGGGGTCGGAGGCAGGATGGTTGGCAGCATTCTCAAGAGCTTGGAAGATCCGATTCTATCCAAATGGATCGTCGTCGCCCTGGCCCTGAGTGTCGCGCTCAACGGGTATCTGTTCAATGCCGCGAGATGGGGCATCAAGGACCCAAATCTGCCGGATCACCCCATCGACCCCAAGGAGCTGGCAGAGGCCCAGAAGTTCAATGACACCGAGTCGGCAACCCTGCCCCTTGGCGAGTACATCCGACCGCCGCGAGAACAGCCAAGGGCCTTACCAGCGGCCGACAACGTTGACCTGCCCTTGGAGCGAGCACATGCGACGACCGGAGAGGGCCAGGCCGTGCAGAGGACGCAGGAGGAGGTAGAGAAGATGTTCGCGGAGAAGCGGGCACCCGAGCTCAACGATGAAGAGATAGTCTGGCTATCAATGCGAGGGAAGCTACCCGGATATGCATTGGAGAAGACTCTGAAGGACTTCACCCGCGCTGTTAAGATCCGCCGGACCATCATCTCGCGCACCAAGGCTACGGCGGATCTGACCCACCTGTTGGATGGATCTAAGCTGCCGTACCAAAACTACAACTGGGAACAGGTGTTTGGGGCATGCTGCGAGAACGTCATCGGTTTCATGCCTCTCCCTGTCGGTGTCGCCGGCCCACTCGTGATCGATGGGCAGAGCTATTTCATCCCCATGGCTACCACCGAGGGCGTGCTCGTCGCCAGCGCAAGCCGAGGTTGCAAGGCTATCAACGCCGGGGGAGGCGCGATTACTGTCCTGACGGCCGATGGCATGACCCGTGGTCCCTGCATCACCTTTGAGACATTGGAGCGGGCGGGTGCCGCGAAGCTCTGGCTCGACTCGGAGGCTGGCCAAGCTACGATGAAGAAGGCTTTCAACTCGACTAGTCGATTCGCCCGCCTGGAGTCAATGAAGACAGCACTTGCCGGCACGAACCTCTACATTCGATTCAAGACCACGACGGGCGATGCCATGGGCATGAACATGATCTCCAAGGGCGTCGAACACGCCCTGAGCGTCATGGTCAACGAGGGCTTTGAAGACATGAACATTGTGTCGGTGAGCGGCAATTACTGCACAGACAAGAAGGCCGCGGCCATCAACTGGATCGATGGTAGAGGCAAGAGCGTCGTCGCCGAGGCTATCATCCCCGCCGACATCGTCAAGAGCGTCCTGAAGACCGACGTCAATTCTATGGTCGAGCTCAACGTGAACAAGAACTTGATCGGTTCGGCCATGGCCGGATCCATTGGCGGATTCAATGCTCACGCTGCGAATATCGTGGCGGCCATCTTCCTTGCCACCGGCCAGGACCCAGCACAGGTGGTCGAGAGCGCCAACTGTATCACCATCATGAAGAAGTAAGTTGATTTCTGGGCGGAAGAAAAAACAAGAGCAGTTGTGCTAACAAACCTCGCAGCCTCCGCGGATCCCTTCAAATCTCCGTCTCCATGCCCTCTCTGGAAGTCGGCACGCTTGGCGGCGGCACGATCCTCGAGCCCCAGAGCGCCATGCTCGACATGCTCGGGGTGCGCGGCCCCCACCCGACCAGCCCCGGCGACAACGCCCGCCGGCTGGCTCGGATAGTGGCCGCGGCGACGCTGGCCGGAGAGCTCTCGCTCTGCAGCGCCCTGGCTGCGGGCCACCTCGTCACGGCGCACATGCAGCACAACCGGTCGGCGCCGGCCACCAGGGCGAGCACCCCGGCGCCTCAGGTCGCCAACGGTGCCGTGACCCCGGTCGGGTTGGCCATGACCAGCACCCTCGAGAAGGGGCTGAGTGCTGCTGCAGTCGAGAGGTCGCGGCGGTGATTTTGATGATGATCCATAGCGGCTGTCCTTGGGCGGACAGAGCAAGCCGTCTTTGGTTGTGTTAATAGGAGTAGCTCGGTAAATAATCTAGTGGTGACGGGGGTTTGACCGATACCAATTGCTAGTAGAGTGTGGCGACAGCGCCGGTGTTTTGTTTGTTTAGATGGAGCGACGTTGATAGAGCGCCGAGTTGGGTCTACGATGACTACCTAGCTTCGAATAGAGAAGGCATTTAAACCATTCTTCTGGCCTCTGGGGAATACGACCCATAGGTAAGGCAGTCTAATTTTTATCAGTCGCATGGTGTTTGGCGCATTCTGATAGAAACCTCCATGCAACAACCTCCACGATCACGAACTACTTCATCAATTTGCTCCCCTCTTAGGGAATCCCGGCTTCGGAGACATACGCATAGTTGGCTAGATCGAACCAATGCAACTGGATCTGCGATCTTCTGGAAACATGGCAAATTGCATGATTATTGTTCTTGGTGGAACCGACGAAAACGACGCTTGCCTTGCTGCTAATGCTTTTATAATAGTTCCCTACATGCCTTGCATTATAAAAATCATTCAGGCTATGCTTATAAAAGCCGACGTTGCTATGCACTGGCTAAGGCTCGCTGTTGCTACTTTCCATGCTACTAGCAACTATTATCGCCTTTCTTACAAGCCACCTAGCTTGTAAGTTTGCAAAGTGCATTTTCTCTCTCCAAGCCACTCCAGTCAATCCTCGTCATCTATCTCTACAACAACTCTAGCTCGCTTTCGTGGCAAATCCGGAACCGTCTCGGGGTTGAGGACTCCAATGACGGCCTCGACCTTTCCCACATTCACAGCCTCAAACCAGTGGCTCTTGTCGATCTTGAAAATGTCAAGACTCTCTAGCTGCTTCCCCAAGGCTGAGACTCGCGGTTAGCAGTGGACTTCTAGGAAACATGCAGGCTGGGTGGACCTTACTGAAAGTGGTCTTCTTCTCTGGCCGTGTGCTATCATTATCCCGACCTCTATTTTCCACTGCCGGCGATCTTGGACCCTGAGACGGCGCTCGAGTCGGCGAGGGAGATTGAGAACGCGTGGGGGATCGGCTTGTGGCACGACCCTGGCTATTCTCCGAACTACTTGCAGGGGACTCCTGCGACTGAGGCGTCTTTGCCGTGTTTCGAGGAATCTCTCTAATCTGCCGAGGTGCACGCTGTGATTCTGGTAATGGAGCGACTTTTCGAGGCATCACGCAGCTATTCTCCGTCACAACAGCGAAGGACTCGGGATCCGCGGGTATAGAAAAGATGGCAAAATATTCCACTCCCTGGTCCGGGTCTTGCATCATGTGCCAAGCGTTACACAGAGGGAATGTATAGGACCGACAGGTGAAGTTGACGGTGATCGCTTGTGGGATTTCCGTCTCCTGGCCTGGCTGGATGCAGGTGATCTTTTCCCGGTCGACTGTGATTGGGGAGGATTAGCGCATGTGAGTCTAGCCGGAAGGGAGACATGAGATAATTACATACTGTCTTTGGAGAGCAGCAAGTCTCGGAGATGAGAGCACCCATTGATGCGATGCAGCTGAATGGACACTCTCGTATTGTTTGCCCGGCCAAGGTCCTCTGGCCACTTAATGGTGAGCGCTGAGGATACTGAGCTAGACTCAAATTGCATCTTCTGCTTGATATTCATATAATTGAGGAGTCTCTGCTCCCCAAGACTCAACTCTCTCTTCAAATACCAGTCGCTCGTCCGTTCACCGTCTGCCTGGAAGTCTCCCTCTGGCACTTGCTGGAGGACTTCAGCGAACAGTCGCTTGACCGTATGGAACATGATATAAGAGTCATCGAGGTCAGCTGGCAGGCCCAGCTCTTCCATGGCTGCGCTGCTTGTGAGCCACCTGCTGTGGATCTTCAGAAGAGACTGTTCCTCCAAATAGAATGAGTCGAGGTCCAGTTCGCCTGCTCTCACAAACTCCACAGACATGTGATTGGTCTGCGGACAGGCTCGTACACAGGCTAGAAGCGAGCGTTGAATGTCTCTAGCAAATTGAGAGTGCGGAACGTGAGCTACATCGGCTGCTAGGAAGAGGCGTTCCTCTTCTTCTCCAGCCGATCGAATGAGATTGTAACTCTCTAAGATAGACCAGTAGGTGTTGGTCAGCTGCACTCCTTCGCAGCCAAGGCCCTGGATAATTCTCGAGAGTCGCGGGTTCTTGTGCCGATTAGCAAACGGCGACGCGGTGCTTCGCACGAGATAACGTTACCTGAGCTTTCTCCTCGGCCGAGTAATACCACTTGCCCGCGAACTCTTCGCCGAAGAGGTATTCTTTGAGACGACAGGCAGTCTCAACCTTGATGTGGTGTTGCACCATTGAGACGTCTGCATACTCGTCCTTGCTGGAATTCAGCATGCTACTCAGTTGTTCGATCAGAGGCGGCTTCAGTCTGAGTGCCTCGTGCCAGATGGCTTGAATCGCCTGGGACTCCTTCCTGGCATTAAGAAGAGACTGTCTCTCACGGTTCGTCTCTCCTTGCGAGAAGTTGTAGCCATATTTCAGAACCTTTCCGGTCACGCTGGCAGATCTGTCGGGGTGTGACTCTTGCAGAAGCAGGCCTTTGAGGTAGACGTTTCCACGAAGTCCATCATCGGTGATGAGATCTCCCCGCTTGCTCAGAATACGGCCGCCGCCCTCGGTATTCTGCAAGAATAAGGCTGCTTTGAGCCAGTCCTCGAACTCCTCCAGTTTGACCTGATCGCGCTTGAGGGAACGTCCAAAGCCGTCCTTTCCCTTCCCTCTCTCGCCTATGAAGAATTGCACATCATGCTCTGGCGACACCACGACTGGAAGCAATGTCTTGCTGACCTGCTTTGCGGCCATGTCGCAGACCTTGCGGATTCTTTCGGGCGACATTCGTCGAAGATGGGCGACTAGGTGGCCCCGGTTGGTGAAATTGAAGGTCCACATGAATCCGCCCGAGCGACATCGTACAAGATGGTTTTGTCTGCCACGCATGAGGACCAAGAGGGCGAGCTTCAGACCTTCGCCATGTTCGCCCGCTTGGCTCGTATCATCATCCTTCGTGGTACCGCCAAGGACAAGATGATAGGGCTGGAGTATAGCCTTGCGGTTCGCAATCTCGACGGTTCCCAGCCCGTCCCGTCCCTTGAATCTAATGTATCCAAGCCATTCTTTCGGTTCCGAGTTTGGGTGGAGGACTTTGAAGACAATCTCGGTGTTCCGCCCAGCTGACTTGTCAGAGCGAATGACGTAGAATTTGTTCTCGTCGAGATTGAAAGATTTGATGATGGCGTCTCTCCTAAAGAAATAGTCAGCGTCAGTCAGTCTCCGATGACGGGGGGTTGGTTGGACCGACCAGTTTTGGACGATCTCCCGAAAGGCTTCCCAGGGCTTCCACTTAGTGTAGCTTGCACGGATTGGAAAGGGGATCGTGTGGCTCTTGTGAATGGAGGCGAGTGTCACGTCAGCCTCGTGGCCAAACCCGGCATCGTCATCGGGGTAGTCAGAGGGCAGATCCTCATCGCTACTAAAGAAGCCATCGCCATCGCGTCCGAGGTCGAGGGCGGCTTCCATACCGATCTTTGGTGGATGGTTGGTGCTGATGGCGAAGCCGAGTTGGTTCAAAGGCTACCACCGTTGGCAAGGCGATGCCAGGTGAAGTTTTCTGAAAAGCCGCCGCGACTCAGCTACAAGGACTTGTTTGCTGGCTGCAGCGCCACTACAGGGGTAAACAGAGGAAGCCGTGACAGCCAACCAGGAGCCAAGGTTCACTTCGCTTCCAAGCCATCGGGAGCCTCAACGATGGTTTGATTCTCAATACCTAGAATGAAGGTTGCCGCTCGACTATATCTGCCAGGACGATATAAATTGCACTCCATGTGCCACAGCATAAGGAGTTTACCACCTCCAACAACGGAGTGGACGCGAAAAGAGCTCCCATTAACTTCATTCTGTTGCTTTTTGATGAGACGTTTAAAATCATGCCTACTCTCCCCCTTAACTCTCCCCAGGAACACCTCTTACTGCGTTTAGATTAACTAGCATTCAACTACTATGTACCTACCCGTGCAAGTGGTATTAAAAAGTGGTGCACTTACTAACTGGCATATGTCACCCCTTAACACCTCAATAAGGTCAAACCACTGGAAAATTGTTAGTGGATGCCTTAGCACTGTTAGTAATCGGTGTAGCCTGTGCACCACTTTTTGCAGCTAGCGTGGATTTGTGTCGTTTTATTAGTCATCATCACATCGGCACCTTCATGGGTTGTATCCGTAAATCCGAGCCAAACCCGAGAGATGAAGAACTTGTGCTATTATTTGCCTCTTGCGATTGGTGGGTCTACTCTCCACCCTTGTAACTTTGACCTTCTTTTCTGTCTCGGTAGATGATATTTGGATACCTTTTTTTTTTTTTGTTAGGGGGAGGGGAGCCTTTTTGTTTCCTTCGTCATCTTTCCGCCTTCTGTTGCTGATTCTGGGCAACTTTTTCTTGGCCAAACTTGGAACCGGGGAAACACGAGTCTCGGATCAACCAGTCTCGACGACACAGGCAGGCAGGCATGACGTCGCCGCCGGGACAGACGACGACGGTGCTACGCGCCGGCGACGTCGCCGAGCACGACAGCAGCTCCGCGTCCGCCACAGCGTCCTCCGCGGCGACGGCGGCGGAGCGCGGAGAGACGACCACGACCTCGGAGACGGACCTGGAGACGGAGGTGGATGCCGAGAACGGCGGGGCAGTCACAGCCGGTGCCGCGCCCGGGTCGGCGCGCCTCGGCTTGGAGCCGGGCCTGACCGAGAAGGAGGTGGAGGCGGAGGCGTTGTTCGGTGCGGGCGGCGGCCAGCTGCCCGGCGAAGGAGTCCCGATGCCGGGGCCGGGCCAGCTGTCGTCGGCTGGCAAGGAGGCGCCGGGAGAGCAGCAGCCGGCGTCGTCCTCCCCGCCGGCCCAGCAGCAACAGGGCACGCGCACGCAGCTGCAGACAACGCTGATCATCGTGTCGCTCGCGGCGGCGCTGTTCCTTTCGGCGCTGGACGTGACGATCGTGACGGTGGCGATCCCCACCATCACGCAGCAGTTCGGCAGCACGGCGGGTTACACGTGGATCGGCAGCGCGTACATGCTCGCGACGGCGGCGTCGGCGCCGCTGTGGGGCAAGTTCTCGGATATTTGGGGCCGGAAGCCCGTGCTGCTGGTCGCTGTTGGGGTGTTCTGGGTGGGATCGCTGCTCAGTGCTGTTAGTGTTGGGATGACGATGCTGATTGCGGGGAGGGCGGTGCAGGGGGTGGGCGGAGGGGGGATTGTTATTTTGGTGTATGTTTGTATCAGTGATCTGTTTAGCATGCGGGACAGAGGTGAGTGGCTTGTCAAGGGTGGGTGGGCAGTAACAGGAGTCCCGGCTAACATCAATTGCAGGTGTCTACTTCGGGATCATGGGCATGGTCTGGGCCGTGGCTGGAGGCATCGGCCCGATCCTGGGAGGCGTGTTCACCGACAAGGTCTCCTGGAGGTGGTGCTTCTACGTCAACCTGCCCATCTCGGGGGTGGGCATGTTGATCCTCGCCTTCGTGCTCAAGCTGCACAACCCGCGGACGCCCATGCGCGAGGGCCTCGCGGCGGTGGATTGGCTGGGCATGAGCACCATCGTCTGGGGCACGCTGATGGTCCTCCTCGGGCTCGAGTTCGGCGGCGTGACCTTCCCGTGGAACTCGGCGACCGTCGTCTGTCTGATCGTGTTCGGCCTCGTGGTGACGGGCATCTTCGTCGTCATCGAGTGGAAGGTGGCGGAGTACCCCGTCATCCCGCTCCGGCTCTTCAAGGTCCCGTCCAACATCGCGTCGCTCGCCGTCTCTGCCTGCCACGGCTTCGTCTTCATCTCGGGCGGCTACTACCTGCCGCTGTACTTCCAGGCGGTGCTCGGGCTCTCGCCGCTCATGTCGGGCGTCTACGTGCTCCCCTACACGCTGTCGCTGTCCATCGTGTCGGCGGCGACGGGGGTCATCATCCGGCGGACAGGCAACTACCTGACGTCCATCATCTTCGGCATGGCCATGATGACGCTCGGCTTCGGCCTCTTCATCGACCTCGGCCCGCGCACCAACTGGGCCAAGCTGATCCCCTTCCAGCTGATCGCCGGCATCGGCGTGGGGCCCAACTTCCAGTCGCCGCTCATCAGCCTGCAGACCATGGTCGAGCCGCGCGACATGGCCTCGGCCACGGCGACTTTCAGCTTCATCCGCCAGCTGTCGACGTCCATCTCGGTCGTCGTCGGCGGCGTCGTCTTCCAGAACCGCATGCAGGCCCAGCAGGCCGAGCTGCTGGCCCTCCTGGGCCCAGACATCGCGCGCCTGCTGACGGGCGCCAACGCCGCCGCCAGCGTCGGCCTCGTCGCCAAGCTGCCGGGCCGCGAGGGCGAGATCGCCCGCGGCGCGTACTGGAACAGCATGAGGACCATGCTCATCATGTACGCCGCCGTCGCGGGCCTGGGGCTCTTCATCAGCTTCTTCGTCGGGTCGAGGAAGCTGAGCAAGGAGCACGAGGAGCACAAGACAGGGCTGAGGAGTATGAAGCCCGCGGATGGGACCGCCGGTAGGGCGGCGGCCGCCGGGGTGGACAGGGATGGCGGTCCAGACGAGGAGAAGGCACTTGGGGATGGTGAGGGGGGCGCGAGAAGCACCGGGAAGGACGGCGGAGGTTGAAACCTGCCTGGCGTGCGCGGAGCGGAGGTTTAGCATGGGCATGCGTCGTGTTTGGATTGCAGGCCTCTTTTTCCTTTCCTCTGTGTTTGAACCAGCGTCTCCTCATTCTCTGATACCTAATGTACGAGTTGTGTATAGCATTGTTGGATAGATAATATGTAGCACACTTTGCATTGCAAGAGACCATAAATTCCTAACTTCCTAACCATTGAAAAAGGCTTCGATAGACGCTTTCATCCATCCAAAGTAGTGATAGCCGCCCGTCCGCTTGTTTCCTTCATGTTCGCTCGCTCATAATTAGTTCTCTTCGATGATCTCTGATCCACAAGCCATTGGAGGAATAGGTTGTTTCCACAACCCCCTATAAGTAGAGTTTGAGTGCGTATATTGATGGCTTCAGTAGTACTTGCTAATGGGGCTGACGGAGAGTCTAGGGCTAAGAGGTCTCCCAGGCCTCTGAGTTTGACGGGACTTGTCCTACTCAGACTCGTATTATTTTACAACCAAGGCGGGGTCGATGTCAACCGGGTGGTGCGGTCGGAGGCAATGCCTGTCATTAGACGCTCTTCCATCGAGGTATGACGCGCATCTACCAAGCCTGCTTCCCGTTGTGTCCAAATCGACCCAAACTCAACGAATTGGCTAGGAGCTGTTAATTCCCCGTCGCCCAGCGTTTGCAACGTCTCGAATTTTCAGCAACATGCACCCGGCCGAAGCGGTCCTAAATAAGCCATGGCCCGTGAGTCGAGAGGAGCCTCAGCCGCCGGAAAACGAAGACAGCCTGACAGAGGAAGAGCAAGCCCGTTCTAAATGGGAAAGGGCCTCCACCCGCGAAGAAAATGCCCGACGGAGACGTGAGCCTCTCAACCAGAAGAAATCCGCCTGCCCGCTTCTCACCCTGAGTCTAAGCGCCCCGGAGGCCCAAGTCACCCAGAACGGTCGCATATCCTTTACGGCATGCCTGCGCTACGAGGGTGTCCCGGTTGGGGACAAGATACCCATTGTCGCCAAGATTCTCGGAAGCTCCGAAGGCCCGCTTGGAGACAGAGCCGTAGAGTACGGGCAGTACCAAATCTTCGCACAGCCAGACTGTAGTCCCGAGAGCCTGGTCCCATATTCGACTACTTACGTCACGGTTCGGCGAGCGAGGGGCCCAGACGGGAGGTTTCTTCCCCTGCCAGATTGGACAGAGGAGATTACGGAGGAGAACGGCTGGTCGGAAATGCAGGTCGGAGGCAGCATTAGCCGTGATTTCGTCCTCGATTTAGAAGGCAACAGGGGATGGCAGGATAACTTGAGGCGCGGCACCGCGTACTGGCTTGCATATGCGCCGCCTGGGAAGATGCCGCTCCAGCGGTCAGAGTTGCCTTTGTGGAGGTTTGGGAGCATCCAGAGTTGGAGGGGTAAGGGGTTTGATCTTGGAAACATGAGGTGGATCGGTATTCCAATTGGCAAGTCAAATGAGATTGAGTTCAGCTTTTTAGAGTAACTACGTAGAGTCAAACCCCCTCGCTAGGTTTCGATGGTGGTCTAGAGACATTCAAGAGAGCCGCCAGGGACCGGTGGATGTACTGTGCATGGACGGTATGCGTAAGCGTATCTTTAAGATGACTCTCAGGGCTAGGTGCTTGAGAGAGATCCAGAGGTTATGGGCCGCACCCTCAGCTCTGTGAACATAGGACCACCGGCTGTTCATAGACGTAAAAGTACAATAGACTTTGATGATGTTTAATCCATAACCTGATACACTCGATGTGACCGGCCAGAGATGAATGGCTTCTCCATGGGCGAGGGGAGGCTTGAATGATTATGCAATGCCGAACTCTTGAATTGGCTCTTTCTGACCTGCTCAAGGAGTGTTGAGTTATTGAATTAAAATGTGTTTGGGAACTGAGTGAAGATTTCTAAACTTGTGTCATTTTTCTTACAATTTTGATTAATCTACATCCCAGCCCACAGCTTTTTCAAGATTTCTTCATCCTCCTGCTTCGTCTCCGTTTCCAAAACGTATAATTACACTGTTCTTAAGCCTATTCCATAAATGGGTAATTAATTATGTCCGAGACAGGCCGCATGCCGATTTGAGTAAGAATACGGACTTTGACTTGCGTCTCCCAGGTAGTGTCTTAGTTTTGATGAATCTTCAGGCATATGGCAATGCAGGGCGACCCTAGGGAGATGTATGCACACTGCCGCGCGCATCCACTGCCGTGGCGGGGTGGCAGCGAATTCGGTCTGGCGCAAAAGGCAGCGGGGAACGCACCTGTAGGAAGGTGTAAGTAGCACGCAAGGTAACAAACGGGAAAGTGAGTTGCATGGGTGTGAAAACTCGAGGCGGGCGAGCGGGGAGATATAGGATCTGTACTTTGATATACCGAGCATGATATCGGCCATTTCATCATGCTATGTATTTTTGCCAGAATATCTCCCGGGAATAATGGGCCAGGCAGCGGGTGATATAATATGGCACGGTACGTTGCGGAGGAGGAGGTTTAAAAGTGAAGCGTCCCGCAGTGACGAATCGACCTGTGTCGACGCATTTGTGGCATCTAAGATGAAGTTGCCAGTGTCGACCGTCTTCGCGGCCACCTCACTCGGCCACCTGGCTGTCAATGCCTTTGAGTACCCAGACTGCGTCAATGGCCCCCTCGCGAACAACACTGTGTGCAACCCGAAAGCGCCGGCCGGCGATCGGGCTGCTGCTCTCGTGGCGGCAATGAACATCAGCGAGAAGCTTGTCAACTTGGTCGAGTATGCTCATTCCCAATCGTTTTTCATTTTCTGGGCCCCTGAAGCTGACAGGCGGTGCATAGTCAGAGTCAAGGTGCCGCAAGACTTGGTTTGCCTCCGTATGCGTGGTGGAGCGAAGCCCTCCATGGGGTCGCTCGCTCCCCCGGGGTTTCCTTTGCAAACACTGGAGATGAGTATAGAAACGCCACTTCGTTCCCAAACCCGATTGTCTTATCGGCAGCATTCGACGACGACCTGATTTACCAGGTCGCGACTGTAATCAGCACCGAAGCGCGCGCATTCAGCAATGCTGGCAGGGCAGGGCTGGATTTCTGGACCCCGAACATCAACCCGTACAAGGATCCTCGATGGGGACGGGGATCTGAGGTTCGTTCTACCGTCTTGTTTTCCAAGTATACCTGGCTTCCAGTCACAGGGATGGAGATTGACTGCCATGTCAAACATAGACACCGGGTGAGGATCCATTCCGGATCCAGGGATATGTGAAGTCGCTGCTCGCAGGACTCGAGGGTAATGCGACAACCAGGAAGGTGATCGCAACCTGCAAACATTATGCAGCATACGACCTAGAGCGATGGAAGGGCGTCGTGAGATACGGCTTTGACGCAATCGTCAGCTCCCAAGACCTGTCTGAGTACTATCTCCCGCCATTCCAGCAATGCGCGAGGGACTCAAAAGTCGGCTCCATCATGTGCTCCTACAATTCTCTAAACGGCACTCCGGCATGCGCAGATACGTATCTGATGAAGGACATCCTGCGGGATCACTGGGGTTGGACCGAAGGCGATAACTTCATCACCAGTGACTGCAATGCCATCCAGGCAAGCCCCTCCAGTCTTGAGACTCGTTGAAAATATTCACGTCCGCTGACACGACCAACAGGACTTCCTACCAGCAAACCACAACTTTAGCCAGACTGCCGCTGAGGGAGCAGCAGCGGCGTACAACTCCGGCACAGACACCGTCTGCGAGGTCCCGGGTTATCCCCCTTTCACAGATGTCGCCGGGGCATACAACCAGTCGCTTCTGACAGAGGAAACGATTGACGTAGCGCTCAAGCGTTTGTACCGGGGCCTCGTAAAAGCTGGATATTTTGATCCCGCCGCCGAGGACCCGTACCGGTCCATTTCGTGGTCCGACGTCAACACCGAGGCAGCCCAGGCACTGGCCCTCCAATCTGCAGTGGACGGCATCGTATTGCTCAAGAACGACGGGACCTTGCCCATCAAGTTTGGCAACAGGAGCGTAGCCTTGATCGGACATTGGGCCGACGCAACCTGGCAAATGCTGGGCGGATACAGCGGAATTCCGCCATACTTTCACAATCCAGTCTTTGCGGCACAGCAGCTCAACCTGACCTATTTCCAAGCCAACGGACCCGTCGCACAGACGGACAGCGTAGACGACACCTGGACCACCGCCGCCCTGGACGCGGCCGACAAAGCGGACGTGCTGCTTTACTTTGGCGGGAACGACCAGACAATCGCAGCCGAGGACCGAGATCGCGAGTCCATCGCGTGGCCTGAGGCGCAGCTGACGCTTCTCGGCAAGCTCGCCCTGCTCGGAAAGCCCCTCGTGGTGGTCCAGCTCGGCGACCAGAACGACGACACGCCACTGCTCGAGAACAAGAACGTGTCGGCCATCCTCTGGGCCGGCTTCCCGGGGCAGTCTGGCGGCACCGCCGTTCTTGATATCATCACGGGCAAGAGCGCCCCGGCGGGCCGACTACCCGTGACCCAGTACCCTGCCTCGTACGCCGACGCCGTGCCCATGACCGATATGACCCTCCGCCCCGGCCCGCCGGGCGGCAGTCCGGGGCGCACGTACAGGTGGTTCGACGCCCCCGTGCTACCGTTCGGCCACGGGCTGCACTACACCGACTTCGACGCCTCGTTCAAGCCTGGCGGCAACGTTCCCGGTTCCGGCTCCGGCTCCGCCCCAGCCAACGGCAGCACCATCGCCATCGCAGATCTCCTCGCGTCCTGCGACGCGCCGCACCGCGACCTCTGCACCCTCAGCGGCGACGGGCCCGTCGTCGAGGTGCACAACCGCGGCAGCCGGACGACGTCCGACTTCGTGGCGCTGGCGTTCCTGGCGGGCGGCGACTACGGGCCCGAGCCGCGGCCGCTCAAGACGCTGGCGGCGTACGGGCGCGCGCGCGGGGTCCGGCCGGGCGAGAAGGTAGAGCTGGTCCTGCCGCCGCTGGGGCTGGGGGCGCTGGCGCGGGCGGACGGCGCGGGAAACGCGGTGCTGTACCCGGGGATGTATAGGCTCGTGCTGGATGTGCCGGCGCGGAGCGAGCTGTGGTTTGAGCTGACGGGGGAGGAGGTTGTGTTGGATGAGTTTCCGCAGCCGAAGGGGGGCCGGGGCTGAGCTGTGTGTGCTCGACCTGATTTTCCGTGACCCGGAGAAGTCCGGGTGGGTGTAGTGGTGATAAGCTGGAGGTTTGATGATGAGCCTCGTCAGAGTCGTTGCAAATACAACGCATATAGTTTTTTTGCATTTTGTGTATTCGATGATCTCAGTGGGGAGGCCTTTTTTATCACTTACTAGAGCAGCCTGATATATATATATATCGCTGGAGGTTGAGCCCGCCCTTTTTGCCCATGTCAGCGTGGTTTATAACGTTGTCTGGTTTCGAGAGGGAAAACACCATGGAGGAAAGGGGAAGATAATGCATAAAGGATGATCTACGTATTGTGGAAGGATCTAGGGAGTTGAGCAGGAGCGAATATTGGCGTTCTTAGAAGGAAGTAAGGGAATTGTTATACACGTAGGTCACACAATAGTCTTCTGAGCTGTGTTTAAGGGGCTGGCCCTGGATGGGTTCATTCCTTTGTAGAAATAGCATTGTCTGCCAGGGACTGTGGCTACATTGGAGGGTGTCACGCAGCTCAATGTAACACGATGCAATCAATGGCATGTCTGAATTAGAGTGTTCTTGCCAGTACTGCCTAGAAATACCTTGTTGCAGGGCAGGCTAGACAGCTCAACCAAATCCAACAAGCGGTTACCAGAGGCAAAGATAACAAACAGGCACTCTCACCGATTCCCAAAAGTGAAATAGAAATCGTCAACGGCGTTGTATTGACCTCCTGCATAGGGCAGCGAGTCCCCTTGGCCCGACCTCAGGTCGTCGACGGGGCCTTTGTCTATGACCGCTGTCAGCGCCGAGGTTAGCCCAGTGGACGACCCCAGACTGGGTTAAGACGAGGAATTGAGCAACAGCTACACACAACGAGGACGTTGGCATTTTTGGGAGCCCGGCAGATTGTCACATAATATGATATCGAGGAAGGTCTGGGAGGGGCATTCACCAGCCAAATCATAGCAGAACTTGGTAGGATCTGCGGCGAGACGGCCGACGCAAGGAGCGTGGGAAGGGCCTGCTTTGGACCGCAAGCCGGGTCAGGTATAGGAAAAGTTTAACCTGACATCCATGTTAGCGAGAAATGATCAGTCTGACGGGAAACATGGAACCTAGAGCTGCGAAGAGGCTTTCTTTCTTTCCTAAATGGGTAACGGCAATCTTCTATAGAGGTTTAGGTGCCCGTTGCTGACAAATCCAACCAAATCTACTACTACTAGTAATTCTGGTGCCTGGTGACTTCGGAAAACGGGACAGCCAAGAACTACCAAGAGTCCACAAATGATTTGAGTCCTGCCTTCCATTTCCAGCTCACATGCCCCATGGCTGCCAAAGCTAGAAGTGCCGGGGGCTGCTGGACATGCCGCCTTCGAAGGAAGAAATGCGACGAGGGCCACCCGATCTGCGGCATTTGCGCCGGCCTCGAAATCGAATGCCTGTACAGCGACACTAAGCCAGATTGGATGGACGGCGCTGAGAAACAGAAGGAAAAGGCCGGCCATGTTAAGGCCCAAGTCAAGGCCCAGGCCAAGCACCATGCCCGTGTCCGCGGGGAGAAACATACTCTCCAAACCCAAGAGAGCCAGGGGGACCACGCCGCCAGCGACGACGCAGTCGCCACTCCACCATCCACCGGTGGCCCGGCGTCATCGTCGGGCGCATCTACTTCCAACGGGACGCCGTATGGCTCTGGAACTGACTCGTGGATGCCAGACACGGCGATGACCGGCCTAACTCCCGACTCGCTCTTCGGTCTGACTCTCGGAGCCAATTCTTTCGCGGCGATGGGCACATCAACCTCATCAACCGCAAGCATGCCGAACGAGTCTGAGTTCAGTCTCATCATGCTCTACCTGGATTACCTTTTCCCCTTTCTGAATCCCTTCTATACCCCGCGTCTTCTTGACGGCGGGAGGGGTTGGCTTCTGGTGGTGCTCATGCGCAACAAAGCCCTCTTCCACACCGCGCTGAGTCTGGCGACTTATGTATTCTCGGTCGCTCTCTACCACGACGAGGGGTCGCCCCAGCAATGCAAGAACCACAGCAGCGAAGAGCTTCCAAAACAGCAAGAGCTGTCGATGAGGGAGCTCCAGGCAGACATACAAGAGCTCAACAGGCGGGGCGTTAAGGGGTACATGAAGGAAAGCACCCAGGTCATGAGCAGCATTGTTCAGCTACTGTTATTTGAAGTGGCCGTTGGCAACACCGGAAACTGGCAGATCCATCTAGACGCCTCTTCGGCCTTGTTCGAACAGATAATGGAACACCATGGCAGCACCGAGGACGGCTTCCCTTGCTGGCATCTACTCCTCATTCATCTGGGAAACGGGGCTACAACGCGCACCTTGTTGACTCAGAATATTCCCTGGAACGCAGACCAGGCCTCACTACGCTATTTCACCGCTAGCATCCTCTTCTTCGATGTCCTCTCCGCCACGGCGCTGGAACAACCTCCCCGCTTGCAGAAATACCACCAACACCTCCTCACCACTCCGGAGCACAGTTGTGTGGAGGACGACACCCACCTACCGTCACACCCCCACCTAGACATGGCCGAGTTCTTCGGCCTTGAAAACTGGATTATCCTCTCCATCAGCTCCATCGCCGTCCTAGACGCCTGGAAGAAGGACATGATGCGATCCAACTCCCTGTCCATGGCACAGCTCGTCACCCGCGCCTCCTCCATAGAGCTTGGCCTGCGCTCCCGCATCCCGACCCTTGATCAGTCGCCCAGCCGCCCGCCCCCCGACGCCCTCGACCCGCTCTTGGAGTCCTGCCGCCGGCGCCTGGCCGCCACCGCGGCCGCCAGCACCAGGGCTGCGACGGCGCGCGTCTGGGCCTACGCCGCCCTGACCTACCTCGCCGTCGTCGTCAACGGCTGGCAGCCGCGCGGGGCCGAGATCCGCGAGTCGGTCGCCCTCACCTTGTCCACGCTGAGGGACCTGCCCTCGCCGGCGAGCCTGCGGACCGTGGTCTGGCCGCTCTGCGTCACAGGATGCGTCGCGGGCGAGGAGGAGCGCGACTCCATACGTGAAATGGTCGCCGCCATGGGCCCCGTGAAGGCGTTTGGGACCATGACGGAGGCGATGGCGATCATGGAAGCGCTGTGGGCGGATGGGGGCGGGATGGGGGACGGGGCGGGTGGCTGGGATGTCGCGGCTTGCCTGAGAAGTCTGGGGCATCCTGCGCTGCTTATATGATATGGGCGTGGGAGGTCGATGGCTGAGTCCAGACCTGCTATTCGGTTGCCTAGGGCGAGAAGGCAAGATGGACATCAGACCGCCCGCATCGAATTTTAGACAAGGTGAGTGGCAGTTTCTTTTATTCTTTCTCAATCTAAGCCTAGTATAATTCAAACCCCCTTAACGCCCGGGTGTCAATGCAAGGAAGAAAGAGACTTCAAGTAGAAAGTCTCGTCAACATATCCTCTCTACGACAGATTCAACCGCCGAATTACATTAGAAATGCTATTATCAGGAAGTCTCCTTCCTAGACGAAGGAAATGGCTTCGACTTCCCCCTCACCGTATCCGACCGGCTCAGCAGCCCCGGCAAGTCCCACCAGCCCTCGATCGCCCGCTGCAGTAGCGTCTTGCGCTTTGACGACTGCGCCTGCTCTACGTCAGGAGCATCGCCGTCGAAGCCGTCGTACACGGAGGGGCTGGGCAGCGGTGGCGGTAGACGCCTCGAGGGTTTGAGAGAGGCGCGTAGCTCGCGCACCCGCGACCACTTCACCTCCGTCACTGCTGTCGGGGATGAATCCTCGGGCGAGAAGGGCATCGGCGGCAGGGGGGGAAGATCCCGGCCGTCGACGCCGACCTCACGGAACCGTCCCTGCGGTCCTTGACTTTGAAATCCTGCTTTCTCCTGTTGTGCTGACCCAGCTATGGGCACCGCGGCGGGCGGACTGGACAGTGGAGGTGTTGGAGATAGGGCAATGGGGATCACGCCCGCGCCGCTGACAACACCGGGGCTCACGGGGCTGTGGACCGAGTCCGTCACCATCGTGTCCCTGTTTCTGTTGCTGGAGAGAGACAGTCCTGTGAGTCTTCTCCCCAGCCCAGATGGCGGCGGTGATGGCCACTGTGTTGCCCTGTGCGAAGCATCGCCCTGTTGTCTTTGTGACAGCGATGCCACGTCAGGCACAGGCGACGGCGAGCTTGATCCCCACTCCGGCCCCTTCCCCACTATCCCGCTGTCTAGGCCGCCTCCCCGCGGTGCCCCGCACCCCTAATGGAGATTGCGATGGTGCGCGGGCGGCGGGCTCAGGGGACCACCAAAACTGCCGGTCGGGCTGCCGGGAGCGCCGGGGCTGTCATATCCGCCCACGGAGCGCTGATGCGGCGGCCCGTCGAAGCTCTCACCGCCAAAGCCGCCGGTCGGGCTACCTGGGGCGCTGTTCTGCGGGCCTAGGCTCGGGCTCCGCGAGAAGGGCTTGGGTGGCGCCATCTCAATCTGCGACTCGTTCATCTGGTATCCGCCGGGGGCAGCGCCACCGACCATGAAACCCCGACCGCCGTTGCCGATGCCCATGCGGGGGCCGGCGGCGCGACGCTTTCCGAGATATAGGAACCCGGCGGCGATGGAGCTCGTGGCGAAGAGGACGCACAGGGCGAGCACGAGACCCCAGACGGCCATGAGCTCGTAGCAGACGGTGCGGCCGGCGCCCGAGAAGACGACGTAGCTGACGGGCTGGCCGGCGGAGGCGGCCAGGGGGAGGACGACGCTGCCCTGTTCGTTGGGCAGGTCGGAGCAGGTCGTGACGGATAGGGGCTGGCCCAGGAGGATGGCGACGACGAGGAAGGGGACCAGGAAGAGCATGTCCACGGCGAAGGTGGCGAGGTAGGGGATGTGGGTGTCGTCGTAGGCTGTCATGGAGATGATCGTCCAGAGGAGGGCGGCGCAGGTCTGGGGAGGTTTGTTAGCTTTTGCGGGAGCGTCGGAGACTTGGTGTCGGGAGGTGGGGACTCACCACGGCGATGGTGGCGACGAGTTCCGAGGGAGGACTGTGCTTGGACTTGGCGATCAAGCTGAGGAAGTTGCCCACCAGCCCGATGATGGGCACCAGCGTGACCACCTTCGCAAGCCTCGCGCCGATGTATGCGTAGCCATAGTATCCGTGGTCTTTGTACGTCATTTTCGAACCTGGCGTCTAGCTTTTCAGAGCGAACGTGGTGTTTTGCGAAGTTACGAGGGCCCAGCCCTGATAGATCGATTGGGATTGTTGGGAAGTGCTGAGGAAAGGAGAAGATCGGAGGAGAAATAAGACTAGATCCGAGGAATATAAAGGAAAGCGTAAGGTTTGAGGCCAAGAAATCGAGTAGTGGACTGGAAACGAGAAAAACAAGGAGACAAAAAGGAGCAAGGAGAAACCGATTAATGACCGCGAAGGACCCAAACCGACAGACCGAAAAGGAATATGACTGAATGATATCTGATGTGACCGCAACAATGAAGCAGACATGACCGCAGATGGGCCGACCTTATGTACTTACTACTCACCGTCAGACCTACCGGGGCTCGTTTCCTAGGTTGGTGACCTCAGCCCCCGTTGGAGAAGGTCTTGTTTCGCATTTTCGAGTCGTCAAGAGTCCAGGCCCTGTTTCCAATTAAGGAAACGCCTCTGCTGTCCAACGGAAGGGAGCAAGAGGATGGATGGTGTTTGCCAGACCCATTGTCGGACCTGTCTCGGAGCGGTTCCACAGGGGATCGTCTTTGTTGACCTGCAGGGCGCCTAGCGACTGACGGAGGCGCGGTTGTCGGGAAGAGATGCTTGCGGCTCAACCAGCGATCTTGACTCTAGACCATCCAGGGCACAGAACCATACCTATTAACGGCGAATGGATGGGACGCATTCGATGGCAGGCAGGCATGGGTCGATCCATGGCGTGGGTGTCCGCAACGCCCCCGGCGTGTCGGAGACCAATCATGGCCCGAAGCCGGTCCCTCGCCTATCTACCTGGTAGCCAGCCCCCACTCGAGAGTCGACCAGTTGGCGCTTTCATGCAAACAAGCGACCTGGCATCATGCCAATCCCAATGGTCTGAAGAGGGGAGAGGCGTAGGGCTGCGGTGTTTCAAACGTCGGGCCCCCCAACCGGCCAAGCGCGTCGTCGCGGCGAGGAGAGTCGACCGGGTTGTCATTGGACGAGGTGCATTGGAGCATCGGAAATTAAATCGGGTACGTACCTAAGAATAGGCGCGAGGGGTTGCCAGATCATCGTACGGATACACAACAGGATGATCTTCCTTGCTCGAAGCTGAGCAGGCTTCGAGATTGAACTTGCGATTGTCTTTCGAGAAATGGAGTGGTTGGCAGAGAGACGACAACGACCGCGAGACTAAAGCCAAAAAAAGAAAGAGTACAGAGCTCTAGGCTGGTCGACGGGTCGATCAGATGAAACAGACAATGGACGACCGAGGGCCGGCTGACTGGGCCGCAGGGAGACGGCGAGGATTTGTTGCGGGATCAAGCCGGCCCAGTCGTCTGGTGCTAACGCGATTTCTTTCAGCGTCTGGGTGCTTTTTTCAGGCTTGAAATCTGACCTGTTTAGGCCAGGCTGCAGGTTGGATACATCCAGTGACCTACCTGCTTGACCACCTATCTATTGTCATTGCGACTGTCCTTGACCGAGGCTGTGCTCTACGTCCGGTTCCACTAGTTGAAAGAGTTGTGTGATGGGATAGAATGGATTGTGCGACTTTCGTAGCCCGAGCGTAGCCCGAGAGGAGTTGTGCGTGCGAAGAATAGCAAGGATCAGCTTGGAAACTATTCTGCTATTCTGTTTCTGGGCGAGAGCGAGTGTCGCGAGGAAGTAACGAATGGCGACGACGGCGAAAATGCTGTCGCAAACCAAAGAGCAGTTTTATACATATTCACGTGTTTTCGTGCCATCCTGTCTGGGTGCGTTTCTTTTCTCGCTGCTACTCCTTGTCCCCATCTACCGCAAGTCGGGGTTGATGGAGCCATATGCTGCCCGCCCCTGCGTGCCACCTGCATTCCCGCGCCGTATCATCCTGTACATGCAGACAAACAGATCTCTCAACATCCATCGCTCCCCCGGTGCTGTGCCTCATAGACCAACAGGCATTTTTCGCTGCCGTGATACGCCAGTCTTGTTACAAACCACGGCCTGCCCTCCCCCCCCGCCCCCCACCGACCACATGTGAAGCAGGCCACACGCCACCCCCGAAGCCCGATTGGGCGCGCTGCGCTCTTATCCTAGGAGATCATCAAGCCCGTTGCTCGAGCCACCCATTGGCTTGCCGCCAGCAGCCGGCTTCGGAGTCGACGAGGACGACGCCGGCGCCCCCCAGATGCCGGCGCTGCTCTTCTCCCTCGCTAGCTGGCCCATAGCGGGTCCGGACCCCTGTGTGCCCGTCTTCTTAGCTCCCACGCCGGCCTGCATCCACAGGGCGCCAAAGGCGTCGCCCTTGGGGGCGGGTCTGGCGGCGGCCGGGGCAGCAGCAGGCTTGGCTCCGCCGAGGGACGACGGGATCGATTGCTGCGATCCCAGGACTGGCACGGACTGGAAGTAGTTCGGTGCCGATGCTTGGTATCCGGCCGGCTTGAGTGGCTGTGAGGAGGATGTCGGGCTTGCCATGAGAGGAGCGTTGAAGGCGGAGTAGTTGGGGCCGGCCGAGCTCGCGGGAGGGGAGATGGACGACAGCCCGACCATGTTGCCCAGGTCTGCCTGCTTCGGGGCCGACACTGGCTGAGGGGCGGCAAATTGGGCGCCAGATGCCGTGGACGTGAAGGGGGGAGGGGCGAGCGGACTTGCCATGGAGTACTGAGGAGCCGCGGTCTGGGTCGACGGGGTTGCGGATTGGAAGTCGTCAAACTCGTCGTCGTCTGCGGGCGTGCTCAGAGATGCGAGGCCTGAGCCATTCGACGGGGCCGCTGCGGGCACCGCAGGGATGGAAGGCGCTGCCGGCTCGTCAAAGGAGAAGAGGTCTACTTCGGGCTCCTTCTTCTTTGGAGGCTCCGTCGTCTTCTTCACTCCTGCCCTCTCGACCGTCCGCTTGGCTCGAGGCGGGCCTGGGGAAGCTCCGGGGCGCTCGCCCTCGTCAAATTCGTCGTACTCTTCGAACCTGTCCGCGCCCCCCCGCGCTTGGCCGTCTCGGAAATCGCTGGATTGTCCACCGAAACCGCCCCCGTCTCCATAGACGCCGCCCGAGTAGCCCCCATACCCAGAGTTATCGCCATATCCACCACCCGACTCGCTCCCGAATCCGCCGAAGCGGCTGCTCCCGGAGAAGCCCCCGCCTATGCCGCCCTCGACGCCGGTGTACTTCGCCTTGTTTGATCGGGCCTTCTTGCGCTCCGCGCGGATGCGGTCGACGTCGCTCAGCAGATCGGAGAGTTCCTTGGCGCGATTCCTGACGTTGACACCCTGATCCTTCCCGTTCTGGTCGATAAAATGGAACTGGCGCAGCATCTTCAATAGGGTGAGGTGGGATCGGGCATCGTCGATGACTCGCTCTGAACCGTGCTTAATCAGGAACTCGAGCAGCTGAAGCGCCTTGTAAATCTGCCTCCACTCCTCGGCCGCCTTCTCGGTGAACCGTCGGTAGATCATGGGCATGATCTCGTTTAGGGTTTGGCTGTGGTGGTTGGGCAGTTAGCGTTACCATCCCCTCGCAAGGCGAGACATGCAAGAGGCATACTAGCTAAATGTGCCATTGGCAATTTCTTGCATCAATGTTGACGACGCCCCCCAAGGTTCGTTGTTTGTTGCTTCCCGTACCTGTGGATTCGGTGTCAGCCCTGGGCCCGGTCTTCCCGTCGGGTTTTGGGGTAGTCTATCCAACCTTCGCCTCCATCTCGGTGTAGTTCATGACAGCTGCGACGATCGGTTGTCAGCGCGAGGAGCGTGGTAGAAAGCGCGGAAGGAGACGTACCATTTTGGACCTTCCGTACGCCTGCCTTGAGGTCGTAGAGCGTCAGGTTGGAGACGGCGTCTTTCAAGTTGTTCAAGTCCATCTTGAAAAAGTTGCGTTCTGCTGAGGAAACCGAGCGTTTCGGCCAAGGTAGGAAATGATTAGCTGATTCGCAGGGTTTATGTCTTCTAGAGTTCCACGAGTTTTCAAGGCAAAGGGGCCTGATGAAGCTGCTGCCGTCTGGACAGGTCGGGTTTCCTAAATGCCAAGAGGTTTCGGCTCGATCTCTCAAAGTTGTCAGGGTGGCACAGGTCACCTCCTGATTCGGCAGGTCATCTCTTGAATCACGTGACGATACTGTCTGACTTTGCCGTCATTGAGGTTCTGAGGAGGTCAAGTTTTGGGTCAATGATTGTCACTGGCTTAGAGATACGGATACAAATAGTCCAATTGATAAAGTGTAGTGCGTATTGTATATCTGTGTCTTGTTGTCAATGTAGGAGGCGATTACACGGGCAGTTACGAATAGGGGGTAGTTATTGGTGCCTCAGGCCAGAACGCCCAAGCTAAAACTTTTGACAAGCTCAATCTCCGTGTCAAGGAGATCTGCCAACGTTCAACATTCCTACTGCCTCTGACTTCATTTCGACTTGTATTTTCAATTGTACTATATCCGAACTCTCCAGAGCTTCAGTTCTAAAGGTACGTGGTCTATCCATTCTGACTCTATCTCCACCATCTGGGCCCTTTGGCAGTTTCCAGCTGTGCCTTGGATACTCCCTTTTGCGAAGCATTGCATATTACAGCAAGGATGTAAAGGTTGCATGCAGCTCCTGGGTTGTTTCCCACCGACCTTGGACAACTTGTCTTGCAGGGCAGTCAAGCTTGATGGCAGTTGCAACAACCATATGATTATCCCCATCCCTCAACCCGAAGCTCCGAAGGGCCGAGGGTGTGACAGGTGGAGGTGGAGCTTATGGTTGCGGTAAAATCTTGCTGGACTTGCAAACTTGCAGTAGACATGCCCTGCGTCGAATGTCGTCAGACTTGGCCTGCCCAATTGGCGTACAGCATCCTGCATTGTGCTTCGCGCACCTGGATGGCAGACCAGCCGTCGACAGCTGCAGAGCAAATCTGTGAGATTCACACTTCACAACACAAGACAAGCATCATGGTTTAACCACCAAGAGCGCTGCCATTGGTTGGTGAAAAACAAGAGCCAAACCTGTCTTTGAGCAGAGCCAGCTGCCAGTTGATGGAAGGGGGACGCTTCTTCCTTGGGCTATTCAGCTGCCCTTTGCTTAAGCCCATTAGCTAAGCCCTGAGCCTGTTTGTAGCTCTTGGCAGCTTGGATTCACTATTCCCCTCATCCTCACGTGATTGAGCTTTTGCCCACAGAACTGCGCCTCCACGCCCCCACTCCCGGAATCAATCCAGCACGCTGAGTGGCTGAAATTGCTAACATTATTTACCCCTCCAGAGCGTAAAAATGAGACCCAGCATCCTCCGACCCCTCCTACCCCGCCAAAACTGCTTGGTTTCATCAGCAGTGCCTCGATCCACCTTCTCTCAGCTTCTTCCAACAACAACACCTTGCTCGAGATCTTCAGCACCTTTGCAATCTTCCTTCGGACTATCTGCACGATTCATCTCATCATCACCAATCCTCAACATGTCTAAAGTGTAAGCATTGATCTTCTCCTTCACCCCGACTTTCTCGCCAGTCTTTGCTAAATTTCTCACCTTGCAGCTTCTTCGACGTAACTTGGGAGGGCCCTGTCCTGGATGCCAGCGGTCGCCCGACCAGGGACATCAAGGGTAAGCAGCTTCTTGGACCTCTATCATCACGCCATCATCCTCAATCCATCAAAAGAAGACATGTCCTTGTCCACTTCACCCGTCACTCCAACGTGTCTGAAAAGATTCCCCTCATCCCATCACCTCGCCGAGCTCTTTGGGAATCGAGCTTCCAGCAATGACCCCACTCGATTGTTTTGATTCACCGTCCGAAAACTCTGCAAACGCAACCCCGCATCAACAATTCCATCAATGTAGTAGCTAATATCTATTTTAGAGCAGAGCGGACGGATTAACTTCACCCTCTACGACGACGTCGTCCCCAAGACCACCGAGAACTTCCGCGCCCTCTGCACTGGAGAGAAGGGCTTCGGCTACAAGGGCTCTGCCTTCCACCGCATCATCCCTGACTTCATGCTCCAGGGTGGTGACTTCACTCGCGGCAACGTAAGACCTTGTCCATTAAGCTCCTGCCTTTCTATGGGAAGGCATAGGTTGTACTCGTGCAGTAGTAGGTATTGACATTATCTGCAGGGCACCGGTGGCAAGTCCATCTATGGCGAGAAGTTCGCCGATGAGAACTTCACGAAGCGCCACGTCCGCCCCGGCCTTCTGTCCATGGCCAATGCTGGTCCCAACACGTAAGTTGATGATGCCTCATCCATGTTCTCTTGCCCGTTTTGCCCGCCACCTGGGCTCGAATCTTTGCACCTGACTAACATGGATGATTCATGAAGCAATGGCTCTCAATTCTTCATCACCACCGTCAAGACCTCTTGGCTCGATGGCCGCCACGTCGTCTTCGGCGAAGTTGCTGACGACGAGTCGATGAGAGTCGTCCAGGCTCTCGAGACTACCGGCTCGAAGTCTGGCACCATCAGCTACGCCAAGAAGCCTACCATTGTTGACTGCGGTCAGCTCTAAGTGGTAGTTTCAAGACTTGAAGCTGTCTGCTGTCCATGCCTTCCGATTGGACTACGGCTTTCACGATATGGGATGGTTGGGTGACTGATCATGGTGGCATACCTTCAAGTATACTAGTCATTAGATAGTCGACCGAAAAGCACTGCACTCATTGCCTCCTATCATGCTAAATTCTGGATGTGGAATGAATGCGTAGCTCTTTTTGCCCCGGCCCAGCCCAGCCTAAATGACACCTCCGGGAATCACCATCACGCCAAGGACCGTCCAAAAGGATGATGAATCGTCTTCGTTCGCAGTAGCCTTGCTTGGCCGCTTCTACACCAAAGGGGGGGGGGGTATGTATAAAGTATAATACACCAGATGCAATGCCATTTCAGGAGTCAGCCGCCAGCAATGACTACTCGTTCACCCGTATTAACGCCTCGTCAACATGTTCAACTTTTCCTTCCCAACCTCGAGCGCCGATGCCATGAAATATCAGCAAAAACTAGTATCAGTCCTCCGCACAGGGGCTTAGATCCGTACCAGGAGCCTCTCCGCCATCATTTCCTCCCCGGGACCATTTCCTCCCAGGTTGACCCACCAAGCAAGCATCTTCAATCCAGGCCCAACCACCGCTGGAAGTAGACGCAGTTAGTCGGGTTGACCGGCCCCCCCTCCTCGCACAGGTCGAAGACGGGGCACCTTCCGCACGGCGCCTCGACGAGGGCGTTGGAGAGTGGCTCTATGCCGAGGGCCGGGCGGGGCGGGACGTCGGCAGCGCCGTCGTCGCCGGGCCTGGGGCCCTGACCAGGGCGGGCGACGGGGTCCTGCCTCGCGATGCGGGTGGCGCGGTAGCCCTGGCGGCGGCCGACCAGGATGGGCTCGAGCAGGCCGTCGAAGACGAGGACGTCGACGAGCTGCTGCACGTCGCTCTCCGACAGGGTCGTGTTGTTGGTGATCTGCATGTCGCTGATGAACTGCGCGATCTCGCGGATCGTCGGGTACCGCATGTAGCCCGCCGGGTAGGGCTGGAAGGCGTCCTTCCGGGGGTGGTGCTGGGCCTGGCGGGTGGGGGCGGGGGCGGGTGTGCCCGCCGCTGGCGTCGTCGGGGCCGAGGCCGAAGTCCCCGCCGCGTGCGTGCCGTTGGCGCTGGGCCCGCCGCCGCCGGCCTCGTCCGAGATCTCGGTCGCGGCGCGCTTCTTGCCCTTGGGGCCGGCGCCGGGCTCGCCCTTGACGACGCCCTTCCGGGGCGCCCTGGAGCCCTCCCGGAAGTGGGCGCTCTTGAGTTTGACGAAGTTGAAGACGACGACCTCGAGCTCGGTGATGAAGGCCTCGTCCAGGTTGTTGTCCGTGTACCAGGCGCCGCCGGTGGCGCGCTCGGACGGCCGCAGGTCGGCGCGGATGTACATCTTCTTGTTGGGGTGCTCGACGCTCTTCATGTCCGTGATGTACCCCTTGCTCTCGAGGTGCTTGATGCACTGCTTGAGGACGGACTCGTGCATCTTGAGTTTGGCCTTGAGCGTCCGGCTCCAGATGCCGTCAGAGGAGGCCTCGTCGATCAGCGTGTAGACCATGACGGCTTCGTTATTCGGGAGGGCTCGGTATCTAGAGAGAGGACGGAGGCGATTAGCATTACAACACGATCGAAGTAGGAAGACGAGAGGGGGGGGCTGTGCGGGAGGTATGGAGGGATAGGATGGAGTTAACGTACTTCCTGGCATCTTCCTTGCTACGCCATCTCCATGCGAGCCCTGAACGCCCATCGTTGGTGCTCACGAGGAGATAGTCGTCGCAGAGACGTTGGACCACTCGGAGCAGAAGGATGATGTCGTCGTTTGGGATGATGTTGAGGTCGATGAGGTCCTTCTGGTTGTAGAGACGCTCGTTGCTGCCATGTTGCTGCATCTCATCGTACAGAGTCTCCTTCAATACGGCGAGTTTAGCGGCATCGTCGCCGTCCACGGCCGGAGAGGCGAGGCCTGCCATCTTCAGTTCGGCTGGCGTCGAGCCGACTGTAGACTCAACCCAAAACGAGGGGCCAGGTTTCGCGGCAATCCCAGGTCAGTTTTGAGGTATGTAGTTCGATCCAGAAATTTGGCGCTCTCGGGTTGTGAGCGACACTGGGGTTCAAATTAGAGGAAACCCGTCGAACAAGCCGCACTTGAAGAAGGCGGGTTGGGAGTCACAAAACTTTTCAGCCTCGACCTTGCTCCGCATTTCTGGAGCAGGGATTGACTGGGTTAAAAACGCCACCCACAGAGGCAAACCAATTAAATTAGGCTTTCGCGCTGTCTCTGATGGCAAGGCTGAAAACTGCTCTCCAGTTCTTCGACCTGAGCGATTACCTCTGAGGTTCCCTTTTCACTGTTCTTGGTTAGGTAGCTACCCAAATCAACAACTCCACGTTGCCACGTAAAATGTTGGCCTACGTCGACAAGACTAAATTGTCGTGATCCCCGGAAATCAGAGCTTTGATATTGCATACAAAGCTGTGTGTGCCGCACGGACGACTTGTATCTGCTTCTTTCACAGGACAGCTTCGAGGCTAAACTGAAGCTATCGTCAAGTGCCTCTTTCTACACAAACAAAGCCTGGTTGTGGTGTTTTTCAATCTCCTAAGCTACCAATTGCCTATTCTTTTCCCTAAATCTTTTATTTTATAATTATCCTAGTTGTTTCTTTGAGTAAATCTGATGAGCAATATTTCTAACTTCAACAACGTTGCAAGAGCGTAAACATTGTCTGCAACCTTTGAAAGTCATCTAAGCAACGGCATCGGTACAAGTGCGCATGATCCCAGCTTTTCCACAGCTATGAGCTCGGATTCGAAATCCAGCACCTGGAAGTACCTACCGTTCGAGCTAGGGAAACGTGACAATCTCAAAACCACAGCCAGGAGGCTTCCACCTAGTATATCTCGGCGACGTATACGATGATCGCTACCGAGTCGTCCATAAGCTCAGGTTTGGCGGTTTCTCAACCGTCTGGCTTGCTCGAGACGCCCTCACGAACTGGTGAGTTGCCTTGAAGATCATCGCCGATCACGAACCACACCAGCATCGCTGGGTTCCGTCTGTTCTCCGTTGCCAAAGGGCAGTTCTGGGTCGACGGACCAAATGGCCGTTACCTCGGTCACGTCTTGCTGGCTCTGACCTGTTTCATCGAGTTTCGTTCTCTCTATCGCCGGGCTGAAGCTGAACACGGAGGATCTAACCCTCCTTCATCTGGGCCCATTGCGCATGATAGTGTTGAGCACTGCGGGTTTTTAAAGTGCATGCTTAACGCCCTCACAACCTTATTCCATGGCAAAGGTATTTCAGAATTCCGAATCTATCTACAATGCCGTTTATTGACAAATTCTCTGTTCATGCTTTTGTGCTGCCGGTGTCGTAATATGAACATACCCCAAAAAAATTCAGCGCTTCAATATCAAGCTAGATGAAGGAGCCCGTATGTTTTGCAAGGGTACCCCAACGGGCACACGACTGCTCTTCGAATCAACTACCCCGGTTCAAGAGGAACTTGCTACGCCACCCCCTCAGCAGCCTTTGGCGTGTCCGGCTTCTTGCCGTAGCAACAGTACCTGAGAATCAGAAATCAAGTCAGCAAATCGACGACCCAGAAACCGGTGGGTTCCTGCCACACTTACACGGGCCAGTAGGCATGAATCTTCGGATCCCGCAACTCCTTCCTGCTCTGCTCGCACAGCACCATGATCTCCTCCCTGGACATGCCCAAGCCTCGCGAGAACAGCGCCAGCCACATGCCCTCCCAGCCGCCGTCGGTGTTGGCCAGCGACCAGCGGCCGATGGTCTTCATCTTTGGGTTCCGGGGCCAGTGGTTGGTGGGCCACTTGTAGGGGAGGAGCTGGACGTCGGCGAAGCCGGCCTTCTCGAACATGACCTTGTAGTGCTGCGACAGGTTGATGGGGCGGCCCAGCTTGGCGGACGCCTCGATCACCATCTCGGTGACCTTGAGGAGGACGCTGTCGGGCTTCAGGGTGTCGTCGTCGCATCGGATCGGGAAGGAGCCGTCGTGCATCTCGAGGTAGCCGCCGGGCTCGAGGTTGCTTGTGGTGGGTCAGATGGGGATACAGACTTGGTGGAATCGGCGGGGGAATCAGGGGGGAGAAGGGGGAAGAGGGCTTGCATACTCGTAGCACTTCTGGATGATTGACTGCAGGTCGGCGAAGCAGCCGAGCATTGCTCTGCCGTAGATGAAGTCGAACTTATTTGACCAGGTCCAATCCTTTTCCAGGTCGTCTACCTCGAAGGTGCAGTTGGAGGGAACACTAGGCCCTCCCCGTTAGCTTTGTCAAAACAGGCTCCAGGGCAGTTTCCGTACAAGTCTGGCTGGATAGGGCTCAAATCAACCCCAATGACCTCGGCATCGGGGTGGTCGTCGGCTGGCACACGGGTCAGTTGCGGGCAGGTCAAATTCTCGGGGCGGACAACTCACCATATTCCATCGCCCAGACGCCCGTGCCGGTCCCGAGGTCCAAGACGCGCTTGGCGCCGTTCTTCTTGGGGCAGACACACAGGTCGCCATCCCATGTCAGGCGATGGGCATGATGCTGGAGATCTGATTGTTTGGAGGAGTAATCAGGTGGCGAGTCCCCTCAAAGCTGGAAGACACTTGTGCTAACTTACCGAGTCTGTCTTGCTCGGGCTTGAAGGCTGTCAGCGCACTGCATACCGACGCCGGGAGTCACATAGGGGCAAGCGAGCCATCTTACATCGTCATTCGGCAGCCAGTATTCTGTGCCGCAAACCACCTGTCAGCCGACGGTGTTCAGAGTCAAACAAGAGAAGGCCGAGGGTGTCGAGGTGTTGAAACCCACTTCCGGCACTCAGGGAGTGGTATGTGCGTCCGTTTTCCTGACGGAATTCCCGGATGCTATCGGTCAGAGATGTCGCAGACGTCCCTGCCACTGACTGCGAATTTTCCGCGTGTCAGCACCAGCGAAGGGCAGGAATAGCACTCATGGCGGTGGCTCTACCTACATCAAGGGTGGAATGCGCATCGTCGTTAATCTCAAGGTCCGCCTCCTGCAGTCATGATTAGCTCCAGTGACCGAGATGCATTATTAGCGTAGCACTAGGCCCTTTCTAGCCGGGCACGACTCCGTCAACGGATTGCGGTTTTCACACATACAATAGGACGGTTCTGTCCGTTCTCAGCCATGATATTTTTCCTTTTTGCACGCTGCTGTAAGTTGGAAGCAGCAGCAGAAGCGATAATTGCCCAAAAGAAAACTTTCTTTTCTTTGTGGTGGGCGACATGCGCTGGAGATATACCCCTCACGGCCCCTGCACGTTGCCGCCCCGCACCCGCAGCACCCTAGTCTCCTGACGGGACAAGTCGCGGGCTGGACCAACTATCGGGTTACGAATTGGGCATAGAGCCGCATAGTCCGAGTAGCGGCGAGCGGTTTCCGGGCGAACTTGACGCCACATGTATTTGACCGCTGTTGGCATTACATAGTATAATGACCTGTCATATTCTGGGGGAGAGCTACCATGCAGGCGGGCTTGACAGCACATCGCAATGGCATCACTAGGCAGATATGGGTTGACCGGCTAGGGGGGTTTTATGAGACTACCTGACCATCCCTGGATACTCCCCACGTGGCTTGCATGTCAATATCGATTCCACGCTCGACTTGCAGGTGCTGTACATGGATTTAAGCAGGAACACTGCTGAATGAAGTACACCAGGCGGGGAGAGGAACGTGAGGTTCGGCTTTAAGGTTTAGTGCTGAGGCAAAATGAGAATGAGAATTGGTCATCGGATATAACTAAGAGACGAAGGTTGTAGCAGGTTATGCATGCATGGAAAGGAAAAACCAGACTGCTGGCACCTACTACATAAGGCACTTAGGCAGGTACTGGTTAATGGTTGTCGGCTAGGAAACGGTATTCGCTTTGCTCCTCATCAATAGAATCGACAAGCGTTTCCAAATGTTTGAACGTTGCTGTCTGTTTTGGGAGTGATCGACATTAGACTAGTGGTCTGGACAAGTCTTCTTGTTGTAGAAAGGCCCCTTTTGATAATTAGCGGAGTGATCGAACACAAGCAGTAGATACTACATACATGGAATGGCCAATGCTTGAGTTTAAGTGAAGTTGGGGATTAAATGGCGCTGAAGGCGTTCGGCCAAGGGAGCATGTTATGACAAGACTCGCCTCCTTTCCTGTAGAGCTGAAACAACGGTCATTTAATTTCTCTCGAGACACAACGCCTGCTGCCCGATTTAGATTCTAGCTCGAACACTCCCAGCTCAGCTCGCTCTCAAAGCAATCCCACTCTCGCAAAGCACAGTGCTATGCGTATCTCAATATTATTTTGTGTACACTTGTGGTTGTAGGAAGGAGGAGTTCAAGCAGTGTCATGGTGAAGAGAGGGGAAGGATGAGATTCACTGGTCAATTTATCTGTCTCTTTGTGTTATTTACAGTTGCTGGAGATTAAAGTAGAACCGCCGTGTCATTTTTAATGCTCAATTTCTGGCTTATCAACATTATTGCCCCGTGCCGTTCAATAACAATGCGATCTTTTGTAAACTACTTTCTGAGATGCGTCGTAGGCTGAGTGTTGTCTTCGCAGCCAGCGCAATGGACGCCCCAATCAACTGACTGACCTGATGCGCCGAGGTTGGGTGCTGAAATGATACATGAATTGCCAAGGCTCTCTCGTTGTGCGGTCTGGTTGGTGTAATTATCCTCTCATTGAATGCCTGAATAGAATTCTCCGATGCCCTATCAAGCACAACTTGCCGATCAAAGAGCATAATTCTATTCCCCGTCCACTTGCCGCCCACAGTGTACCGTCCAGGTAGGCTGACAATATAGGGCGGATGCTTAAGTTCCCTTCTTGAGCAACCAACATGACTAGGTAACCATATACCTAGCTAACACAGGGAGGGATTCGAGATCCGATATGAACAAAGATAGCATACATGTTTGCAGGTGACGAGGTAGAGATAGCCACCAAAGCGATCGCGGGTTTTACACTTGCTAGAAGAGAGTGTCTGGTAAAGGGTCTTGCAGTCAAAGTAGTCTGCGCGGATGTTAATGATAGAACGAAGCACGTTTGGCCAATGTTTGAACACCATTCCGTATTGATGCAGGGAATCGACGAGGCTCATTGCACGATGGTTTACGCGCCGAAAGGTAGTGAGTGTCGGCAGATCAGGTACAATGAGTATGTGGGGGATAATTTCGAGCGGGAGCACATCGAGTTTGCCCACAGAATGCTGCAGTTGAGTATTATTAGTATAGTGTCGTTTATTGTTGAGAGGACATCGGGTTTCAAGATTGGCATCGTCCAAGGGGTAGCCGACAATTCTTGGCTTGCGATACGTAATATTCTCAGAGCTGGTCTGGCTTGGAATTCACTGTATCCATTACGACGGACAATTTGGGAGCAAGCAAGAGGTTCTCCCAGAATGGGGAGCCTGCCCGATTGCCGACGTAGTAACAGGGGGTGGCCCGTGTACAGTGATCACATGGCAGAGCACAAATCCAGCGGGCCGTCAAATGCTTCCCCAATTGACATACCTACTTAGGTACCTACTGCTCTACTGTGTACAGGCAGGCATCATAATTTGAACCCCCTAGCGGAAAGGGCCGTGTAGCAATATCTCAGCCAGAGTCTCTTAGCCATACCCTCTTAGCCAGTAAGTTGGAGTCTCAGCAGGTGTGTCGGATTAACAGACAAGTCCATGCAAGCCTCCAACTGGAAGCCCGAAATGGTACGGAGGGATGATGGGCCGGGGCGGATGAGGGGATGCGGGGATGCGGGGGCGTGGGCCCCACGCAAAATTAGTATGGGGGAAGTTGGAGATCACTCTGATCATTTGCTTCTGGACATCAAAATCCAGACATGTCGTTTATTGATCACCTGATATTGAGTTACCCGCGTGGCAGCATCCCAAAGCAGCCGCAGCCCAGGAAGGATTACATAGTATATGGACCGGCAATGCAAATTGCTGATGGGCAACTCCCGGGAAACGCATTGCCCAGCACCCCCGCTTAATATGCAGCCGCTGTCTTCAAATCTAGGCTTGCCCGGCCCGGCGGCTCCTCAGCCTCCGAGAATGCCACCTTTCCAAAACCCGGGGCCTTAGTTCGCAACAATGGGGAACAATATTTCCTTCATCATGGTTGGGATTCCTCCTCCTTTAAACCTCCAGCGTGCCAATGTCATAACCCGGCGCGCGGGGAATTGGATTGCGTGCATCGACCATGGCCGAGACGTTGACTGGAAAACTCCCTCCGAGGAGGCTCACGAGAGAGGAGCTCGCGAAGACACACAGGTCCCACCTCAAGAAGCAGGACCTCTCCCCGCTAAATGCTCCCCGTCCCGTCAAGCAGCCGGTGCTTTCAAGAAAGTATGCCGCCTCGACGCGGTCGATCAGAGACCTTGAAATAGTAACCAACCCAGAAGTCCCCCCTCGGCCAACCCTGTTGCTGACAGCACCCAGATACCTCTCACCAAGCTGAGCGTGGAGACCCACCACCGTGGGCAAGGCATCATCGTAAAGGTGATCAGCCCGCCTTTCCTCGGAGCCGGCGCGATCAGTCTCGTCCAAGATGAGTTCGGTAACGCGGACAAGCTGGCCACATACAACCACAGCGACTCGTCCATCCTCTCAGGCGTTCCCGAGGGCTGTGTCGTCGCCGTCAAGGAGCCGTACTACAGGCAAAACGGGAAGGACGACGACTACATGATCTGTGTCGACCACCCGTCCGATGTGATCCTTCTCAGGTTCAACGACCCCATCATCCCGGAACCGTTGCGCATGGGCCCTCTTCTGAAGTCCGCGGATGAGTGGAGGATGATGGGGGACAAGGCCTTTATCGAGCGTGATTTTCCCACCGCAGTATTTTGGTGAGCATGTCTGGGGGCAAGATCCCCGTATTTTCTGACAATTTTCGGCCCGCTAACCCAAAACCTCTAGCTACACTGAGGCCCTAGACGCCAGCGAGGACCAATCCTTCAAGGCCGGCGTGTTCGCAAAGCGCGCCGGCACGAACCTCGTCCTCGGCCGCTACGACGCGGCCAAGGCCGACGCGCTGGAGTCGCGGACCGAAGGCCGCTCGGACTGGAAGGCCCAGTACACGGCCGGCCGCGCCGCCTACGGGCTGTGCGAATACAGCACCGCGCGGGCGCACTTCGAGGCCGCGCTGGAGCTCGACCCCTCGGCCGCGGGCCCCAAGCGGGAGCTGACGCGGTGCCTCGCGCGGGTGCACGAGGAGGCCACGGGCGACTACGACTTCGCCGCCATGGCCGCGTCGCTGTCGCCGACGAACGTGCACGTCGACTGCGCGTCCTTCCTGTCCAACACGCGCGTCGCCGAATCGACGCTGCACGGCAACGGCCTCTTCGCCACCCGCGACCTGCGCGCCGGCGACCTCGTCTTCACCGAGAAGGCCACCTTCATGCCGAACCAGTACGAGCCCGCGCGCGCGTCGGCGGCCCTCTACGCCACGATGGTGCACCAGCTGTACGACAACCCCAGCCTCGCGGCCTCGGTGCTGCCCCTGTACGACGGCGGGCAGGAGCGGTCGGGCGCCGAGGGCGCCGTCGTCGACGGCGTGCCCGTCGTCGACGTGTTCGTGCTCGAGGGCATCCGGACCAAGAACTGCTTCTCCTCGCCGCTTTTGACCCTCGACGACACCAAACCCAGCACCCCGGCGGGCCGCATGGCAAAGGGCCTGTGGGTCCACGCCAGCTACATGAACCACAGCTGCGTGCCCAACACGAACCGCGCCTTCATCGGCGACGTGCTCGTCAGCCGCGCCACGCGCCCCATCGCCGCAGGCGAGGAGCTCTTCCAGTCCTACGTGCCCGTCAAGGCGCTCCCCGAGACGCGGCAGGCGCAGTACCGCGAGGCGTGGGGGTTCGAGTGCCGGTGCCCGCTGTGCGAGGGCGACCGCGCCAGCCCGGCGGCGACGTGGGCGAGGCGCAAGGACGTCCTGACGGGGATCGAGAAGGTGCGCCACAAGAAGCGGCCCGCCCCCGGCGGCCCGGGCGGCAACGGCTTCATCCCGGACACGGCCATCCGCACCGTCGAGCGCCTGCTGAGGCAGCTCGAGGATCTGCACGAGCCGGCCGTGTACGCGCGCCTGCCGCGCCTGACCCTCATCTTCGCGTGCGACTACCTCGTCGAGGCCCACGCGGGAAGGAGGAACCACGCAAAGGTGGTGCGGTTCGGCAGGAAGCTGCTGCGGAACTTTGGCTTCCCCGTCCCGGACGAAGAGGATGGCGCGGAGTGGGACCCCCGCGGCTTGTACACCGACGAGAAGATGACGCCCCTCATGACGATACACGTCGTCAGAGCGCTGAGGACTCTGGATGAGGCATACCGGGCTCTGGGGCAGGCCGAGCTCGCGAGCCGCTGCGACGAGGCGGCTAGGTTTGGGTACATGTTGATCACGGGCTACGAAAGCGACGTGGCCAAGTTGGATGAGTAGGGGGAGGTGATTCATGTTCAGGGTGTACTGGTTCCAAGTTTGGCTGGCGAATTTTCAGTTTGCTCATATAAGTGCGTGCATACGATGTTCACTGCGTGGTTGTTAATTGCCGGTTCCAAATGTTGTAGTTCCCGCCCGGTGATTGCCTCAGAAATATTGGCACCCGGTACTCATATCCTGACTGATTTAGTCCTGCCGTATCTGGGAGGAGATGGGACTTGGACTTGAGTATATAATTGTGCCTTACTCGCCGTTCTAATACCTAGATAGTACTCGTAACATGGACCTCATATAAATAGTAACAACAGAATGGGCGCCGCTTGACAACAGCAAATGCGAAGAACAAATCCTAGAATCAGAAAAAGAACCCTTGCCGATGCCTGTTATAGGGTGCGGCATATCTTTTCGTGGGTTCCGCATCAGATATCCACACACGCATCCGGATTCATCTGAGCCCATTGTCCGCCTCCCTGTCGCTCCATTCCTAACTCACCAAAATCACGCTCTCCAAGCTTGTTTTGCTGATATTCATACTGTACATACCTACATGAGAATTATTATCATCTAATTATCGACGACATTGCGAGGAAGTTGCAGAGAACTACCAGGGCTGTACATAGATTAAACAATTAAACACAGACCCTGGATCTGATTTTTTTTTTTTGATGTCCCGGGCACCTACATTTGGTTGATTGACTGACTGTTTGAAATATCTGATGTAAGTGAGGCTATTCCCGAGCCGGCTGAGCCCACGGTTTAATGTTTGGTAAGAATACGGATATTCTGCACAGGCATAGGTAGTACCTAGTAAGTAAAGGGGCGGTGCGGATTAACTTTAGTCAGGTCTGTCACCAGCTGTGGACCTGGCTTACATCTGTACTCAGGCTAACATTGGATAGAGTTTGCACCCCTGATCGCTGTCGTGGCTCTTTAGTCGCTATAACATCACATACCATGGCTCGCTACCCAGTACCACCCGACATCATGGAGGCTATTGACAAAGCCGACAGCCTTACGCGTTCCCCTGCTCACATAGCTCGCCGAACTGCGAATCGGAAAATGATTGCCCATTTGTCAGAAAGAATCAACACCATCTACGACTCCAATGTCCCATTCTTTACCAAAGACGCAATCAAGGATATCGCACAGCAACTCAACCATCTGACAACTGACTTAAAGTTAGGTGACAAGACCACCTTGACTTTCACTATGCAAGGTCTGGATGGCGTCTGCGTTGATATACCTGTGGAACTTGGGACTGTCGAATCCTACAGAGATGAGCCGGATCTGGACATCGTGTCGTAAGTCCTTCTTAAATCGGTAGGAGATGGATGTCCTGATCCTCGTAGCGGCAGAGTTGCTGTTCGATTTCGACCGGTGGACCATTTAACCTCGGAATCTCGACGATTTGCGGACGAATTTAAACTTGAATACGCCTTTCTCCGTATAGTAGTCGAATGACATCTCGTCCAATTGCACAACGTCACAAAGGAATACGTCCCACAGTATCCTATTTTCCCCTTAGAGGCGGTCCGGAAAACTTTCCAGCAGAAAAGGATCGAGTTAGAGGCCAGCAATCCCGGCCAAGAACTTCTATCGAGACTCGGATCGGCAAATATTCCCAGCGTCAAAAGATCATCGCTTTGGCATGTTTCAATATGTCGGATTGCGAAATGGCAGATCGCAGTGCCGGCCTGCATGCCCTATTCCCATTCTGCGAACCTTTTTCGCCCGGCGCCAAGACATGGCCGAGGACGATATTCTCTGCTTCGCACAAGACCCCCTGTATGAGGACGCGGACAAGACGGTGCTCGCCGAGACGGGAATCTCGGTTCTCGAGAACCCTCTGGCCTTTCTCGAGGTGGACGATACGAGCCTCGTGTTCTCCCTGTCGCCGGAAACACCGGTACGGCAAATCGTGGCTGATATTGCCCTGCCGGCCATCATGATCTGGAACCGCGTCGAAAAGGTCAGGCGAAAGCCAGACTGGGTCGGCCATACGGAGTGGTAGGGTGGGCTCGTTCCAGCCTCTGTGGTGCCGATGTGCTAACGCGATTTGTCTGATCTAGCGAGGATAATATATCGCCAAGGGTGACAGAGATGATCAACAGACATTACGCCGAGCTGGACTTTCCCGAGGACACCCGGCATTTCAGCAGGCATTTGGCTATCTACGTTAGAAGGTCGGATTCTTAAGCAAAGAGACTGCAGGGGTTAAGACAGGCGGCAGGCAGCAGAGAACCGGGTCAAAATGCTTAAGGAAATGACGGGCCTGGCCAGGTAGGTATTGAAGTTGGGGGGCAGGCTGGGATTGTTGGAGGAGGTACGGTTGTCGTAGAAGGACTGAAACAACTTGAACAGTATCTGTACAGGAAAATACGCCAACCAAACATCTTTGACATCCCTCCCCCCAAGACATTATACACTCAGTCTGATACAATACTCATCACAGCACCACAACTCCCTGCAATGAGAGTCCAGCTACAGAACCATCCTACAAGTCAACTCTCACATATCTAGTATCCTGATGTCTCATATTAGCGTAGAACGGCAAATGCGTCAAACGCAGCGAAAATATTAATACGCGCTTACCGGACGTATTCTCCATGTTACTCCAGATCCTCAAAATAAGACCGACGAAGCAGCCTCCCATCCAAAATGGCGCCCAGATGCGTCTTATCGATCCCCCTACAGTCCCTCCGTATTCTCGTCATGAGCATCTTGAGGAACTTCACCGGGCTGCCGGCGAACCTGCTTACAGGTCCGTTCCCAGTCCCAGTCCCAGTCCCATGGACGATAAACCCGTCCGCGGCTACGACGCTCCCCTCCGCCGCGGTCCCGTCCTCCTCCCACGCAAGGCCGAGAAACTTGCACACCTCGACGTACGCGGCGAACGAGTCCAGGTACAGCTGTCCCGCGAACAGGTTCAGCTGCACAACGAGCCGGCGGGGCGGGATCAGTGGCCGCGTCCGCTGCGGGACGGTGAACAGGTCCAGGCCGTCGAGCGGGCGGAACGACAGGTTCGGCCTTGGCGCGTAGAGGTGCAGCGCCGTCGTCTGGGACCTGGCCACGATTGGCAGCAGTTCCTGAGCCTCATACGGGCTGATGACCATCATGTCCTTGAGGCTGGTGGTGAGGATCCACTGCACCGGGCGCTGATACGCGTCCGAGACGTAAGACGAGACGGTCTTGATGACGGTTCGGGCAAGTCGGCCGTGACGAGGAGGCCGCCGCCAAACTGCGACACGTCAAAGTGCTCGGCGGCGCTGGTGTCACTCATAGCTCTGAAGGCGGGCATGTATGCGGTGGAAGGGTAGATGAGGATACCTTCGGAGGCGAAGAGGACCACGTCGGGGTGGAGATCGTGTTCCGCCGGGGAGGCGGCGGGCGGCCGTTCGGCATGGCGTTCCTGTTCAACCTCCGGATCAACTTCGCGCTCCTGCTCCTGCTCCTCGTCGAGGTTGGTGGCGGCGACATTTGGATCCCTGAACTCGCGACAGCGCTGCGTGATGAGGGCCAGATTCTCGGTCTGCTCCTGTTGCGTTTCGATAGTCGCACCAGCGCCGGAACGTGGTCCATACTTGTCATCCAGGGTCTGAGCATCGTCTTCGAGGAACTTCTTGGCCTGATCGATCAATAAGTTTTCCGGTTTTTCATACTGAACCTCGGCCCAGAGCGACTTCTGGTGCTCAAATCTCCGGCTCTGCGTCGCCCACAGCGGCATGCTCCGCCGTATGTCGTTAAAGGTCTCGGAAACGACCCAGCAGAGGATGTCGTACACGTCGATGTTCGAATCGCCAGCATCGGCCTTCAGTGCCAGAATCTTGGTGTTCATCTCCTGCGGGACACAGAAGACGACCGACTGCCCCTTGCCAAGCTTTCTCATTCTCATACATGCTGCAGAATTGTCAGCGACCTGTCAATACACCAAACTCTCACAAACTTACCCTGAACCAGCCTGTCCTTTGTCAAATTTGCGCCCAGAGTGACGGCAGCCCGGTAACTGTCCGGAAGCTTCAGATCCGTTCCTCTCGTGTGAGCCTCGTCCAGGAACACAAGACACAGGTCGAGCTGTCCGGCAAATGATGACGTCCGCAAGCATTCAACGCGGCCATTGCGATCAATGACAGATAGCTCGTCGGCTTCATTGAAGAAAACCACGGCCTGCGTCGTGTCGTGGTCATGCGTCATCTTCAGCCACTCCTCCGCAACCTCGATGTTGCTCATCTCGAGGATCTGAGCTCCGACATCGAGGATTACTCGTGTGCGCGGCTCCATCCGTGTGACCATGGTCAAAAGGGCCTCTGCTTCCGACCCGGAAGCCCCTTCCGGCATGAGAGCAACCGAGTTCTCTGGCTGGAGCAGATATTCCAGGACCAGGGCGTTGGTGTGGCTCTGCTCGGGCAGGTCAAGGTGCTTCACGCTAAGCGGAAGGAGCATGCGGGAGTCGTTCGTGCCACTGAAGCCGGCCGTTGGGTTGGTCTTGATCCGGCCGATGTCCCAGCCCGAGGCGGATAGCTTGTGTGGGAATTCTCGCATCTCCTTGGAGAATATGATGTTCGACAGGAAGTAGTCTATTGCCGCCTTGGAGTAGCGGAGAGGAGGAAATACCTGGTTGACGCACTGCCAGCGATCCCTGAGATTTATGCAAGCCAGTTGATGGAAGGCCGATGCCAGATGTGGCGCATCCTTGACCCATGTGAGATATTCGTCGTCGGCCTGGTCCGAGTTTGTAAGGTGGTTGAACAACGTGTATAGCTCCTCGTTATCCAACCCGCGGTAGTAATAGGTCAGGCAGGTTAAGACGATGGCGACGTCAGGATGGCTGAACTCTGACCGGGGGCATGGACTGTCTTTGGCGCGAAAAGGCACCGCGAGCTTCGTGACAGGCTGCCTATGCGGATCGAGCCCATAGTTGACTCCCATCGCTTCTGACCCAATGAAAAGGTCAAGATGCCTCCAGCAACGAGACCCCGGAGAAGGAGGAGGGAGCTGCTCGTCGCGTCGGTCCAAAAGCCATCCGGCCCAACCCTTTCGGCCTGGTCGATCTCAGCCTGGGTGAGGTTTGGCTCGGTGATATACCTGAGAACGGCTTGCCTGACCGGCTGCGGCTGCCTCGCAATAGGGAAGCCTTTGAGTCCCTTCTCGCAAATGTGCTCCGAAATACGGCCAATTAGGAGCTCCTTGGCATCGGGTCGGAGGAGCCGAGTTCTGGGGAAGCCTGCTTTCTGGCGTTGATCAACCACGATAGAAAGCGGGAGCTCCACTCGTACGCTCGGCGCATACTCCCTCAACAAATCCAAAACCTGCTGGATAAGGATCCACCGGTCTGGACCGAACTCGACAGGTCGCTGCATACCCATGGTGTAGATTAGCTCGAACTTGACACTGAAGTTCTCATCACTCTCGTCCACGATATCCCGCGACGACGCGTTCAAAAACTCGCGTGTGCGCAGCAGGGCGCAACCAACGCTCATCTCACCCGATATAATCGAGCCGAGTCCCATCAGCTCAAACGACAAGATATGCTCAGGCTGGATGAGCATGATCCCACCGTCGACCATGCACTCTCGACAGATGTCATCGATCGCATCTGCGTCCTCGTCTTGAAGGGCTAGGGTGCGCGAAAGGGAAGCTGGTAGACGCGCCTGTCCAGCAGACCCCCCAGCTTGGAGACCAGCATCTGAAACATCTGCCTCGACTGCGGCTTGGCCACGATGACGCGGACCAAGCGGGATCCGTCGGCGAGGGCTGCGGCCACGGCGGGGACGATGACGGACGACTTGCCCTCGCCCATGTTGAGCTGCATGACGGCATTCTGGCCGGAATCCGGGGTCCGCATTTGGCTGGCTATTTGCTCCTGGGCCTCCCGGATCATGATCCCGCTTTCGACTTCGAGGAGCAGAGACTCTGGATATTCGAATGGGTCCCAGTTCGTATGACCCGGGTTGCGTAGTTCCTTCGGGAGGTCTGCGTCGTTGTCGAATGCGGTCGCGAGCCGCTCTGCCCGCTGGAGCTCTGTAAGGGCAAGAGTGTACTGGACGATGCACTCCTTCCAGTCGTGTGCGATCTTCTGCCACCGGTGACGAGAAAGTTGTTGGAGGAATAGAACTGGGGACAGTCTGGGGTATTGATGGATTTTAGTTGCCGCCGCTGAGTGCCCATGTCTCCCGTCATTCGATGCATCTCCGGGTCCACCGGCGGTTGTGGATGCCGCCGCCAGGATGGCTGAGTAAGTATCGCGGACATGCTCCTTGCAGTGGCGCAGATAGTCCAGCAGGACATTCTTGATGTTAACCTCTCTCGACACCATATGATCCTCCTCCCCCTTGTCGCTCAAAGAGAGGAGGCTTGCTCGCAGGTCCTCGACGTAGGCCATCTCATACCCTGGGCCGGCTTGGGCCTCGAGGCGGGTGACCAGCGCAGCTAGGCGGGAGGTCGAATTCGTTGACGCAGGAGCAGACGTGACAGCCAGGGACAAGGCCCATTCGCCACGGGGCGGCATGGCAGGGGCTGGACAGGCGAGGACGTCGTCGATGCGGATGAATCCACTGCGACGTTCGAGGGCCCAGTTGGGCATTGGAAATGGGGATGGCGGATCCTCCAACAACCTTATTGACATGGTCGACAGCACCTGTCCAATCTTGTAGAGATAGTTGCGGAAGAAGGAATTGGTCAGCCAAATCTTGAACCGCGGATCTGCTATGGCTATGGCCTTGCGCAAATCGATATACACAGACAGTTCGGGGGTGACAAAAGAACCACCCGGAATCTGAGGAGACCAACAGGGCCACTGTGCCTTTAACCCATCCAGGAACCTGCCAAGGGAGCGAGTCCGGTTTGAGAAATAGAGGCGATCGCGGCGCTGGTTGAACACTGCAGCGGGTTCCCCGAAATTACGGGACAATCTCGCCTCGGGGCAAGAAGACAGAGGCTCCAACGTAAGCTGGAGCATATTGTGCAGTCCCTCCTTGTCGAAGTCGGCGCCAAAATCGAGGCGGGAGGATCCGAGGTCGGGGATGTCTATCTCTGCCATCCGGGGAACCGTGAAGAATGAGGCTATTGTCTGGACGATGGGCATGGTCGCCTGCTTGGAAAAAGCCATGGTCGAGAGCCAGATCATAAGACCAAACCTGTCCGACGGCCGAGTTGATCGGCTGAGATGCCGGTGGATGTCAATCCAATATTTTGACACCAACTCATTGGGGTCCAGGAGCAGGCCGGCATCATACTTCAGGTCGAAAGGGACGGGCTTGGCCGGACCAAAAACCTGGGAACCCTGGGACACCTCGGAGAGTACGTGCCACAGATGCTGGCCAGCCCTGGCAGGGACCGGATAGGTAAGGTCCGTATGCCCGTCGTATATCATTCTAGACGCGGCAAACGCCCTGAGTCCCCGCTTCGAGTATTGTCCTCCATCCCTGGCCAAATAAACCTCGTCGTCGGCAGTTGAGTGGTCCTCGGCACCAAACCCCGAGACACGGAAGGTAGAGGACCTGATGTTGTCGCGCTCCAACAGGTACTGGTCGGTGCGAGGATCTAGATTTGGGAAGTAGATGGAGGAATCCGGGTGAAATATCTGTGCTCGGCGAGCTTGACTGACTATGCACTCGACGCTCTGCAGGAATGCTCCATGCTGGGATAAGGCATCGAGCTTGCCTGACCACTTGACTGTCTGCATGAGACGCTCGTGGATCGGGTAGCAGACCCTTCTCGGAGTCAGTCCCGCTATATTAGCGAGGACTTTCGAGTTATTGGCGCTCAGTTGATCGAATAACCTGACAGCAGCAGAGCCCAGAATAGAAAGTGCCTGCTCTGTTCCCGTCCTCCCAATGAGCGGATCAGGCAAGCAGAAGGCAGTTAGGGCGTGGAGGTAAGACAGAAACAGCTTGCCCTGTAAGGTCCCGTTGTCAATCAACCTTCCAAGTTGATCATCAACCCGGTATGCGTGGGCCATGGTGGCAGAGCGTTTGGCAGGGCGTTTGGCAGAGCCTTTGTCGATGGTGACATGGACATGATCATCAACTTTGGTACATGATACCGATCCTTCTGGCACAAGGACCAAACGACTGTCATTGTGCTCGTTCCTGAGGATGAGTTTGCTGCAAAGCCCGACAAGTGTTCCAAGCGACTGGTCTTTGTCGACTGACATTCCACGGAACTGCCTGGATTGGATCGAGGACGTTCCCGGCCGTAGGTGGAAGCCCAACTGGATCCTAGGGAGTTCGATCTCGACCGAGGACGAAGAGTGGTGCAACACAATATGAATCTCAAGGGGGTCTTCGAGGCAAGCGAATACGGAAGATAGTGCTTTAGCAGCGTTGCTCATGATGCTGACCAAGGAAACACGGCCCTTGGCCAGCTGCCACTCGGGACCGGCTCTGGTCAATCTCCAGTTGTCTGGAGAGGAGGTCCAAGGATCCCCCTTGGGACGGAACTCAAGACTGTCATCAGCTGAGTCGTACCAGTGAACGAAATTTCGCAAGACATGGTTTGGAATGAACTCGTATGTCCGACCTCCCAGAAGAGCCTGAACCAAGAGATCGTCTTCCGATGAGGGGCCAAGGTAGAGACTATGCCTGAAATACTCCTCCTTGCAAGAGAATTGCATGCCCGGGACAGCAATAGGCGTGACCTCGAGCACAGCATCGCCGAACAATGTGCGATATGCTGGGTGGTTTTCGTAGTTCGAGGGAACACAGTCCAATGGCAGGCCATTCACGAGCATTTCGCTGGTTAGGAGATTGAAATGGACCGGGAGTGGCTTGCTGCTGCCTTGGGTGTCCGTTGTGCTGACGAGCCAATACCCATGCTCTTCCGAAAGCTGTTTCCAGGGCCCTCCGGCATGATAGGCAAACCAGGACTGTCCGATGGCATTGTCAAGAGCCAGACTTCTCCCCTCAAGGATCTCTCGAGCAATAATCTAGTAACTTAGATGTGACAGTGACTCCTGGCGCCGGTGACGAAGTGCGATCGCATGATCAGACGCATTCGAAATGCTGCGTCTCGCCTCACGGATGAGGATGCGGCATCGCAGGAGAATCGATGCATCGGAAGGGGAGGCCAGAATGGCATCTAGATGTACCTGATCGACGTTGAAAGAATCCACGCAGAGCAGGGCAGTCTCGACTACTTTGGCCTCCATGTCGGCCTTCGTCTCGCCTTCGGTGGCCATGTCCGCTTTTCCCCTAATGAGATTTACCCAGTCGAAGGCGATGGTTCGCATGCTGGAAAGACAATCCAAGCATATGGATTTGACCTTGTTGTCAGAGGAGGCCAGTGATAGCAGCCGCAATGCCAACGAGATGAATGTCCCGAGGGCTTGGGATGAGTCCCAGTTCTCCTTGATCCTCTGCACACCCTCGCCGATGCTGTGCAGTAGAGTCAGTGCAAAGGTCTCGTCGCTGGCTATGACATGACCCTCTCTAAGAACATTGCCGTCTCGGCAAGGACCGGCTTGATGGATGGCCTGGAGGATGACTGGCCCTGTCTCTGGGCTCGTAAGGTCCACAGTCGACGTGGAGAGCTGCAACAATATATTCTGCCACTGAATTCGGTGACCAAGGGGGATGCTGCTCAATGCCTTGTACTTTTCCAGTGACATGTGATCAGGACACTCGGACTGACTCGCTATGACGGTGTTGGGTGGCAGGCCACCGGGCATCGCGGCTGGCCGGAAGAGGAAGTGCTGGAGCGATGATGACCTCCTTGGTAGCTTGGAGGTACAGGCCCTTGGGATCTTATTGGTGAGACAGAGATTCCTGCTGAAGTTTCTCGTGCTGTCGTCATAATACTGGAATTTCAAACCAGTTTCAAGACATACATCGGCTTCAGTAGCGGTCGCGACGGACGTGGTCCGGCGGTGGGTGCCGACGTGGGGCTTGATCTCGGACAGTAGGCCAATACGCTGTGCCGGGCCGAATGGCGTGAAGAAGGGCCCAAACCCAGGACACTTCCCGAGGTGATAGAGTACTTTTGGAGACGCTGGAGACTTGTACTCGAACCTGAGGACATCGAGCAGCAAGTATATGGCCGTGTCACGCCACCGGCCAAAGACAGGAGGCACCCTGAGCTCGAATACAATGGCCTTTGCCTCGATGCAATCACTCGGAAGCGGCCATTCATGAACATCAATATTCAGGGATTCGGCTTGGTCCTTATGGTCGCACCTCTCGCAGACACGCTTCCGCCGTTGCCTGCTAGTGCGTGGAAGGGTGCAGCCGCACTTGGACTGGTCATAAAGCTGCATCCACGTGTCATACAGCTGCTTCTTGGTGTGCAGCTCGTTGCGTTTCATTTCTCTCTGCTGATGGGCCCGGGATATGATCTCCTCGAGCAAGGATTCGTGCTCCCAGGACTGGCTGACGAACCTCACGGGAAACGACGCTGGGTGTCCGAACTCTAGAAACACGCCTAGGCCTGGAAACTTGACATGATGTGAGCGATTGTCAAGGTACTCCTCGACACGGCGCAGTCTCTCCATCTGGCTCTTGAAGGGCAACACGAAGGACTGAAGGAAATGCAGCGGAACTTCTGGGTCGTAGTTGCGTAGCAACGGGTGGATATGGACGGCCGACTCGTCGCAGGCAATCCAAAGCTCCAGGATGGTGAGGAGCATCGCGGACGTAGCCTCGGGGTTGTCCAAATAGGAGGGGCATGCGGCGCTGTGGTACCGCTTAATCGCCTCGCCGAGCTTGTCGCATGTGTGATGATCGCCCTTGTGAGCTTGCAGCCATTGGGTAAGGTTAGAAGCAACCCAGGCCTCAAATGCCGCGAGGTTGAATGCACCATATTCCCCATCCGCCAAATTCGAACCCACGAGTGGGAATTCGCCGGGTGGCCATTTGACGAGAGCCGATGTTGGCTGGAAGTTGACGGGGGTGGTTACCATCTCCCGCTTGGCCATCGACACGATGCACTCGTCCAGTTGGGGAAGTGCGGCAGTGACATTCTGACCAAAGTCCATGTGCTCAAGATGGCGTAACTCGTCAAAGTCAGGTGTGTTCTTCTTCATGGTGCTTGACCATGCTCTGTCAATGGCCTCGTGCGTGTCTGACATGACCCTTTGGACGAATTCGAGGCCGGGGATGTCATTCGATGAATCAAGCTTCAGCAGCCGTCGAGCAAGTTTGGCGTTCATCACGTATAGAAGACGACTAGGAACGGTATTCTGAGGCTGCGCCGCTAAATTCAGGATGCGGGCCATGACGAAGGCCATGAACGGCTTATAGAGGTTCGCTTGGGATTCTGCCGTGACTCCCGCTCGCGTGAAGATGAGCTGCAGGGCGACACGGATGAGCAACTACAAGGGTGATCTGCGCTATGGTAGCAGAGCGTTCGACCACATGACCTCCTCTCGAGTATTCTTCCAGATCTGAAGAACCTTGGCCGGTTTTCCGACGGCGCCTAGGAAACCCATGAAGAGTTCGGTGATCAGCATTGGATGGGTTGTGTCCCGTTCCTCGCGGTGATCGTGGCCGGCCTTCCTCGCCTTAGGTTGTGTGTCCACGGCAAGCTGATGGCTCATCTTGGCAAGTGTATGCGCTATCGTATCTCGGAATTCTCCCCGAAACCTTGCTGATCAAGACGCCCGCATTCTGTGCACGTATATGAAGGGGAATAGTTCCACCTTGCCGGGGTTAATGAGTGGGAACGAGCTTGCAATATTTGGGATATGTGCTTACCATTGTCATGGAGACCATTCAGGGCATCTCGGAGGCCCTCTTCGCTGACGGAACTGCGGAATCCAAACGACAAATGGACATGCCCTAGATTGGTGATCATGGCAAGGGCCGAGTCAACATTTCCCCGCAGGTCATCCCCAACTTGCTCCTTGAAAGCAAGGAGACTGTCCCTGACCGTTTGCAGGAGGGTTGAATCGAGCTTGCGATCGCAGTCATCGCTGCTGGGGAGGCATGGGGGGAGAAAGACGTGGTTGATGGCGTAACCGATTGCCTCGCGAGGCAACGGGCTCGCCGCGGTCGATATTACTGAGTTCGGCTAGAAAGAGGTGGGGATCATAATATTGGACTGGACTCAACGAGGCAAGCAATCCGGATTTTGGTTCCGAATTCTGTTCTTGTTACGCGAAGAAAACAAACTTGGAGACGGTTGGTCTGAGATTCAAAGCAGAACGCGTTTCTGCGAGGTGGAAAGTTCCAGGTTGTTGTCAGGGTGAAATGGACACCACTAGCCTTAATGCCTTGAATATGGCCGTCAGGCTGCATGTCTTTGTCATCTAAGGCATCCAGAAGGCGAGGAAGAAGTTGGGTGAATATCAGGGTGATTGATCTCGCCATAGCTGACATAACTGGCAGTGGACGACAATATCAGCCGGCCAGTTTGGCTCGCTGTGAGGTAGGTTGTCCTCTTTCTAGGCTCCAGAACGGATTGAAGGGCCCAAGCCCTTCTCTTCCTCCTCCTCCTTGTGCTTTCCATATCAGGTAAGGATCTAAGGTATCTGGCCTGCATAGGCAAGTACCCACCAGGGAGGTTCCTTCCTAAGTGGTAGGCAAGAGCTCATAAGTACCTAGGTACCTTTAGAATAGGTACCTCAGAACCTGGCCTCAGCTGCGGTTAGATACAGACAAGAGGTACCTTCGGTCAGGAGGCACCAGTCTGAGGTCAACCGATTGTAGTTAGGGAGCTCCCGTCCATTGCAGGTCCCAGAAGGAACATCAGGTTGCTACCTAGGTACCTAGGTAGGCAGGTTGTTTGTTTGCTTGTTTGTGCATCTAGTTGGAGGGATAATGGGAGATTACATTGATGGAAAGGTATGCAGGTAGTCTTTAAGTGTGCTCTTTCTAGAGGACTTTGACTCCTACCCCTGGCTCCTCAGCTGGGCATCCTCCAGCTTCCTTGGCCTCAACTACAGGGACTCTTCAATGGGTCGTGTGGCTAACCCCATGACTCAGGGCATTGGCGATGAAAGTCTGATATCAATAGGGGCTTCCTATTGTAGGTATTTGCATTAATTGTAGCTGCCTTGTCCTCCTGAGAGAAACCCTGCCTCAAATTACATTCCCAACCCTTACGCAGTTCCATATTACATACATTAAGTGCCTTAGGTGCCTTGGTTACTAGGTTCCTATAGGCGGTATACAATCTCACCCAGCCAGCCACTCAACCAACCCGGGCAAATACGCTCACCCCTGAAATCTCTCCTATCTTCAGCCACTTGACTTGGGCGTCTCAGAAGCACACTCGGCCGTCCGATAGAGGGTCTGCGTCGGGACGGTGCACCTCCTCGTGTCGCACGACGACGCGCACGTAGCAACAGTCGCCGTTGGAGTCGTGGGGCAGCAGTCCGTGCTGGACCGTGTCAGTCTTCCCCGCAGTGTAGTTAGGTATGAAAATAGCCCTCTGCCATCTACTCACCTGCACGGGACGTCAACGGTCGTGACGCTGATTATCATGGGACACATGACATCGGCGGCTGGGGCGCATTGGCATGCAGCTACAGTTCGTCGTCAGCAGGCTCTCGGGCACATTGGGGATTGGACGAGGACGTACGGTCTTCTGCCAGCCTTGTGAATGTGTAGCAATCGGGTGTCTTAAGCGCTTCAGTGGAGTGCTCATCATCCCAGAAACGAGTAGTGCAATGAGATGGGAGCAGTGGACTGGACGATGTTGGCGTCGGTGTCGGAGTCTGGACCGTGACTCTTGGCCAGACCTCAGTTGGTATGGCGGTGCTAAGAAAGATGGGTTAGTTGTTGGGACTTTAGATCCGGCGGGATCGTAGCTGGCGGGCATGGTGTTTTTGGACACTCACCTAAACGACAAGAACTGCAAGAAGATGACCAGAAAAGACCAAGAGAAGGACATGGTTACCCTTGTTTTGCTGAGGGAAGAGATATAGGTTTTTGTTCTAGTAGACAGGTGTTCTACGCTGTTCACGAGAGGGTATTGATGAGTGTCTGAGGGGAAGCCAACGTGGTTGCCGCCGACGGCATCGAGATGTAATATATAACGCATCCAAATACCCTTCGACCTTTGCAGTAAGGTGACCAACAGGTGACGTTGCGATCGAGCGAGCAAACGGATAGACGGCGATCACATATTTCCTGGTTGGCAATTAACCTTGCAGGTTGTATATTGCTCTCTCTTATCGGCATCGGACGTTGGTGGTTCTTCCGCAGTCCAGAAATTTCCAGGCGAGAGAACACAAACCACACCTCGCCACCTGAATGGGTCGTCCAGAAGCCAAGGTGGTAAGTTAAAGTCCGGTTAATATCAGATGGCCAGCCGCCAACAGAATGTCGAAAGCCCTCTGACCCAATGCCGAGGCCGAGAATATAGAAGCGGGGATATGAGATGCCTCAGGAGGTAAAATACATACCTTAGGTACCACGGGAAGATGATGCGTTCTGGGTGTTCTGGGTGCTACCCGTTCGCAGAATCCCGGATTAATCGCTGCACAGGACGAATAGGCAATTTATACCGAAGCAGTGCCCCAAAGTCTATGGAAGAGAAAATAAAGAAACAGGGAGAAGGATAAAGATGGCACAGGTATGGTATGACCTGTTCAACATCGAATCCTCCCTAGCTGCTCCCACGGTCGGCAGCGAGGTAAGGATGGAGAAGCGGGAGAAGCCCAGTAACAGGCGCTGGCCAGTGGCGATTAAGAAACAAGAGCATTGATTGATGCCTCCTGGACTGTCGACTTGACAGAATCCAATCTAAGATACATCAGTTCCCTATGCAAAACGCCAGATCATCTATGCACCACCAACTCGGCTATCCAAACAAGCCACCGCAAATAGTGGTCGAGAACAGTACCCAAAACATTGGATAAGGACACCTAGATGGCCGAACAGGTATATAGCCAATAGATCCATCACGCCAAGGCCCCGACAGCAGCCATAAGCACCGCCCCCGCGACGACAGCAAAGAAGGCGTGGATCCTCTTCCTCCCCCTCAGGGCGCGATAGCTCTTCTCGGTGAGGAAGTCCTCAGCGAGCAGCTGCACGAGCCCCGCGTAGAGCAACAGCCCGCTCGAGATGGCGTTCATGAACCCGACCATCAGCAACCCCGTCTGGCTGAGCGGGTCATACAGGTTGTGCACCACGAGCCCGATCGCCTGCCCAATGGGCGTCGTCGTCCCGTACGCCGCCACCATCAGCCACGGCTGCGGCGACGACCTCGGGAACTGGATCGCCGCGATCCGGCTGCCGAGCGCGAGGCCCTCGAACGACTGGTGCAGCGCGATCGCCACCAGGAACACGGCGAACGTCGGCCCCGTCGCCACCGACAGCGCCATTCCGATGAAGACGCTGTGGAAGAGGATGCCCGCCTCCAGGAGGAGGCACTGGAGAAGGAGCCGCTTCTGCTCCTCCTTGTTGGGCGGGTGCGGCGTCGGCGAGGCGGCGTTGCGTTTCGGCAGCGGTTGCGGCGGCGCCGCGTGGCTCTCGTCGCTGTGCCTAGGGTCCAGCTCATCCAGGTTCAATTCGAGATCCAGCGATTCCCTGTCGTCGCCGTCATGATCCGAACCGGTGCTCCCCCCGGCCTTGAATGCCGCCTTGGCCCCATTCCGGTGTTGCGTGGGCGTTGACCCCGGCAACGGAGATGCGCCGGCGACCAGGCCCTGTGTTTCCATGTCCTCGAGGGCAATGTCCGCTGGCCGATGGCCCGACTGCCGTCTTGCAGAAAAGCTTTCGCCGCGCGGCCGGAGCGCGGTAGCCTGGCCGTCTTCGGAGCCGTCGTCATCCTCGTCAGTCCACACCTGGTGGGAGTGCGAATGGCCAGCGCCGCGCGTCGTCAGGTACGATTCCAATGCCACGACCATCAATGCAAAAGCCATTGCGATGAACCCGGCCATCGGCCGGTATCCCTCGTTGAAGATATAGGGGAGGCATGGGTCGGTCAGCGAGGTGAAGGCCGTCGGGAGAAGGTGGACGAATGCGGTCGCGAGGAGAACGCCTGTGCCGAAGTGTTGCGACAGGAAGACGATCCTACTTTGCTTCTGGCCTTTCGACAGTCGCCGGGAGAAGAGGGGAAATGCGCATGCTGCTCGGGCAAAAGATGGTTAGCCATTACGGGTCATCTTCATGGGAAGGGGGGAAAAGAGGGCGATATCGATGCATACACAAGGTGCTCACTAAGAGGATCAGGAACAGGGCAAAGACGTGGAGAGACGTGTCGTACGAGCCCTTCTTCCCCGAGCCACACTCCGGTTTTGTTGCAGCATCGTCGCGCTTCGAAAGCTCGGCCAGGAGCGCCTCGGTCGATATGGCCGACCAGGAGAAGTCTGGAGATGCCACGTCCGTTAGCAATGGGTTTGGTTGCCCCGATGGCGCGCCTTCGTCAAGTATGCTGCTGGCCCGCGAACCAAGACTAACCGCTCTGCCGGATATTGCTGAAGGCTTCCATCCGCAATCCTAGGGGTTATCGGGAGTTGGACGAATCAAGCCCAAGCATGACGTCGCACAATGACGTTCAAAAATCTGGCATCGTTGCACTGGTTCCATCTTGCGACGTTGAGATTAGGATCCTTGTGATGGTGCCAAGGGCTTACCTAATAATGCCGCCGGAAATTCATTGGGTTACGTCACACCCCTAACCCTGGTGGAAGTGAAAGCTGATAATTTCAAGCCTACCTAATTTATATTGGCATCTATACGCTGTCTTCCAGGTGCAATTTGTCTTCTCCCTTTCAGTCCTCACGAGGCGGCCGGCTTCGGTACGGCCGTCGCCCACGGGTATGCCGTGGTCATGGGAGCTCCATAGCTGCCGAGGTCGTTGTAATCCTTCGTTGTTGCTGTCCCGAAGAAGATCTTCTGGACGAAGGGGAGAACAGAGTTGCTGCAGAGGTGAGACAATATTACGCGCGTCAGTAAACGCTTCCAGGTGAAAGAAAAAAAAAAAAAGAGGACAACGAAAATGGACACCCACAATCCACTCATATCGCAATGCCCACCACTCCGCACGCTCATGCCGATCTTGTCCCCCGCCCCGAGGAACTCGTAGACGAGCTTGGCGGCCGGGTAGACGATCACGGCGGTGGCCTTGCTGTTGGTGAACTGGTCGCCGATGCCCTGGTCGATGATGAGGGCGCGGGGCGCCAGCGCGGCGGCGAGGGTGTGGGCGTCGTACGGCAGGTTCTCGGCGTGGTTGACAAAAGTGCCCAGCGCGCTGTCGCTCCACCAGCCGGCGCCGGACTTGCTGTTCTCGAGCGTCTCGTCCTGCCCGCTCATGGCGTGGTAGCGGTACGGGCCGAGCCCCTGCACACCGGACGACATGGGCATCGTCACCGTGATGCGCTCGTCGAACAGGCCCGCAGCCATCGCGCCCTTGCCGAGCCGGCTGCAGCCGGTCACGCCCACGCGCGTCGAATCGATCTCGGGCACCGTCATGTTCAGGCCATCGAGGGTGCGGTGGAAACCCCATGCCCAGGCGGTCAAGACTCCTGTTTCGTTTGCCTCGTCAGCCCTGTAATTATTTACTTACATTGACCTGCCCTCTCCCCAAGGTTATGCACAGGAAGGGATTGTATTGATTTTTACTAACCTATATCCCTGCCCTTATAGACGTCCCAGAAAGCACCAGTCTTGGCATTGCTGTCCGCCGCCACGCTCGTGTAGTCGAACTGGGCGATAGCAATCCCGGCGCTGAGGTATGGCTGATTCTGCATGCCGCCGATGTTGATGACGACGGGCGCCGGCTTGTCCGCCGACGCGGCGGCCGGCAGCGAGATGGTGGCCTTGAACTTGCCCGTCTTGCCGCCGGCGGTGACGGCGATGTTGACCGTGGTGCCGCTGCGCGTCGCCTCCACCGTCTCCTGGCCGTGGTCCGGGTAGTAGCCGAACTGGTATTCCTGCAGCAGCTTCATGATCTCGGGTTGCCGGCACTGGTACCACTCCTCGGGCGTCTGGACGCGGTTCTTGCCCTTGCCCGTCATGACGGCGTTCGCGAAGGCGCTGGCGCTGCCCGAGCCGGCGTTGTCTATCGTGGTGTACGCGAGTGGCAGGAAGGGGTCTGGCATCGTGGACTGCACGGGGAGCTGTTGGTATGTCGGGAATGGAGAGGGGACGGGCGCGCAGGTGGCATTGCTGCTGCGGTAAGGGGCGGAAATTGCTCCCTTGGCGAGCAAGGCACCGCAGAGGACTGAGGCCGTGGACCGCATCGTGAACCGTTCCGGTTATCGTCGTCGAGGTTATGGCGTGTTGTAATCCCAAGGCGGAGAACAGTCCTTCCCCAGCATGGGCGAGGGGACCTTCATCTCTATATCTAGGCAATTAAGTAGAGCACATCCAGTCGTCCGTGGTGCACCCCTGCAATTGTGGGGAAGGTCGATGATTTACTGTCTTAGCCGTCTTGGATGCAATATCTCCGCATCCTCTATGGTGTCGAATATCAGGCTATTTGACTGCCGAAGCTGTGTCCAGAAAAGCTCCGAGCGGGGCCATACGCACCTCTCACGGATGGGCTAGATACTACCGTAGTATTCGATTTGAGCCGCCTCTACTGCGTCGCATGAGGTGCTGGGCAACATATCTCTAAGAAGAGCAGAAGTTGTTGCCACCGTCGTGCAGTGATGGCCCGAAATTGTGGTCCTTGCAAGGGCTCTGAACTGTTGCGTGGTAATTACATTTTCTAGTTTATCGCATAGCAGTGCTTCTGCCACTCCAGTTCATTTGCAAACGAACTTCCAGCCCACTTGTCATTTGAAAAGCTAATAGACATGTCGAGATAATTACATCTAATGCGCCAGCGTGGAGACCTAGTTTTCAGGCTCGACCGGGATATTGATGACTCGGCCAGCGTTATACATTGATTTATGCATCTTGCGCAGCGCCGCGGCCTGTGTCCAGTATCTCTCCCCGTTTGGGGCCCTCGATCTCAAACCTCTCCTCCCCACCTTTGCCCTTACCCTTCCACTTGCGCTTCCCCTTGCCCTTTCCTTTGCCCTCGTCGTCTACCAGCTGCCCGGTGGTGTTGATGTCACCAACGATAACCAGCCCACACCACTGGCGGGTGAGCATGACGTTCAGGCGCTGGCTGTCTGAAGTAAAGCCAGGACCAGGCTTCGGAGAGGCCGTACCCATGACGACTACCACTACGTCGTTTTCCTGGCCCTGGAACAAGTCGACTGTCGTTGGCGCCTGCATGTTCGCGAGTGCAGCATACTGGGGCTGCTTGCGCATTCGCGCGATGAGCTCGACGTTGGCGGTGTAGGGGCGATGACGATAATCTGGGCCGGGTTTACTTTCTTAGACTTGACAAGGTCGACAATGAAGCCTAGCGCAATCTGACCTGGTCAGAGAACCGCTTTGATCCAGTGAGGTCATCGGTAAAGTCTCGCGAGCCATTACAGTGCACAAAGACTGGCTGGATGTGCCTGTGGGAGCTGGGATTATCTCTGGGTACCTCTCCCGGACGAAGTCCTCTAGGTCCCTGCCTGCTTGGAACCCCGCAAGTTCAACGGCACAGCTGTCGGGATACTCGTACGGGACGTCCGGGTAGATGATCTTTGCCACTGTGTCGGACATGCCTTTTGCCATGCGGAGCTGGGTCTTGAGGCGGCAGACTGGTATGCCAATACCTGGAAGTATAGCAGTGCCGAAATTTTGCCATCCTTGGCAAAGCAGGGAATCTTTCTCGTTGGGCGTCATGACGGTTGGTGGTAGCTGCCTTGGGTCACCAAACAGGAAGCACGGTGGAGCTCCGGTCGTCGACGTCCAAGAAGTCAACCCTGGGGAGGGGCCGCAACTTGTCTGGGGGAGCAACAGGGGACATGGCTTCCACAGCCTCCGCAATAGCCTTTCCGGTGTGCGCCTTGCTATTGCTCAGCTGCTGTTCCGGTCTAACCAGACTGATTAGTGCTTGGTGACAAAGATCATCGCCAAAACCGACTCGGGAGTATTGTACTCTACCGGGCAGCCCAACTGGAGCCGGAGGGCTGCCAGTCGGTTGGCGGGAAGGGAGAAGATGGGACGGATCCGGGGCCTCTGGCTGCTCCCGGCTGAGAGCTCCGAGGTTGTGCCTCTTCAGAAGCAATAGCAATAGACAGAAACAGCAAAAGCGATAGACAGTAACGGCTAGAGCGATAGACAGCAACGGCAAGAGCGACAGATAGTAACGGCTAGAGCGATAGACAGCAATAGCAACAGCAATAGACAGCGATAGCAAGAGCAATAGACAGAAACAGCAAGGAGCGATAGATAGTAACGGCTAGAGCGATAGACAGCAACGGCAAAAGCGATAGATAGTAACGACAAGAGCGATAGGAGGGGCGGCAAGAGCACCGCAATCAGATGATTAGCTCGAAAGCCAAGCGCCTAGAGGATCTCAAGTCCTTCCATACATTCCTGAAAGGCATCAAGTTCGATATGCCAGCCAACGGGTGCCGTCTTATCGTCGAGTTTCCTAGGTCAGCGTGCTATACAGTTGGAACATCGTCGGCCAACTATCCTCACGTCAAATGGGTCATCGCCCAAGTCGTCCGCGCCCTTAAGGATGAGACACTGACAAGTACCAAGAAAGACGGACCCGACACGATCCTGGTGATGCCATACTATCGTGCGCAGCTCTAGGCGTACCAGCAGGCGTTTGACCAGCAGGTCACTGGCGGACAGGTCACAGCGGAAGAGGCGCAGCGAGTCAAGTTTGCCACACTCGACTCGTCTCAAGGTGATGAAGCGGATCTCTGCATTATCGACTATAGGTATTTAGCAAGTGGTTCTCCAAACGACAGTATACCAGTTATTGAGTGGCGACAGACTTCCAGACGGAGGCCTTGACGTGAGGCAAACCAACATAATCCCGACAAACCAAACTACTCAGATAATCATCGAGGGTGACATACGGCAGCACGTTGTGGTCTTAGATAACGAAATCAGAGAGCTCTTCGACTCTCCTCCCTTACATATCCACGTTCTATAACACGTAGCTTCGCCAGAGAGCTAGGTAGGTAAGTTGGCCCCCTTTCCACAATTCTCATTCCTCACCTCTCTTCTCTCCCCGCAAGCAATCCCGGTCACCCCGTCTGCTCCGGCGTTCATGCATGTTGACACACATTCACATTTGCATGGCGAGGTTACCAACTATTTGGTTTTGCACGTTCTGCAGTTGCATTGATGAGTAATGACTCGACTTATCAACAACAGTTCTGCAGCAGCAAAACCAATGCCCCTTCCCAAGGAATACTAGCTCTCCTTCCCAGCTCTCCTTCCCAGCTCTCCTTCCCAGCTCTCCTTCCCAGCTCTCCTTCCCAGCTCTCCTTCTCAGCTTGCCACTCCCTCCCAACTTCCTTCCTCCCAACTCCTCATTCCCTGCCTTCCCTTCCGTCCAACGGCTCCTTCCAAAATGCCCCCAAACGCCGCTAGTGATGTGATGCCGATCGTCGCTTTCAGCAAGGGATCTTCGCTGATGATGGTCCAAGTCCAGAGAAGGCCAAGATGGCCATGGTACGTCCTTTTTTTTGGTGTTGCTTTTGTGCTTCCAGAGTGAGGCATGCCCAAAGGTTCTACAGCAGGAGCTGGTGGCAGAGGCCTCGAGTTGCAGTCGCTGATGGTATCGTCTCCCGTCCCCGCCTTGGTTTTTTAGGATGATCTTCGATCGCGAGGTTGGCATGCCCAAAGTTCTGCAGCAAACGCTGGGGGCAGCGGCCAAAGCAAGTTCTTTTTTTGTCAGGGGTTGTATGAGAGATGTTGCCAACGGGGCACGGAGTCCTCTCCTGGCATGCAAATGTCTTCTGGCATGTGCGCAGGACGAGGAACAGCACACGGAAGAGTTGTGTAGTGGGTCTTCAACGGACGCCGAACCTCCCCCCGGAGATTCGCGCGTGGTGAATAGCGTGCGGTGTGGCTGTGTATAACTGGTACCTCCGTGCGGAGGGGTGTTGCTCGCTGGTCTGGCTAGGACCAGTTGCGGGTTGCACTTTGTGGTAGAATAGATGCGGCGGGCTCGAAGGCTGGCCTTTAATGGTCGAGTTTGACACGGACTCGGATCCCGGAGCACACATTGGCTACTACGGGCGTGGAAGAGGTTTGTTTTTGTGTTTTGGTTGCCTGGCTTGTTGCTTATTTCCGGTTCTCGTCTTATGCTTGTTTTTGTATGGAGAAAGAGATTGAGGTTTGTAGGAGAGTAGAGGATTATAGAGTGGTTTAGGTTTGAGGAAGAGTAGCAGCGAGATACCAGTTTTTCGCCTTTGCTCGAGGACTTCGTGGAGGTGTGTGTCAAGGGGGGTTTAGTTGTTTAAGACATTCCTTTTTGTTTTCTGGAAAAAAAAAGGAAGGAAAAAAAAAAGCGGGAAAGATTTCCCGGATCATCCCGGTTAGTTACGCCGGGGTTAAATTCTGTTGCCTTCCTCTACGGTGTGATGTTCCGCGTTGGTAGGACTTTAGAGCTTCTAGTTTCTTGCCCTTCGCTTTGCGACCTCCGGCCTGTTTCTCCAAGAGAAGCCTGGTCACCCTCGCGAACTCGAGTTGCTCGTCAAGCTCGAGTTCCGCCATGGTAAGCCGAGTGGCCTCGATGTCTTGCTTCTCGGAGATGCCAAACATGGGAGTATCCATCAACATGTCATGGCACTTCACCCACTGGGGCGGCTCCGACCTCGCCTTCTGGTGTAGCAGCGCTACGCGCTCCTCCCGGTCTTTCTTCGTGTCTGCCTCCCACTGCTTCTTAGTCCGGATGTGGGGATAGTACGGCTCATCCGTGATGATGCAGCTTGCTTCCCTCTTCGCGAATCTGGCGGCCTTTGTTGGTGCAAACGGATTCCTGGGACCAGACTTGAGACAGGCTTTGAGAGGTTTTTGCCCTTTCCGATGAGGAGGGGTGCGTGGCCAGATGATGGCGTCGGGGTGGATCACTCCCGACTCTTTTAGGCAGTTATGAAACCTGATCAGCGGGTTTTTGAAGGTGGTAGCCATGATGAATATGTATGCAGCGGTTCAGGTGAAATTTTCTGTCGTGTGAGGACTAGAATCGTGTATGTGAAGAGTTATGGTGGTTTGGGAAGCAAGTCAAGTGTTTCTACGGATGACCAAAAGTGAGTTGTATGGAGGAAGAGAAATCTGGAAAAGTTGCAAAAGAGGGCGAGGACTCACTACTAGATATAGACGAACAAGCTTTGGCTAATGGAGCTTGATCCTACCTACCTATCATCTTCTTCCATCATAAACTTCATGGATAGAGTTCGCAGGTTGCTGCGACGAAAACTTTAACGGGCTCGTTTATGCTACCAGTATCGCCTCTGAGAGTGTATTTGCACCGCGCGGCCCTTGTATTCAAATTCAAATTCGCACTCGCATTATTTTGAGTCATCGCGGATGGTACACTTCGTTTGTATGTACTGTACATACGATGGTAGTCGGGTCCAGGGACGGATAGATGCAACGAGGCTGGAGGAAGGTGCTTATTTGACGTTCGACTCACGACCTATGGGAGGACCATAGATCAAATAGATCAGGTGGAGGTGGGCAGATTGGCCCCTTGCCACTTGCTTTATATGACCATGTACCACCATCCCCACTTAAGACCGTCCTCAAGCACGCTCCAGCTGGACCTCAAACTCGCCCGTCAGCGGCTTGTCAATCGCAAAGCTGACAGCGCCGTTGCCTTCGTCCCTCTCGACCGCCGCACCAGTCCCCCTGACCCTGACCGCGCCGACATGCCGCTTCTTCCCGCAGCTAGGGATGCCCCCGAAGCCGAGGATAGTGACCCTGGAGATCTTTAGCCCGGTGCCGTACCCAAAATGACCACGCGCGCTCAGCATTCCCTTGGCGTACGAGAATGTGACGAGCGTATAGCCCTCCTGCTTGAGACTAACGCCGTCGTCGAGGTACAGCTGCCCCTCGGCGGTCCCGTCGGCGCCGACCGCGACCAGCAGCTCAAAATCGTGCTGCCTGACTTCTGTCGTCGTCATGCCCGCCTTCTCCCGCAGCGGGATGACGGTGCCGCCGCGCACGTACAGCGGGATGTCGGACAGCCCTTGGTCCGTGACCGTGATGGCGCTGCCGTTGCCGATGATCTGCTTGCCCGTGTACCAGTCATAGAAGGTGTCGTCGGGCAGGTAGACGTCGACTGAGGTGGCGTCCTCCTCGGTCACGGGCGCCACTAGGAGGGCGTTGCCGTAGAAGAACTGGTGCTCCAGGGCGAAAGTCTGTTCGTCGGCTGGGTACAAGTAGAACATGGGGTTGAGTATCGGGGTCCCGTCGACGGTTTGCTGGTGAAGGGCCGTGTAAATGTAGTCGAGTAATCGGTACCTAATCTCAATGATCTTGCGGGCCGCCTCGGCCACCGAATCCCAGCGGTAGAGCTCCTGCGGGATATTGGGAGGGAAGTTGTTATGATTGCGATAGAAGGTGTTGAAGGCGCCCAGCGTGGTCCACCGCGCACACAGCTGCTCGGTGGTGTTGTCCGCATAGCCGCACACATCGGACCCAACCATCGGGACTTGGTAGATGCTCGCAAAGGCCAGCATGGTGCGGATGCTGAACCTGTACTGCACCCATTCAGATTTATTATCTCCAAGCCAATGTGAGACCTTGGTGCCGGCGCCAGCGAAGGTTGACCGCGTGACGATCATCGGCCGCAGGCCCGGTCGGCGCGCGATCATGGCCTCTCGGGACTGGGCGGACATCATGGTCCCGTAAAGGTTATGTGTTGAGTACATGGCAAGGCCGTTCTGGTGGATTAAGTCAGTGTTGACAGTGTGGTTCGAGATGCCACCGTGGTCTGAGTTCCAGGAATCTTTATAGGCTGCTTTGTTGTGGATGGCATATTTGGGGTAAAGAAGGTCGCGGTTCGGGAGGCCAAGTTGCTGACCAGGGGCCTGGCGCCCCGCAACGATCAGGTGATCAAAGGAGAGCTCACGCTTGGCCGGAACGGCAGCCTCCCTGGGACTCACGCTGCGCTTGCAATCCGTTCCAGGGGGCTGGAACTCACAGGGCCACCCGGGAAGGGGACGAGGAGGCGATCGGACCGCCGGGGGCTCGGGCGGAAATCCAATAGCTGCCGTATCCGGGTCGTCACAGGGGAAATCGCAGGGGAAGTTGGATGGTTCGTTCATGTCAATCCACAAAGCGTCGATGTCGACGCCGGTTTCAGAATCAAAGAAGACGGCGAACTCGTTCTCCCAGTACCTGGAGATGTTTGCCGAGAACCAGTCGGGGAAGGCGGACACTCCTGCCCATACCACCCCTCTCCAGATGGAACCGTTGCCCCTCAGGAGGAAAATGTTATCATCGACGCCTCGTGAAAAAGGGGGATACGGCTGATAGGCGACTGCTGGGTCGACCATGACGATGTATTTCTGATCGTTTTCGTGCAAATGGCGGATAAGTCCCTGCATCATGTGGAGGGGGAATCGGTCGGGGTCCAGGGAGAAAACCTGTAGATCCCGTCAGTCGGATTCCTCCTCGTCGCTCAATGAAGGGGGAAAAAGACAAAAAAGGGAGAGGCAAAAAGAACGTTGAAATGTGGCGTGATGGTTGATGAAATTCGGAAGGGAATCTCTTAGGGGGCCTGCCAATTTCTCAGGGGCACTGTGGTATGCCCTGTTACCCACAGAACTCAGCCTCCTGGAGTAAGCAGCGCAGCCCCCTATCTCACCCCTCGGGATGCGAGAAGACCAAAACCAGCAACGAAGCTGCAAGGAGAAAATATCTGGCTTACTCGTCGTAAATCCATATAGTCAATGTCCGTATACATGACTTCTAGCGGGATGTTGGCCTGGCTGTAATTATGGACGACCTCGGCCACCTCATAGGCATCCTGGTAGCCATATCTGCAATTCTGACTGCGTCAAGGTTAGTATATCTTCACACCCGTGGCGCAGTGAAAAGGTCGGACAGAAGAAAGGGGACAGTGTCAGAGGGCAAAAGACAGAAGTCAACTCACAAACCAAAGCCCCAATACGGCATCATCGCGGGAAGACCGACGATTTCAGCATACTGCCTTGACACCTCGATCGGCGACGGCCCAGCAACGAAATAGAAGTCCAGGACTCCGCCGAGGGCATTGTACTCAAGGTACTGCCCGCTCTCGGCGGTCTCATTGATGAAGATATCCATGCCGTTCGAGTTGAGGAAGAAGACGCCATGGGTGCCGGTGGTGCGGTGCTCAAAGTAGACCGGGTGGTTGCCGTAGAGGTTGGCCCCCTCGGGAACGCCGTACGCGTCCTGGGACCACAGAGTCCGGATATAGTCGGTCGTGTTTAGGCGGAATGGGTCCGTGTGCTCCCCGAGACCATACAGGTTTGGGTTCTTGGGGAGCTTCGTGCGGAGGCGGAGGTATTGGGACTCAAAGACGAGACTCGCAGCCGAGGTGTCAAATAGGACCTCGCCACCCTTTGCACGGGAGACGGTGAAGGAGAATGGGTTCTCCTCATAGTCAACCTTCAAGTCCGAATCACTCGGGTTGACTCCCTTTGCATGGGGTCGTGGGAAGACGGACTCGGGTATTTGGTCTACGTCATTGGCAGCATCCTGAATCTTGACATGCAGGCGACTTTCTGTGTGGTATGGAATTAGAAAATATGCCGGGTAAATTCTCGCGGGTGATCCTACCAGTGTCAAAGCTGACTTCTAGCTTGAGATCCCGTAAGTCGTCTCCATAAGCATTACAAGCGGGGCCGGCAAGAGTGAGATCTGCCGTCAGTCCCGTGGAGCTGGTCTTGACATTGGAAGCTTTGTACCCAGGGCATTTCGAAAGAGGTCCGTCGCTGGGGTAGTCTCGGGTGGCCAAGTCAGAAGCAGCAACCAGTCCGGCGTATAGCCAGGCTGTTCTGAAGATAGACCACATAGTTACCATGACGCGCAGGGGCGATGGATGGGGTGACGATAGGAGCAAGAAACGGGTCGGGACCAGAGGTGGCACGTTGGAGTTATTAATCCTTCTTACACTCCCAGGACCAGCCCCAGCCCGTCCAGGAGAACGGCGGAGTTGCGGGGAAGACAAGGGTTGAGAGAGGCCCGATCGATCGGGCACTTACATGCTTACTCTCCATACTCCACTCCGATGCTGCTCGAGGGGGTAGAGACGGGGTAATTAAGCGGAGTAGGGCCGTTTAAGAAGCACCATTTCGTGATAGCTCGACCGTTGTCCGGATGGGCCGAGGTTTGAAGACCGTCAAGATGCAAGCCAATGTCAGGGAAGGCGCGGTCTGGAAACTTGGTATGAGTGCCAGCCCATGTCGTCACAATCTTCAAGGATACCCCGCCATACCGGAATTGGAATTGGCCAATTACAGGCCTGTTGCCGGCCCGAATGCGCTATGCTAGAGCGCCCGTTAGGCTAGCTTTCTAGGCCTTTCCCCGCAGTCTACAGGGCGTTGCCCCGCTGTACCTTGATCATGAGCTGCAGCGCTTGGCCATCTTGGGAGAAATCAGGGTGTGGGCCTCACATGGATTGCTGTCGTCAAATCAAGCCGCCCAATGAACGACGATCGAGCTCCGACCAACTCCGCCATCGTGGTGTGAGGAAGCCTGGTCTTTGGACTCGGCGAAATAAGCATATCGGGGTAATTCGTGGGTCTGCACTCTGCATGCACGTTTAGCAGCTTCGGGGCATCCTAGCCAGGTTTCCCCCTTCCTCCACAGCTCAATTCCGGCGCTGCAGTCAACAAACATCGTCCACCAGATGGGGCCTCGAAGCACTCCTTTTAGCGCAATAGGCCGTCCCCGTTTGATGCTTAGTCACTGGCACGAGGACAACAAGGGGCCGGCGCGTCTGGATCTGCCTTCCCATCGTCGCGATAGAATTGGAGCAAGCTATCTGATGCCAGCCACGCGTAAACATGCCACAAGACACGATAGTCCGCCTCCAGCAAGCACCGGACCATCTTGTCCGCGCCGTCCTCATCGGACTCTGCAGGGACGCAATCGTCGAGGACGGCCCGCGACCTTCTGGACAAGCTCGAACGGCATGCTCGACAGCAGCCATTCGCATCATTCGACGCCCTCGCTAACGCCAATACCGCCGAGATATTGGGCTTGAAGAGAAAGGCGCCCGCGTTGGACCTTCATATCTGCGCTAATTGCGAAGAACCGTACACAACCACCGATAATTCGGATACCGCGTGCCAGTTTCACGCAGGTAGGCCCCTTCCTTGTCGTTGCCGGCCAGACCGAATGGTAACGGTTAGTACCCAGGTGAGATGTATCTAGACAGCGACTCATCAGTGTGGTACGACCATGACGAAAAGACCTGGGGAGACCCGGACACGGACTTCAACCGCGAAGAGTATCCAGAGGGCTTCCTGTGGGACTGTTGTGAGAAGCGCGGAGATACCAAAGGCTGCACATCAGCCCGGCATGAGATCGTCAGCGGTAAGCGAAGAAAGTACGCAAGAAGTCCCGATGCCAGCTCAAGCGACCACGAATCCGAGGAAGGAGAAGGCGAGAGTGAGGACGATGAAGGGGAGGACGAGGAGTGAGGGCGTAGTAAAGCTGTGTACAATATCTTGTGAGATACCTGTTGTCATCATCAGCTTCTCTTGTCCACCTATACACACATCGATTTCCTAACGGCATCTTGATCTGACCAAACATCTCGATCCCGACCAAATACACTAAATGAGGCCAAACCCAGCCGCGAGGTACCCCAGAAGAACCGAATTGGTGCTGCATCAGCACCAGGAACACTGGTAACTGGAGATGAGGTTGAGTGTAGTGGGTCTCTCCAAGCTCATGCAGGAATTACATGCGGGGGAATATGGAATATGCCGAGCATCAGGTGCGGGGACGATGGGATTTCTGACAGCCCCCTCAACTGTCAACGCCTGTAGCGTCGAGCCTCGGTGGTACGACAGGAAGCGCCATTGGATGAGAATTGGGATTGATTAAGTACGTCGAGACTTAAGACCAGCTGAAATGTCTTTTCCTGTACATGCAAAGTGTACGAAAATGGCAACACAGAACAGCGACACTCCATGGTGGGAAGCGTTCCCGGAACCAAAGTCCCGGCCTGGAGGCGAGCGAGGTCGCAGATCTTCTAGAAAAGCAGACCTCGGACCAACCCCGAGACTTCCTGTTGGTAGATGTTCGCAGGACGGACTGGACTGGCGGCACCATCGCATCCTCGATCAACCTCCCTGCCCACAGCTTATACCCGACACGGAAGATCATTTATGACTTGTGCAAGCAAGCAGGTATCAAGAGAATTATATTCTATTGTGGTCAGTGTGCAATATATAGCCGTGGAGCGACTCCCTCTTGTTGACACTAGCCAAGGATCCTCAAACGGACGGGGCCCGAGATCTGCAGCTTGGATGGAGGACTATCGCAGCGAAGTCGGCGGAGAGCTGCAGGTTCTGATCATGAAGGGTGGGATTAGAGGATTTGTCAAGTCGTATGGGGGCCGTCTCATGGACGGGTATGACGAGAAGGCCTGGGAAGGCAGCTGACATTTGGCATATCGATGTTTCCGGATTCTGTTTTCAGCCCATTTTTGCTAGACCTCTAAAACATTGTGATGAACGCCGTACCGACCAATCTTCCATGTCCTGTTTGAAAACTGCACGCAACAATGACTCCGCCTCGAAACCACCTCGCCCAAGCTCGCGGTAGAACAACGTGGGGGTTTACCGATGCGGCCGATCGTCACCGCCGATTCTCTCGAGTGCTTCTAGCATGACGACGGAGTTTCCTCGAATGACCTGTGAAGGCAAGTTAGGTAACTGCGGCCCAGCATGAGCGTGGAATAAACTTACGACCATCCCAAGCCTGACCTTCTCGCCGCCCTCTTTCTCCTCCACAGCTTCGTCGAGGACAATGTTCAGGAAGACCTGGAGTTCCCATCAATATTCTGTGAGTAGAAGGTAGGTCACCACACTTACATCGTAGCCGCGGAGGACACCAATGACTTTGCGGCTGCCATTTAGCTGGACAAACAGTCTCTTGTCGAGGTACTGAAACGGGACGGTTAGCACGGGAGCTGGAACTGATAGGCCGGATTGCACTGGATGCAATTCCCAAGAAAGGAAGAGGTGTTTGGGAAGAAAGCTGCGTACCTTCTTGAGCTCTGGTTGTGGGGGCGCCATCTTGTTGAGTATGAAGTTCTTGCGGGAGGCTCCGACAAGATTGCGACGCGGCTCGCGACCTCTAAAATTTCCGAGGCAGGTAAGGCGGCAGGGAGGGGCATCACGTGGTGATAAGATAAGCACATGGAAAACTAGCACTTGAATGTAGGTCGGCAGGTATCCACTTCATTGCACTCAAACCATAGGTATCAACGCACTTCTTGTTCACCATGAGTGCATTCGGTGCGAAGCGGAAACCGCGCATAATACAGACCCTTGATGATGATGAGGTGGACAAGGGGCTTTCGCTCGGCATAGAAGAAGAGCAGAAGCAAGAACGTGAGTCCTGCCAAACACCCACTTCCAGTCGCCTTGCTGATCTGAGCAAGTTGGCTAATCCGCCGCTGTCAGAGCCCCAAGGCCCCATAAAGTTTGGGCGCCGGCCGATCAAGTCCTCCTCGCTACGGAAGAGCATCAACTTCAACGATGACGACGCGGACGCGGACGGCGAAGGCGGCGCACCGGCCTCCGATGCGGCGGCGGCCGGTAGAGAAGACACTGGAGTCCCGATTGTAATACGACCATCGATCGCGCGATCCGGCTCGATGAGGCAAAAGAAGAAGTCGTCCTCATCAAGGCTCTCCTTCGGGCCGGGGGAGAGCACCGACGACGATGTCGGGGCGGCGCCCACGCCGAAGAAGACGACGCTGGGGAAGAAGGCCCTCGAGAACAACGCCATCAAGAAGTCGTCGTCGCTGCAGAACCTCCCGACCCGATTCCTGGGGGGCGAAGAAGACCGCCCCCGGTACAGCAAGGAGTACCTCGACGAGCTGCAGAGCTCCACGCCCAACACCCCGGACAACCTCGCCTCCCTGCGCATCGCCGACGACGAAGAAGACGTCGAGATGTCCCTCGACCCCTCCGAACTCGACGGCGCGACGGTCGTCCAGTCCAGCAGCACCGACGCCGTCGCGGTGGCCCCCTCCCGGCAGCCCGCCGCCACGGTCCTGACGGAGGGCCAGATCCGCGAGAAGAAGGAGCGGCGGGCGCGGCTGGCGCGCGAGGCCGACTTCATATCGCTCGACGACGGCGACGACGACGGAGACAACGAAGACGGGTCGGACGCGGAGACGGGAGCCACCACCGTGTCGGTGCAGTTCAGCAAGAAGAAGGCCGAGTCGCGGCTCATGGCCGAGGACGAGGACCTGGGCGAGGGGTACGACGAGTTCGTCGAGGACGGCGGGCTGTCGGTGGGGCGGCAGGCGGAGCGCGAGGCGCGGCGGCGGCAGAGGCGCGAGATGGCGGAGCTGATCCACGCGGCCGAGGAGGGGTCCGACGCCGAGAGCGACGGCAGCGAGGCCGAGCGGCGGGCGGCGTACGAAGCGGCGCAGCGGAGGGCGGGGATGGATGGGCTGCGGAGGGCGGACGATGACGATGACGGCGGGGATGGCGTCAACGTCATACCTAGGATGAGGCCGCTGCCGGACCTGGAGGACTGTCTTCTGCGCATGAGGGGCCTTGTGCAGGGCCTCGAGGACGAGGTGACGCGGAAGAGGGCCCGGATCGCGGAGATGAGGAAGGAGAAGGAGGAGATACTCCGGCGCGAGAGGGAGGTGCAGGAGGTCCTCGACCGCGCCGGCGCCAAGTACCAGTCCCTGGCTGGGGCGCCTGCGTCGGATGTGGCGAGGATGGCTACCCAGTCCCCCCTCCGGCCGATACCGCCCGGGTTGGCGGGCGACTTGCCTGTCGAGAGAGGCCTGGAGAGCTTTGGGACGACTCCGACGAGGCGGCTCGATGACGAGGAGATGGGTTGAGGGGACCATCCGGGATGGCTTTGTACGGGATGTAGATCGTGCACGATAGTGTAGGAATATATATGCCATGATGAGTGGTATGAATGCGACATTGCAGTGTCACTGGGATGCCAAGCCTTCAGAGAGAAGGGACAAGTTTGTCTACCTAAATCTGGTGATGTGCTGCCGATGGGACGCCATATAGAAATACAACATTACTGATGCTACATACATGAACCCGAAACACTGGTATGTCCGCAATGCAAAAGAAAAAGAGAAAGAAAGCCGGGGAAAACATCCCCCATTACTTCGCCCGACTCACACCAGCGCCGATGACGCCCGGCAGCGTCTCCTCGCCGACGTTGAAGAGCAGGCTAATGGCAAAGGAGAGGACGCCCACGATGGTGACGGTGAAGCCCGCGATGAGCCAGAAGGGCGAGCTGATGTCCTTCTTCTGGCACATGTTGCCCCCCCAAAAGATGGTCTTGTTGCCGGGCCTGCCTTCCCCGGGGGGCAGGATCTGCCTCTGGCACTGGCAGGCGAAGCAGACGAGCTTGGTCCTGGGGTCGCTGGCGTACTTGTCCACGCAGGCGCCGTGGCCCGAGCACCCCTTGGTGCGCGCGTCGCAGCTGTTCTGCGACTGGAAGCACTGCGGGATGCGGGAGCCGGGCTCGTCCTGGGCGAAGGGGAAGGGGCCGGCGCCGGCCGGAGACGAGGCAGGCCGAGTGGTTTCGCTGCTCGAGCTGCTGTCGGAGAGAACCGTCTCGGCTGAGTCGCGCCGCCGGAGGTCGCTGGGCCCCGAGGGCTTCGCGGCCCAGGAGGAGGCGCCCGTGGAGCGGCTGGACTCGGGTAGCAGGACGAGGGCGGCTTCGACCTCGCCGTTAGAGACGAACAAGGCGAGGCGGTTTAGATTGGAGACGAGGGTGTCGATAGTGCCGGGGGCCTAGCGGGGTTTGTCAGTGTCGGCGGCTTGAGGGCCGAGCCTGCGCTGCTGTGGGACGGGGCCTAAAATACCTTGCGAACGTCGAACGCCACGACCACGGACGCGCTCTGCCAGCAGGAGTCATCGTTGGGGTTCACGGCGGAGGCCAAGGTGCAGCCTTCTTGACTTGAAACTCCGGCAGCGTGGAAGTCGCGAATGAGGAGGCGGTTGGCAGCCGATGATGGGGGGTCCGAGACGAAGAAAGCAGGCTGTTGCTGCGTCTTGGCGAGGGCTTCCCTCAAAGGCCTCGCGTTTTCCGCGGTAATGCCCTCCAACACGACGACCAATTGCGCGGGTTCCACCTCATCTGTCGTGGCTCCGAATAGCGGCGCTCGACTCTTTCCGAACTTGTTGATGTGTGATATCGCCGTCTCTTCGTCGATGGTGTTTGGAATGTCGCCTAGAGCGCTGCCATATCTGTCTCTTGATGTCTAATAACCGTAAGCTTGACTGGCACCCGTTGAGCTATCTCATACACGGTTGGTGGTCTTACCCTCCGCAGCAGGATGTGGCGAGCGATCTCTTTTGGCATCCGTGGGTGTGCATCCCCGGAGCTTGGGATATCCGTTCCAAAGAGATAGACGTCGGCGGTCTCCGGTGTCGCAGCGATGGTGAGACCAGCAAGAGCTGCTGAGACGAGGCCGGTTAGAAGCTTCATCTTGGGAGAAGTTGCCAGAGCTGAAGCGTGGCCGTTGGAAGAGATGGTTGTGCCGTGATACCTAGCCGGGCAGCTTGAACGGAGCTGATGTCGGGTCGGGTCCATACCTGGACCCACCGACGTTGGTTCCGCGAAAACATTCGGCCGTTACCCGGCAAGCTGTACAATAAATTAGGTTACCATCTGTTAGACAACGGCTGCCAGGGATATCTTCCTCGGGGCATGAGTACCAGGATTGATGTTATCCTAGGTATATCAAGCTGGGTTGCTTTGTTGAAGATTTTGAGAGCCAACCGTCTCTCCATACACTTCCTCTGGTGTTTTGTTCACCGACTAGGACTTTGTATTTCGTACCCTGGGGCGGTCCGCGCTAGTTGACGAGGTACCTAGCGATAAGATAAAGAAGACCCCGTCACAACGGTCGTGGCTAAGAAATATCTCCGGACGGCTTAACTCGACCCCTGGACCATCCAACAACCACCACACTTTCAACAACCCCGACCAAGCCCCGTATTGCTACTAGTATACCATTGAAGGCGACGATTGTCGCGGGCAGCCGAAAAGACTTTCAAGGCATCGTTAGCCTCGCCGGCCGCCTTTTGGCGGGCCTCTAATCTACGTTCACCATGTGGCGCCTCTTTCGGCCAGCAAGGACAATATTCCCCTCCTCACGGGTTGCTTCACACATCCATAAGGGCCAGACAGTCGCACTCCACAGAGTTAGATTTAGCAGACCTCGTGTCAGGCTAAGGTACGTCCTCCGCGCCTTGTCGTTATCCTCTTGTCCTCTTGCGGCGCATCGCTAACTTTTGCCTTCGCAGGAACATCCTCGTCAGCGGCGCCGTCGTGTTCGGATGCTATGCGCTTTATAGCTCGGTAGTGATATCCCCGTTGATAAAATGGGTGGATGATCACGAGGATGAGTTGTCGGCCGAGGAGCGGAAGGAAATGGATGAGTTGGAGCCACTTTTCGTCGCCTTCCCGTTCACTATCAAGGCTGTCCAGCCTCTCCCGTACGCCGGCACAGACCCAGAATGGACCGAGTTTGTGAAGCTGTCAAAAGACGACAAGCTACAACGCAGGATACGGTGTAAGTTCGGAAAGCTTTCCTGCCAGGGCGCCATGTACTAATCGTGGCTTGCAGTTAGTCTTGCGCATATCGTCCGATCGGTCGCCCAAAACAGCGCCATGCTCACGGCGAAGTGCGGAAAAGACATGAAAGTCAAGAAATTCTGGATAGACATGGACTTCCCGTACAGACCACCTACGGAATATGAGCGCTCTGGGTATGTCTTGGTTGTTAGTGGGCGTCATTTGTGCCGCTGATTGGAGGCTAATGGTCGGTAGTCTTCTGGTTACAGACGATACAATCGAATGGGCCACCCGATCAGTTGACTCCTCGACAGTCTTCCGAACGAACCGAATTCTCTGGCCCTCGCCCCTGTTTCTATCAACGTGGGCTTTCGCCGGTACCCTTCTAAAGCAGAACGTGCTCGACGTAGCAAGGATGTTTGGGTATGAGCCGAAAACACCCACGATCTTTCCCCCTGCGCAGAATCCTCCTGGAACTCCTGTAAATCCAGCGAACCCGCCTCCGCTGCCGCCTTCGCACCACCCGGAAATACAAAAGGCGATTCAACGGATTAGGCAGCAGGCTACACCGCGGCCCGAGGAAGTAAAAGACCCCCGTGCAATGGCAACGCAGAGCCGACAGATACCGGACGCGAACCCCTCGGCGGTGCCATCGGCCGGACCAGCCGATGCCGAAGGCAAAGGTGGCGAGTCAGGCAAGCGGACTGCGCCGGAGGAGCTGTTCCCTGGCCACGACACGATACGGTCGCTGACGTCCAAGCCGTGGCGGGAATTCAGGCAGAAACTGTCGCAGACATATAAGCCACGCCGGGAGCAGCCCCCCCGCGGCGCCGTCCTGGTGTCGGGCCTGGTGGAGTTGGACACGAGCAAGGCATCGATCGTCATCGACGTGTTTGCGTGGTACAACCCCAAGACGAGGCGGTTTGACGGGAAGTCCATGTGGATGGGTCTGAGGAAGGTGCAGATGAAGACGCAGTCGCCGCTACGGAGGTGATAGCACGCAAAACACCCCCCTTCTCCCTGGCCCGGGGCGTTGTCGTGCTAGATCGTCTCGGCGCCCGCTGGGCCTCATCTCTTCTCACAGACACGTCAAGAGGAATGCATGGATCGGCGTTATTAAAAGGTATTACAGGTGTGGCATCATTGTTTGGTGGGCGTAAGCAGGGTTCAGGTTTGACACTGATACCATAGAGAGACAGCGTTAGCAAACAGGCTTAGCATCGTCGCCCGCATTTGTACTGGCTTGTTCGATCAAGTACATATCATGAAATCTATCATAAAATCTATCATGATCACGCTTCCCGGGTATGCCTGTCTGTTCTGCTGATTTGCGGTATACCTAGCTCAGAGGCGGAAGTCAGCTCGGGCATATCCGTCCCCGAGCTGACTGGCGAACTGAATGGGGATTGGACACCAATGCAAGACACCGATGCGAATCCGAGTGTGACTCATAAGGCGACATACGGTCTGTACTTGGATTCCTAGATTCAAATACCTGAGCACCCCAATTCAACGAAACACATCGCAGTCCCTCCACTTGGCATACGCAGTCTTGAGCTACATTTGGCCTCGGAAAACACAACTATCGCGAGACTTACACCGGGATATCAACCTACAACCTATGACTGAAAGCGCCACGGCTCAACTGGCCGGAACAATTCGTCCCCAAGCTTAGAACCCCCCTTCTCAGACCTTCTTCTCTCCCTCTCCTGGAATGATCGGCTCGTTGTCCGAGTCCTCCTCGTACGTCATGAACTTATCCTCGTTGATGCCGCGATGGCGCCAGTAGAAGATGGCCGTCTGGACGAACAAGGCAATGGAAGGGCCGGCCCAGACCCACTGTGGAGGGACAAAATGAGTCAGCAAAAGAGGGAGATAACTAGACGTGGCAAAGGAGAAGGGGGTTGGGGGGGGTTGTCACGACACTCACCACCAAATGGGGGTCCTTGACGGCGGGGATGAGGATCTCGCTCAGGGCGCTGGACAGCGCGGTGGTGAAGAGGAAGAGGGCGATGACGAGCGACTTGAGGTTGGGGGGCGCGCGGGCGTAGGCCATCTCGTAGGCGGTGACGTTGCAGAACAGCTCCGACAGGGCGCCGAGGACGACGTTGGGCACCTGCCACCAGATGGAGATGGGCGAGACGCCGTCGCAGGTCGAGGCGGCGTAGCCGCACGGCGACGTCTCGTAGACGCGGTACTGCACCACGGCGCCGACGACGCCCGACGCGGCGGCCAGCAGGAAGCCAAAGGCCATGCGGTTGATGCGGCCGAAGCGCACGCGCCGCCGGTTCAGGAACGGGTACACGACGTGGCTGAGGATGGGCCCCGAGATGATGATGGTCAGCGGGTTGAAGTTGCCGAGGAGGTCGTTGGGCGCCCCGTTGCTGGTCATGGCGGCGCCCTGGTTGGAGCCCACGGCCCCGATGCCGCCGTCGCTGAGGTTGTAGACGGGGAAGTAGAGGAAGATCTGGCACGCCTGGTAGGTGCGCTTGACGTCGAGCACCAGCTTGTCGGACCAGGTGACCTCGATCCCTTGCCCGCGCAGGACGGAGGGCCGCGCCTTCTCCCAGAAGTCCTTGGCCAGGATGTTCCCGTTGTTCTTCCTCAGGGCCATGGCGGTGATCTTGAAGAAGTCGGTCAACTCGGAGCCCATGGGCGGCTTCTTGACGGTCCTCTTGTACATCCACCACAGGAGGATCGGGAGCAGGAAATACACAATGCCCGGAAGCAGGAATGCCATCCAGAAGCCGACGTACTTCTCGGCATACGTCGTGGCGAGCATGAAGAAGGCGCCGATGTTGATGCACGAGTAGAAGATCAGCAGGATCCGGTTGATGGTCGTCTCGGGGTCGACGATGACCCTCTCTCCGGACTTGAGCGTCTTGACGTACTCGCGCTGCCGCGTGTACTGGTCGATGACGATGGGCGTGACGTTGGGCTTGAAGATGCCCGCGCCGATGGCCAGCAGGAAGAAGCTGATCATGAAGGGCGCGACGCCGTTCCCGGCCTTGAGCACCGCCGGCGCCGCCCCGCCGATCAGGATGACGTGCGCAACGCCGCCGATCAGGACGCCCCAGACGATTGTCTTGTACCGGCCGAGCTTGGTGTCGGCCAGCCAGGCGCCGAAGATGGGGATCACATAGGCCAGGAACGTGAACAGGATGCCGAGGGCCGAGGCGAATTGAAGGCCTTTATTCCTGTCGTTGGGGGATTTCCCGTCAGTTTCGGGAGTTTCGCTCTTTCCAAAAGGCTGGAGGGGGACCTACAGAGCGCCAGCATGCCCGTTGGGGTTGCTCTTGGGAACGGCACCGCTCCCATTGCCTCCCTCGGGAAGCGGGAACTGCATGAAGTTGTTGAAGACGGTTTTGACGCCATAATATGATGCGCGCTCCGCGATCTCCACGACGCATAGCACGTACGAGACGTAAGGGATCGTGTCGGAGACTTTCCTCAGCGTCGAACGCTCCTCTTCTGTCGGGAGAACGTAGTCAGAGTCGGCCACGGCACCGACCGCAGAGTTGGTGGACGCTGTTTCGAGGTCAACTTTGGCGGCGACGGTGGCCTGTTTCTCCGAGTCTACGGGCACGACTTCGGTGACCGGCTCGGCGGCCTGCTTCGCTTGTTGGCCGATAGGGTTGTTGTCCGCTGGGTATAAGTCAGAAGGACCTCCTCGGTGCCACACTTAGAGGGGAGGGTATAGTGGGAGACTTGCCCATGATGGGGATCCTATCTTTCGACAGCTATCAGATATGGCGATCTTAGTTGTCTCGCAGCTGACGCGATGCAGATCAATGCAACGATGAGCCCAAGCATCGGAAAGGCCACGAGGTAGGATGTGCCTTTTCAATTATTGAACGTCCCGCCACAATGGAACGACATCAGCTACAAAGACAGGGTCGCCCAAATAGGGAATGTCCCGAAAGGGGGGATATATTGCACCATTCCGCGTCTCTACATCCCAAAAAGACGACAGAAACGACAGGTCAGGATTGGCATGCTTCTTCTCCATGGCTTCACGATCGACCACCCTTTCCAGAAGTTGGTGGCACCCTATCACAAGTTTACCTCTCCACAGCGCTTCTGTGGGGGGCAGCCGTTAAACGTGCCGGAGTGGGAGGACAGTGTGCAACCGGTTTGTCAGCGCAGAGAATATTGAATCTTTTCTTTTTGGAGGGTCAAGGGCCTCAAGGCAAAAGCAGGTCGCAATTTGTTGGGTCGGTCATCTCTTTAACTGTCGTGATTCCACGTACAGATGACCCCATACGGACCCTGATCGCCTTCCCCAATAAGGCACCGTGCACCTCGCTTGTTGGTTTGGGTTCGCAGCGACAGCGTATTGGAGACGCCCGACATGCAAGACGCATGAATATCTGTTGTTGATTAGGCGAGTGTGCCTGGGAGCGTCTAATTCCATCCTGGGTCATCGCCATCGATATCCATGTGGGTAATTGAAAACAGGGGTCGGAGAGCACCCATATCTGAGTGTTACTTGCTAGGCATGTTCCTTCTTCCGCTCGGCAGGCCCCGGATGTCCATCCCATGGTGGCATGCATGAGGATCAAGCCTGTTCAACCTCCCCAGAAATAAGGAAATCGGATATTCTCGCGCCCAGATTGGTCAAGGTGCAGACATACAGTCCTCGCGTCAAGGGATTGGCTTGCTGTCTTATTTGCCACAAAGTGTTTGGGGCAATTTTGAAACAGGAAGGTGCAACGATAAGAAGCAAGCCAAGAACGGTGTGACCCCCGCCAGCGGCATTGCGAAATATGGACGGCTATGGGCGTGCTCGACGGATGTTCCTTCAGTAGTCTGCCACCACACTTTCGTCTCGCATCCTGATTTAGCTACCTACTACCTAGGTAGCCAACCTGATCTCTCTACCCGCCATGCCGGCAACGACGCTGCGATTACCATTCTACGAAATATGCCAACTTTATGCAACTCTCCCCCCGCGGGACCAGTTTCACACCTACCTACCTAATTCAAAGGAGTTTACAGTACTGTTTCCGTATCCCACTCCTTTTGCCGCCATCTTGGTCCTACAGTGCCATGTAGTCTCGGCTGGCATGAAAAGTCATATAAATGGACCTTTTCCTATCTCCTCTCCTACTGTCTCCTATTCACCTTCCGCTCCCTCCCATCTCCTCCCTTTTCGTATATCCTCTCCCTCTTCCCTCTCTCTTATTCTCTTTTCCTTATTTCCACCACAGATATTCGCAATACTGTGTCCAAAACCCCCACGCCATAAATCCTCAGCCAAAGAAAGGCAGTCCCAGGGCTATAGATCCAGGCAACCTCATTGAAGCTGCCCCCTGGTTGGTCTGGTTCTAGGTGAATGCATATGCTTTCTAGGACTTAAGCCTCTCAGGAATCCATTGTCGTCCTGACTTAGGAGCTGTAGAAAGGTTATCCTCTCCCAACACTTGTGCATTGCCCCTGGATGGAGTAATATCACATCAGGTCCGAGCCAGGATATGGACAATGTCGGTATCTTAGCACCAGCTCCGGTAAAGGATTAGTCAGAGGAGTTGGCAATGTCGTAAACAATGTTACTGCTCTATGATAAGGAGATATCCTGAGACAAAATCTGGGGTCTTCTTGAATGTAAAAGGACAATGTCTAGCATGTAGGTAATTAATGCAGAATTTGGAGCTGCAGCGGGCCGACGCTCCTCCGCATCACAATTACATCTCTATTCTAAATTCTCGTCGACGCCAACATCAGCCCATGGCACCTATCAAATTCATACGAGATTCCATATAGGGCTACAACTATTCCTGATGGACCGTGGTGAGAGCACAGAGAGGGGCCCGCCTCCTCTAAAGCCCCCTCCTAGAGTTCTTAAGGTCAACCGCGCAAGCCCTGCAGCGAAATTTAACTCCAAGTTGATGAGAACTCTCGAGAGCTCTCTGAGGGAGAACCCAGAAACAGATCTCTTGAGCATTTTCCCGTCATCCTATGTTAAGGATCTAGTTCAATTGTCTACTACCAGTACGATATAGGATCATTTCCCTACCAATCAACAACCGCTTGTAGTTCTTTAGCTGACACAAACGGGTTTAGACCCCCGCGTAGCGAAGCATGTAAAGCGGCCAGCCCCCACTCCCAGAGACACACGCTCTCTATTGAAACCCACAGACGAACCTATTGTCATATCGCCGTTGTCGGATGAAGTCCAAGCCCTCCTAAACCAGATATTGGCTGAAGAAGTGAGCGGCGATGAAGATCAGGAAGAGAACGACGAGGAAGCCGATGCGCAAGACGAAGATGTCAAGGAGAGGAGCGAGAACGGAGGATTTACAGAAGCAATCCTAGAGCCTCTAGATCGTAGCGAAGTCATTTTTCAATATGCCTTTGGGTTTTCTAACATGGTTCTCCGAATTAGCGACAATATCGTCGCCAAAGTAATTCGAGAGGTCGACAACATAACTGAGCATTCATCTCTTGAATACTTGAGAGACAATGCGCCTGATATACCAGTTCCGCGACCCCTTGGTATGATCCAGATGGGACACTATCTGTTGCTATTTAGCAGCTATGTGCCTGGCGAAGACCTCGACAAGGTTTGGCCCAGGCTTGACGAATCACAGAAGCAAAGCATTAGTATGCAGATCGACGATATTTCCACAAAGCTTCGAGCCATCCCATACCCACTGGGCAAAGCTCTCGGTGGCGTCAATAGCGAGTGTTGCAAGGATGCGAGGCGGAGTATTCGTCGCAATGCACAGCCTGTTCTAAGCCTGAAGGACTTTGAAGAGTTTGTATTCTCAAACCCAACCTCTGGATCTCGGTTCTACATCTGATTCCTTAAGAACTTCATCCCCACTGATAGCCATGGAGTGAAATGTGTTTTCACGCACGGCGACCTCCGAACGGCGAATATCAGGGTTATGAAAGCAGACGACGGATGGAGGATCACGTGCATCATTGACTGGGACTTCAGCGGGTTCTACCCCGGGTATTGGGAGTCATTCAAGATTACAAACACAATGATGGCGTTTGAAGATTCCGACTGGTATCAACATCTCCCAAGGTCATTGTCGCCGCTAAACTTTGCGAACCGATGGCTGCTCGACCGGATCTGGGATCGGCTTGTTGCGTAGGCATGGCGGCCTAGAGCCTGTAAAAAGACAGATATACTTCAAGGTCAGATCTCCAATCCTAGGAACTGACATTAATGTTATGATCGGCGAGGCGCCGTCCACACACCTTAAGCCGCGGTTGCTCAAGGTTACATATTTTTTGTTTCTATTGTCAAGTAGGAAGGGAAACTCCGGATCTCCGCATCTGCTCAGGGCAAAGTCGACCATGTACATACACGAGTGGCCTATAAGCCACGCAGTCTCTTCCTTGAACTCTCGGTCTCCTCTGTAGGTGGATATCTTTGCATTGTCACCCTCAGGGCCACCGACTCCACACTCACCACCTTCCCATCAGGCCCGATGTTGAAGACGAACTGCTCCAGCGGCTGCGTCCACCCTCCTGCTGCCATGGTCCTTGGTTGTTTCCAGTCCCGTGGGATACAGTACCATCCGCCATCTTGATAAAGTAAACCTGGGCATTCGCCTCCATGTCACTGGGCCACGCTGAACCGAGTCAGGCCAACTTGGCATTGAGCCTTGGTACAATATATGCTTGTTTGCTGTATACTATGTATAGGGGACGATCTCCGCCAGCCTGGTTGCACAGGATCGATTTATTTGACGCAGGAAGTGAGGTAATATGAACTCAAGCTGGGGGTTCCGCTCGAGATGCAAGTACGCAGAAGCAGATAACCTCGGAATCGGGGAGGTTCAAACTCTTGATGGGTCTTGGCCCTCGAATCTCAGCTGATCATGTCCTCCAGGAAACTGTAACCACGGAATAACACTGGAGGACATGTAAATTAGACATAGAAAAGTGGTTGGGATCAAAATGGTAGCGGCGCGTCTAGGTTGGGATCTTGTCTGGTGAGTTAAGAGCATGTCTTTGATTGTCTCCTCTGCTCTTCTGCAAGCCTTTCTTACATGGTCAACCCAAATATGCTGCCACGACAAAAACACTAGGGCTGGAATATATTTATAACATTGCAGGGTCATATTGGAAAGGGGAGCTTTGTCGATCTAGGTTAAGGATACCGTTTGGCTGATTCCATGAAGTGATGATGTTTCTTTTCTTCTTTGCAAGGTTATAGTTGGGCGTCATGTAGTTGTTGGAGGTATTGTACATACATTCATGACATTACGAAGAGAGACATGAAGAATGGAGTGTTCAATTTTGAAGAGATTGAAATAGAGTGACCTCAGGGTATCGATGCCTTAAACCACTGTTCCATTACCCGCCTGTGCTAAGACCCGGTTAGGAGGTTTTACGCATGTTCACATACTGACGCAACAAGGGAATTGAGAGGTAATCTCAGGTGGCCAGGCTCTGATTCGGTAACACGGGCTGTCCTTTACACAACATGTTGTGCCTAACTCTGCCGTAAGTCAGTGTCTTCCATGCCCCTGAATAAACGGCCGTAATTCAGTGGCCATGAAGCCGACCCGGCCCTGAATCGGCGGAGAGCTTATACATTCATGTTGAAGCCACCCCTTGTAGAACTACTATATATACATATAGCTCCCTTCAGGAGTCCGATCAAAATGTGCCGCTTATGCTTCAGAAAGCTGATGACTATAAACCAGCTAGATCGAGGTAATCTAACTATTAATTAGTAGGCACTGGAAGAGTAGATACTTGACAAAATATCTACCCTCGTCAGCAGCCCAACCATCCAACACATCGAGTATCGGTCACCTAGTCCAGACGTGGCACCACCACCACACTCAACCCCCCACAAAATGTCATCCTCAACCTCTCGACCATCAGAGAGATCCGCGCCCGCCAACCCAGCCGCCGGCCCGCCCCCCGGTCCCAACAATAACCCGGGTTCGGACAGATCCGGTTCCGGTTCCGCCGGCGGCGGCGGCGGCGGCGGCGGCATTCCGGCTCCCAGTAGTTCGACTTCGGGTAATAGCGGCCCGGCTCCCCCCCAGGCCCTTGCTTTCCTCGTCAGCGACTCGACGACGTCCAGCGGGTCGCCCTCCAGCGTCGCGGCTTCTAATAACCGTGCACTTGTTGGTGGTCCTCGCGAGGGTGAGGGCGAAGGTGAGGGCGGCGGTGGGGGCCGGAGCGGGGGCGGTAGGGATGGCGAGAGCGAGGGGGAAGGCGGCGAAGGAGAGGTAGGGGTGGGGAGTGGTGGCGAGGGACAGGTGGGGACTGGGCATAGGCGGCGTGGACACCGACATAGGAGACATAGGAGGCATAGGAGGGAAAGAGAGGAGGGGGAGGTGTTGGGTTGTCACCCGGTATGCCATCATGCATATGTGGGGGAACCTCCTCGGAGGACTAGACAGAGGTACACGACCGTTACTGATGAGCCTGACTGCTGCAATCTCAGCTAGAGTTGAAGAATTGGGTACGGTCTGGTCACGGAAAGATAGGGGCATTGGCTTCAAGAAAGCAGCCTGTAATTATCGACCAATACTTATAGACTAATTAACATTTCAATATTATTCAGGAAGAAAAAGGTCCATGGCAATTGGCCGACCATAGCGAGAATGTACACATGAATCCCGTAAAGACAGGAAAGGAGTGAACATTGTTGCTGACCTGATTGTGGAAGGAGGCGTTAAACCAAGAATACGAGACCTTTCTTTCATTAACTCACAAGCTAGGTAGCCTCTTGTAGGGCGGGAAAGTGGAAGGCATGAAAAGGGCAAGTATACAGCCCCTGCGGTATTCCTTTTTAATTGTACATACGTGTGATGAGACATGGTAGAAGTGAGGTCGTTTAGATTTCTTTCTTATCTGTCCTGACCACTTCCCTTATAGAATAACACAACAGAAGTCGTCAGGCTCATATGTGGGCTTGCGCCTCGAGTGATGGCGACTTCCAGGCCTGGGCTTAATGTGCCTTGGACGACTCTCTCCTGGGGAATACTGGCGTATATGCGTGGTCTTGAGCCTCCCGCGACTATCCCTTGTGTACTGGATATCATATCTGATTTTAGACCCTGTGTGACCTCCCTTTGAAAGAGGCCGGCCTTCGCTTGTAGACCTACCCCTTGGGTGACCCTCATCTCCTGGAGAATTCTGGTTTCCATATGCCGGTTGAGGCATTGGAGGACTGTCCACTGGGTACTGATGGTCAACCCCTGGGCGGAGCTGACGATCATTTCTCGGTAACTGTTCATCATTCCTCGGTGTTGAGAAATACTGCTCGCCTCGGGCACTTGGGGTACGTTGTCTAGTTTCTGGAGAGTGCTCCCTGTCTCTTGGTCCCCGAGAACGCTCTCTCCTTTCCGGGGACGGTGAACGTTGTCTGTGACGCTGAGGTGACCCTTTCCTCTCGAAAGGGTGCCCTCTTGCCCACTCAGGCCGAGACTAAAAGCCAGTTAATAAAAGCCAGTTAGTAAGTTATCCCGTACCTTCAGGCTGTCGATGCGGCAGAGCGGGGCTGGGAAAATGGAGTAGGCGACCTGCCCAGTCAATCATACATGGTCGTAAATGTACTCGGCGGCTGGAGGGGGAGTTGGAACCCTGGGGGGAATAATAAAGGTTCGCTCGCCTTGTCGCGAGCTATTGCCTGTCTCCATGTTAAGTCAGACGATATTATCGACTTTATTGACTGTATCGATGGGGGGTGATCGCGGAGGGCTAGATGGGGGGTTTTCCTCCTGTGATGGACTTTCCAAGAATCCAGAGAGATATCCGAGTATCTAGGATCTGGATTCCGGTTTGAAATTAGAAGTAGATAACCACAGACTACATGAACTAAATCTGGTCGAGAACTGAGGAGGTGATTAGGTCTATAGAATAAGCGTTGCTTTGTGTTTCCCCAAGAAGGCCCTATGAGGTCACCTAGTTTCACACTGTCGGTTTCCATCTGGGGAACGCTGTGTCACAAAGTCCGAATTAGTTCTGTCCGCCTCAGAAATGAATGACACGCGGTTGAGGGGCTTCGTAGGCATTTACAGGTTTGTGTGACTCTTGTTCTCGGCGCCCATCCGCCTTGTGTTCAGTGATTGTCTATTATTAATTACCAAGTCATGTATGGCAGCTTAATCGCTGGATCAACAATCTAATCACACTTCTCACAAACTGTGCGTGATGGAGGGTCAAATGGGAATATTAGGACACATTGTACCAAATTGTTGATTTCAAAACCCCAGATTATGATATGCTAGGGACTAATTATCTTTCCAATCTGCTCTGCCATTAAGAAACCCTCATTTCAGCAACAGTCAGCCCCCTCCACTAGCTTTATTATCCACCCTCGAGTATTGTCCGATCGTCATCGCAACCCCCATCCTACATCAAGACGCAGCTGGGAAGGGGAACCATCACGACATCCTCCTTGGCAACCCGGCGTCCCGATCGGTGGCGCTCGGATCGTGGGGATTCGGTCTGGTTGGCCGGCGCATTCGAACTCGAGCCCGATCGAGAAGCAACGGCGGCGTTGCCACTGCAGCCTGGAACCTTGCATTTATTCTTGGGCTTTTTCTCTGGCATCGTAAGGGCGATGGCCCTGGGGTGGTGAGACTTATGAGACCTCTTCCGATGAGATGAGGAAGACTTTCCCGAGTGAGGAGCAGTGGCGTTGCTCTCGTTGTAGCCGGGTTCTTTGGATTTGTCGTGTGTATCATCAACGCTCTGAGACTTCTTCGCCTCAGGTGACGAGGGTTCTCCGGCTTGAGAACTCATGTTGTGTCGTTGACAGGGGGTTCTACGCCACCTGGTTATGTTCGATGGAGTGTTTGGGGCTATGATTTGATTGAAGATGGATGGCGCCAGAAGCTTGATGTTAAGGCCGGATATCGGTTGACTACTGTGAAGTACTAGATCGGAGGAATGGGCATGCTAGATTGGGGACACCTTGGGTGGCTTTTATAGTGCCTGCCGGAATGACTGTGAATTACATCTGAATATTCCAGTGAGTTTAAGGTGATTCCTAATTAGTGAACAAAGTCACCTCTGGATAATTATAACAGTGACAATAATTTCACAGCACAAGAGAAGTATGATAGGGGGACAAAGATTAGTCCACATATCCGGAGACTTTATAGGATTTGTAGGCTACTCACCTCCCTATGTGTCGTTGTTGCAATATACGTTCCCTTTGGAAGGTAATTAACAGACTTTATTGCTACCAACGTGGCATCCTAGAGATCGTTAGAGCAAGCAAGACATGTGAGATAACCAACACCCGACCATTAGCTCCCATTTTGTTATAGCTACCCCAAATCAGTGTTCATATTGGGCTTATTAGAATATCACAATCAGGGAGCAGCATAGCATTTGACTTGTCCATCCTCCGGGTCACGCGTTCTCGCCTCAACCAATAGGGAGATCATCATAACTTAGGTAAAGTGTTGGTTATTCAGAGCGGGATAATACGTTCTGGTGTATTGTGGCTACGAAACCTGCGACTTTCATCGAGCATCTCTCAGGCGGGCCCTCTCCAGTATTACACCGGAAGTGAATTTAGAGGGGTGCAAGCATCTCTGTCCACATGATGAGGTTTCGGTTGCTAGTAGCGAGTCATCGACAACGGACGAGGACTACGAGAATGACGATCCTTGGAGGTTGTGGTTTAAGGTGATGGGAGATGGGTGTCGCCTCACTTCACTCCCTCAACTCTCGTTGCCATAGAGTTGAATAATTAGTTGAACTAATGGGATTGATAGCCCAGTTGGTGTTGGGCAGACTGCCATTGTTCTCTAGATAGATGATAAACGCGAGTATTTGTCTGTACAGGGTATCAACACCACCGCCCGGGATGCGAACCAACGCCATACGCCATGCACCATGCGCCATGCAATGCCATGATTCCCTCCGTGGCCTTGCAACAATCACAGGCTACCCGTTGGCCTAAAAAAGGAAGAAGAAAAGGAAGAAAAAGGAACGATGGCACGATTCGGCTCCCAGTTATGGTCCTCGAGGACCAAGTGTCAAACCCTGACCCAGGGCTTCATCAACTTGGGCAAAGTGTTAAAAGTGCTGTCATCGCTGAAACTGGCTGTCATTTCGGGCGCCTGAAGGGATGGGCCTCAGTATTGAGGACAAACTCGTCGAGGCTGATCAGCCAAGGGGGTGAGAACATCAAGTAGAAGTACTTCAATGTCTCAGACAACCAGAAACTCTAACCACCTAAGTCAGCCGCTGATCCTCACAACCGCGCATCGCAACCGCGCAAGAATGGAAATGGGAAAAGCTCACCTGCATTGAATCCGTCTTCATCGTCCGGCCCGTGGCCGTGACATTGGCGATCTCCGAGTTGGCGTACTCCGTCTCCGTCGCATTGACGACGGACTCGAACATGCGCCAGGCGATGTCCTGCAGGTCATCATCACCAGTCATGCGGTACAGCAGGAACACGCTCTCGATGGCCTCGGGCCGCAGCAGATACCTCGGGTCCTCGGCGCCGGTGAACCCCTTGGGGAGCGACGCGTCGCCCTCCCTCTGCCACCTCGCCTCGTCCCAGGGGCACGGCCCGTCCAGCGAGTCGCAGGGCACCATGGCGAACTGCTCCGGCATCACGCCCGTCGGGAACGCGCCGTACGCCCACGCGCAGCCCCGCGCCAGGCGGCCGCCGATGCCGACGTGGTCGTCGATCCCGAACAGCTTCCCGCCCAGGCCGAACAGGCCCCCCGCGAAGCACCCGAGGTGCTGGCCCCGCGGCAGGCCGCCCACCTTCCCGGCGAAGACGGACGCGTCGCCGGCGAACAGCACGTCCTCGCCGCCGGGCAGCATCGGACGGAAGAGCAGGTGCTCCACCGCGGCGTCCATGGCCCGCCGGTACAGCGTCTCGTACGTGCCGCCGCCGTCCAGGCCGCCCAGCAGCGCGTGCATCTTGGGCAGGTACTCGTACAGCGAGTCGCAGTCGGCGCCGAGGGAGAAGGTGGTGTCGCCGGCGGCGTCGGGCGACGCGGCGCCAGCGCGGAAGTCGACGGCGCGCGGCCACAGGCCCGGCACGAGGGTGCGGTTCTGCGTCGCGGCCAGGAACTGCGTCACGCGGTCGACGGCGTCGAAGAACTTGGCGTCGCCCGTCAGCTGGGCCAGGCGCGTGAACTCGAGCGACAGCGACGTGGGGCCCGCGGCCGGGTCCGCGTCGCCGGCCACCTGGGCGCCGCTCTTGGCGTCGGCGAAGCTGAAGTCCACCGCCGGCAGGCGGTTGGGCGTGTCGAAGGCCATGTACAGCATCTCGCCCAGCTCCGTCGCCTTCTGCAGCAGGGCCGGCTCGCCGCTGAGGTCGTAGGCGCTGAGGAGGCCGCCCAGGTGGCGGATCGTCGTCTCGAACAGGCTGATGCTCGTGTACGTCGTGTTCGCCCAGTCCAGGCGCGCGACGGCGGCGGCGGCGGCGTAGAACTCGCCGTGCAGGCCCATGATCCACAGCGTGTCGAGCGCGTCCACCATGGTCACGCCCCAGCCGCCGTAGGTGGTCGTCGAGCCGCCGCTGACTGGAAGTAGCTCGTCGTCGCCCCACGCGTATTTCTTGTAGCTCCTCCAGCACCGGAGGAAGACGTCGCGGACGGCGCGCTGGCGGGCGCGGGCTGTAGGGTCTCGCCGGCCGCGAGGAAAGTCGTACTGCACGCGGGGCAGCCGCAGCGGTGCACCGGTAGGGAGGGGCTTGATCGAGGAGACCGGGTGGGCTTGTGGTACACCGGTCCAGTTGAAGCTGCTGGCTTGGAATCGGACTTCGGACCGCTCATCAGGCATCAGAAGGAACAGGAGGCTGAGCAGCATTAGGGTGACAATGACGAGGAAAGGTCCTGGCCGGCGAAGGATCGCCATTGTCCTCGATGGCGTCATAGCCAGCGGTCACCTTTGATTGAGGTGCAGCATCGCGTCCATGTCGGTTGTGGTCGAATGGCGGGAGGAGTGGGAAGGGTTCGCTGATCGACAGGGTCCTCATCTGGGGGTGGGGCACTGAATGCGCTAACGATAGGGAACGTGACACTGATTGGCGGATGCGTTCTACAATCCGGGTCTCGGCTCTGTCCCTGATCCATGTCCTAAGATCTTCCCGTCCCGCTGAGGTCCTGGTACAGTACATACCTAACCCCCACCAAACCGGGCTGCCTTCAGGTGAGACCGAGAGGAGGTGGCAATAGTTGGTTCTGGTATAGCTATACCATGCCAATGCCTTGCGTATTATCAACGCTTCCCGGTCTGACACCCCAAATAAAGTAAAGCAAAAACATGGTGGCGTGAATCGGACGCCTGCATCTAGGTGGTGCCCAGAGGTGGCTGTCATAGGTGTCTCTACTCTCTATCAACATCACATCCGATTACACGCCCGTCCGTGATTGATACGCCATGCCATTTATCTTCCCCCTTGTCCTGTGCAACCGACAAGGGGTATAGTATGGAACCTAAGGTACCTCTAGGTACCCAAGTTCCCCAGACCAAAAGGGTCAGTGAGTGGGCGAGTTGAAGGTAAAATCATGCTCAGTATGGAAAATGTGAAATGATAATGATCTGGAAGTGACCGAAATACTGGCAAGCAAATCCCATACGTCCAATAGAAAAGCTAAAATGCAACACAAAACAAAGAGCCCTGCATAATTTCCATGGGCCAGTCTTGTTACCACCTTTCAATCTGCTCCTGATAACGAGATGTTTCCAAACCCTCAAGCACCCCTCTTCTCTATCCAAGATCCAATTACCCCATGACGCCCTGCAGGGGATTGGTATATGTATGCCCTAGGATATACGCCTCCGCGGTGCTGCGTCGACCGCCCTCCCCCTCAAACATGGCCGTTGTCTCATCGTTTGACAGCTTGGTCTCGACCTCGGCGCCAGACGGATCCCTCACCTCTATCCGGTCACCGCCCAGCATCGCGACCGAACCGCGAAAGATGTCGAGGCCCTCGGCCCAGGTGCCGCTGAGCAGGTGGATGGCGTCGATGTGAAACCCCTCCAGCGGCGCGCCGAGATTGGCGATGAATAGCGCCAGCTCGCCGAGGTGCAGCGACATGTTTGACAGGGACACTCGCCGGAGGTTCTTCCACTGCCGGCGGGTGAGGATCGGGCCCATGCTGAACAGGAGTGGGAGGGTGTCGAATTCGCAGTCGAAGCTGAGAGATATGCTTTCGAGGCTGTCGGTGTCGAGAATTGCGTTCAGGAGGCTGCATATGTGGTGGACATAGCTGCGATTTGGCAGCTCGTCCCACATAAAGTCGAGGTTGACGGCCCTCAGCCCCTGCAACGCGCTCGTGATCTTGGAGGTCTCCAGCTCAGGTAGGTCCTCTCCCAGCGCCAGATACGTGCTGATCTTGAGCTCCGAAAGCGAGACACCGGCCTTGTGGACGGCCAGGGGCAACGTGATGAACAGGTCCCCGACTCGCGGCCCACACAGCTGGAATCGGGCCTGCTCCCGGCTGAGCGGGTACGCCATCACCTCGCATTGCTCCTCCAGGTCCTCCATGCGAAAGAGGAAGTCCTTCTCCTGGCGCTGCGTCAGCTCCGTCTTGCCCTGGAACGCCAAGGTCCTGGCGCACGGCATCCTCGCCATGGCGGCACCGACGGCGTGGATAAAGGTGCCGTTCTCTAACATCCCCGCTTGGTTCAGATAACGACTCCCGTACTTGTCGAAGGCGACATTCAGCAGATCCTGGTACTGCTGGTCCTCCTCGGGGGATAGGTTCTCCGGCGTGTCGGGCCCCGCATTCTTCCACGAGTCGATGATGGCGTCTGCCCTGCTCACGGCGGCCTCGCCCCTCTGCCGGGAGACGCCGGGCGGGAGGTAGGAGTGCGATATCAGCCACAGCAGGGTCCTCTTCTCTCTCTCCACCCGCTCCGCGTTGGTGCTGGTGAAGTCGGCGATCTCGAAGGCGAGCGTGGCGTCGTAGTAGGTCAGCTGGATGGCCACCTCGCGCACGCCCTCCCGGATGGCCGGGTGCTGCGAGATCCTGTCGAGCCTCCGGAGCGATGCGGATTGCGGCTCGACGCGGACGAGCGGGATGAGGAAGCGCGAGCTGTTGGCTTCGAATCGGCGGCAGGTGAGGCGGGCGCTCTGTATGTCTGCCGTGTTCTTCAGATGGCTGAATGTTGCCGTCAGTAGCTCGTTGGGCATATCTAAAGCACCCGCTGGCCTCATCTTGTTGGTTGGGATGGCTTGTTGGCTTCTCTCTGGTTTCTCGTTATCTTCCGTTGGAAATGCTCCCTACGTGAGTGATGGATAGGAAGGGAGGAAGATGTCTGGGGAAGCAAAGGCAAGTCTGAACTCTGGGACTTAATTGCTAGAAGTGCTTGAGGTGCAAGCCAGCCGCCAGACAGTCCATTTAGTGTGACTCAAGCTGGCAGAGGATCGGGAAGGGACGACTGGTCCAATGGCCATGACGCTGTGGCCTTACCCCTGACACTCACAGCCCCTTGGCATAGAAAGGGGTTGTGGCATGAGCATAGCTTGCTCAAGCTGCCCGCTCTCTTGGGCTGCCATGATAAGGCGGGGTGCTTGGAATTCATGGAAACAGGGGGTTCCACGAAAGGGTGGTGTAGCAGTCGTCTGTGTATGACGAGACTGCGATTATGTGACTGTAAACAAATCTGTGTTCAACGCAAACAAGAAAGTCCATGCCACCATAGCCATGCAATGGGAATGATGATGCATTTATTGAGAAACTTCTTTAGCTGGGGAAAGCATTGTGGGAGGAGGAGGGGCACAAAGGGGGCACAAAGGGGGCACAAAGGGGGCACAAAGGGGGCACATTAGGTAACGTAACCGCCTAGTCATGACCCACAGCACAGGCGAAACGCAGAACTCCAAACCACAGGTCCCCCCTAATAACCTTGTTTCTTCAGAAGCCCTCATAATTGCCTAGCTGCAGCGTCCGAGTAACCAGAGTGATTCCTTGGTGGAATGGAAGCTGTTACGCATTATTCAGTCTAGACGTCACACCGTCTGAAGTCTTTTTTTTGGCAGTAAGTAGAAGCCAGTCACGCCGTTGTGTTTGAGCTTCTGGCACGATTGGGAATGGTGTATGCAGTGCCCAGTGATTTTATTTCCTTTAATAGGTAGGGAGGGTTGAGCAGCATCATTCTTCCCAGGAAACATCCCGTGTCAAGAGAAAAGAAAAAGGAAAGAAACGTAACAAGCCTGCATTCTCCTGACACCGCGCCGCCCCCCCACCCTCCAGGGTCGAGGTCGCTATATTTTATAGGCACTGGGGTCTCTGTTGACAGTACACTAGACTAGCTCTTTGCAGTCTCCGAAAACAGAGTCGTTCAAGTGTACATATTATAGCCATTCCGGACATTACATCCAATCTTCTGCTGTACATGCGGGATAGCAACCCCTGACACACTAGGGAGATGCTTGAACCAGTCCTTCGTTAAATAGGGCGGGGATTGCCTGATTTTCCGTCCACTCGGTGCATTTCACCAGCGGCCGACGAGGCTCCCCAGGCTGGTAGAAAGCCAACGGATTCCAATCCTTGACCGGCTCCGTCTTCATGGTTTTGGGGTTGAAAGCCTTCTGCTTCGGGGGAGCTGGGAGAGCGCTGAGGATTCTGTCCCAGGCGTGCGGATAAGTAGAAGCCCTGGTATAGCCGATGACTTCTCTCGAGTGGCGAGTTTCGGATATATGGGCGTTTTGGTACGGATCTGATTCGTAGGACATGCCGTTGACGATATCACCGGTGACGTGGTGCTTCATGCCGGTGCCTGGGCCCTGAGCATTTGTCTCGACGAAAATGACCGTGTGATACCGAGGGCTTGGCATGTCGGGGTCCTGAATGGCGAGCTTGAACTTGAGCTTAAAAACTCGGTATAGCTCAGAGCTCGACATGGTGAGGTTTAATGTTTGGGGATCGTGGGAACTTGGGAGAAACCTCGGAGAGCACATGGGAGACCTCGGCGGCAAATGTGAAGTGATACTGATGGGACTCGGGCTTGTTGGAACTACCTATGTTGGCCAATGAATTCAACATTCGCTGGTAAGATTGCACTAATATGGCACAGTCCCAGCACGCTATTGGCTGTAATCCTCCGGAATCATGTCGTTGGGGAAAGGCTGGTTGCTACTACCTTGCATTAAACACTGGCGCTTGAGATGTTTTTGGGCGGCAACTATTGCGGAGTTGAGATTGTATGAAACTACTCTCGATCTTGGGCCAAGATCAACCAGAAGAGGGCGTAATTAGCCCCAAGTTTAGGCGGGTTGAGGTCCCATTTGGGACTCGGTTTGGGTATTATTCCGACCCGAACTTTAAGGTCGTCATCCGCGCACCTAGGCAGTAAACCTACTACTGTCCGCCCTCCCTTGTCCAGCTGTCTCTGCCTCATATTCATCAGACTACGCTGATCGATCGACACACACCGCCAAATGGTGTGGACGGACACTGTGCCAGATGCGGCCCCCCCCTTCCCTTGGTTCCGTGATAAGGGTGAGCTGCCCAAGCCCCTCCCAACGATCCCCGAGATTGAAGCAGCCACCGCGGAATTCCCCAGCATTTTCGACCGGGACTCTCGACGCACTGTTCTAGTAAATGGCTGTTTTGTGGTCAAATACGGACCTGTCGTGTTTGAGAACGAAGGCCACGCGTTGTTGCTCGTAGAGCACATTTTGACCGTTCCTGCTCCTCGTCTCTACGCCATGTTCCGGGAAGACGAGAAACTTTATATTGTCATGGAATTCGTACCCGGCCAGCAACTCAGCGATATATGGCCGACCCTGTCTGAAGACGAGAAGACGCCTATCGTGGCCCAGTTGCGACAGGCCGTTGACAGCCTGCGAGCTCTCCCCTCGCCAGAAATATTTTCCGGCGTCTTCGGGGGCCCCCTGCCCCATCGTTACTTCTTCTCGCCGAAAAAGGACCCCCGCATCACCGGGCCATTTGATAAAGAAGAAGCCTTCTGCCATGCACTCGTCCTGCGGTCCCAAGAGATCTGGGATTGGTATGGGCGGCGGGGTTGGATGAACGAGTACTTTTCTCGCCATCTGCCGGCGGCGCTGAGCGGTCACCGCAGCGTGTTCACGCATTCAGATTTTCAACGCAAGAATATCCTCGTCCGTGAAAAACCTGGCAGCAATTCCGATGGCTGTTCTGGGAGATCTTTCGAGGTGGCAGCCATTCTCGACTGGGAGGCTGCAGGCTGGTACCCTAGCTATTGGGGCTATGCATTATGTTTTGCCTACTTCGATTGGTCTGACGATTGGCCCGAGAAGGTCGAACACATTCTAGACCCTTGTGTCCATGAAGCTGCCGTCATGAGAATGGTAGGCCAGGCCTTGGATGCTTAATCGGCTTTTGAGATACCAATGCAACGCACTGTTTTTCTTTTTTCAGAAGAGAGATGGTAGATCCGCGATGGTGGAACATGGACCAGGTGCAAATGCACTGCGGGAAGGCCAAATTCGAACGCGAACTAGGTAACCAATTATAGCCAAGCCTGTCAACTGTGATATTGGATTATGGATCTGGCTGGCAACCGCGAGAGGAGGTCCAGTAAGTTATTTCCCGAGGCAATCCCATATTAATTCTGACGAGATCATGCGGCCGGTCTGCTTCATAAAAACATGGTCACCCAACTTTCCGGGACCCTTTCCATCAAAGCCCGGACCTTCGACTTCCGCATCTGCACCCGTTGCACTGACCGTGGTCACGGTAGTCGTCATGGCCTAGAAGCATGCTGGGTGCTTCGGGGTTACATTGCGAGGTAGCCTTCGTCGAAACACTTCGGTGATACTACGTACGGAGTGTGTAAAAAATTGGCTAGCCTACAGCCCTACACTCCATACGGTCCACTCTGGGCAGTAGTCCCCTGGCCAGACCATCAGTCATGGACTCAGCCAAGACTTGTATTTGGAACTACCGACGTCTCCTTCACGGCAACTGGGTGACAATGGGGTGACGAATAATCACTTCGATGGCTCAAAAACTCGCTCATGCTGATCGATAATATTAATTGGACGTGCCAGTCTGGCGGACAGAATCCGCAGGGCGCTTGTGCGTTAGACAATTAATTCATTTGGAGTGCATCTAATTAATATCCCGCGACACCTTCCCAGGTTCTGTTCTCGACTTGGAATCTTGGCTTTTTCGGCAAAAACCACCTACCGGGCAGGGCACTCCCAATCGGGAACCAACCATGCTTCTTCATGCTTCTTCTGAAGCCCTCCATCTTCGGCTCCGGCATCGTGATTGGTATCTACCAACCTGGCCGGCCGGGCCGTTTAATATACTGACTAGCCATAACTGCAACGATCCCCGCAACGACACGCCGCGCCCTCATATTGTCTGGTGTTGGGGGCATCCACCCCGGACTTGTGTTGTGTTGTACATATGTACATGATCGTATCGACAACAGGGATGCGGCCACGATATATAAGCCAAGACATGTGCCGTGTCAATGCCGTGCCGTGCTCCTCATACACTCCTTCCATCTATCAGCTCTCTATTGTTGTGATATCCATCTCCAGCCATGAAGAACCTCCTCGGCCTCGCCTTAGTGGCCGCCCTCGCTGTCAGCGATGTCTCGGCACACTACATCTTCCAGCAACTCTCGCATGGTTCGACCCAGTTCCCCGTGAACCAATACGTCCGCAAGAATACGAACTACAACTCCCCCGTTACTGGTGAGATAATGGCTGACACTGGTTGTGATTACCCGCCACTCTCGTCTGACATGGGAACAGATCTGGCCTCGAACGACCTGAGATGCAACGTCGGAGCAACCGGGGCCGGTACCGAGACCGTCGCCATGAAGGCTGGGGACTCGTTCACCTTCACCTTGGACATTGCAGTATACCACCAGGGCCCGATCTCTCTGTAAGAGCACCCGACAAGAAACAGCGTCGTCTCCGCGTCCGGTGGGCAGGGCTAATGATCGTTGCCGACAGGTATATGTCCAAGGCGCCGGGCAATGTATCGAGCTACGACGGCAGCGGAGCTTGGTTCAAGATCTATGACTGGGGTTCGTTCACGACATGTTGCCACCACGACTATCGGTCCTGGGAAACACACATATAAATCCCCTCTGCTAATCCTCCCTCCCTCTAGGCCCGACATTCAGCGGCGGTCAAGCCACCTGGCCGATGCGCCGTAAGTCAACGAACCCAAGGCAGCTTCGTCCGCAGTGCTAACCGCCAGGCTGATTAGAGACCTACACCTACACGATCCCCAAATGCCTTGGCGACGGCGAGTACCTGCTGCGTATCCAGTCCCTCGCCATCCACAACCCTTGGCCGGCGGGTATTCCCCAGGTAAGAAGCTCCCCAGACGCTCACCGAGGTGAACCAATCGAGGCCAAGATAGGGCTGATCAACTCCTCCGTCCCAAATAGTTCTACGTCGGCTGTGCCCAGGTCGCGGTCAGCGGCGGCACGGCCAAGGCGCCGTCGGCCACGGTATCGATTCCCGGCGTCTTCAAGGCGACGGATCCCGGATACACCGCCAATGTAAGTACAGACCAGTGGGGGTTTTTGGGGTTTGGTTATGTGTGTTTTGTCCATGGTGCTGACTTTTGGGGGGTTTCAAGATTTACACAAACTTCAACAGCTACACTGTCCCCGGTGGACCCGTTGGCCTCACCTGCTGAGGCAGGGGCAGTTTGTCGCCTGGGTTAGACGCTTGAAGAATCGCTCTTCCAAGCGGTTCTAAAGGTCTGGATGTCCTTGGCCAGATGCTGAAGTTTATGGGCGGGGAGGGTTGAATTTGGTTGGGAGCTGGTTCTTTGCATTGTGGGAGCCGGGTTGTATATAGTTGAATGCATGCAAGGGACTTTTCTGACGACTCCGAGATATCTATCCTTGTAAACATTTCCTCAGTGAGAGTATCGGGAACGTCGTGAGTCTGCTAATACTTCTAGCAAGGACTTAACGTTCTGGAGTAGGAAGTTTAAAGGATTGTGGTCACTGGTTCACATCGCCGACCCCTTTCAACCTAACATGTAATTATCGTGTCTATTCTCAGTAAATTTCTCTAGCGCTTTAGGACATGGAACCCCGTACTATGTGGTAATTAGATACAATAGCTCTGGGCATTGCTCAGGGGTAGGCTCAGCAATTACCGATGTTGTGGTGCGTGATCATGACCTGCCGTTGATTTAAGGTGAGCCTGGCCTGCAAAGGATTACCTTCATCATCAAGTTGTCCCTACGCAACATCCACCGCAACCTCTGGTCTCACTTCTCTGCCAACCTCTTCTCCAGCTGCTCGACGTGTGACCTGATCTTCCCAAACTGCCATGGCCACTGGACCACATACAAGAACGGCCGCAGATCAAACCTATTGTCGTCTGGGTCGTAGGGGGATAAGTGCACACTCGGGGTAACGATAACGGCTTTGTGGCGATTGACCGCGTAAGACCCATAGAACTTGAAAACCTTCTCGGCAATCTGCCGCGGGCCGTAGCCAGGGCGATCCCTCCACTCGCTTAACAAGCGGAGGTAAGTCGACCACGGTCCGAGTTTATCAACCTTCCTCATGATCTGAGTCGTGTGTCAGCTGGGTGCCCGGCTTTCTCGCTAATGGGTGTTATTACATACCCCAAAGACGGACAGTTCCGCGTAGGTCAAGCCCATTTCGGTCTCGTCGTCCTGAACGCCAGCAGAGAGCGGTAGGAGCTCGGCCGTCGGCGTCGCTTCCATAAACTCGCTAAGGATCGGGAGATCCCATTTCTCTCGAGCCCACAGCTGGAAAGCCTTGGCGTCCTTCTTTGATATGCTGCCAAGTGGTGCTATATCTGCCGAGCTGGCGTCCTATTGAACGATTAGCCAACTGTCAAGATATTGCAAACCACCGGTTATTGAAGAGTCATATCCTGGATCTCATAAAATAGCAAACTATCCGTCCAATTCCGCACTCACATATTTGGTAAAATAGCCACGGAGATTCTGCTCATCAGTCAGCATTTAGCATTGGTGGTTATTGGAGGTTACGCAACGTGAGTCGGGGGTTAATTACCTCATCGACATTGCCTGATCCCAACACAAGCAACGCTGATCCTGCTCTGGGGAGATTCCTAGCTGTGGTCGATAACTGAGCAAGCGAGTAAGAAATGACCATCCGGTTGCGAGCTTGAATGTTTTGCTTGGCTAGGTTCTCGGCTGAAGAACCCCCTTCAACCTCGTATTTTGGTTTGAAGTTGAGCGCCTTTTCAACCATAGTCTCGTGGGCAGCGACGGTTTCGTCGATGGTGATGTTGGAATGATAAGCGCCGATCATTCCTGCCAGCCTCTTGGCCCTTCCCTGGGTCTCCTCCGAGGAATTGACTGTTCCCATGTAACACGTGTGAAGGAGTCGAGATACGATATCCTGGGGCGTAGTAGGTGTGAAGTTCTCATCACCCGTCACCCGTCTTAGGGCTTGAAGCGTAGTCTCCTCGCCGCGGCCGATAGACAGCAACACAAGCCGAGCCATTCCATAGACGAAGAGCGCCACGGTTGAGCTGTCAAGGCCACCTGACAGTGCCAAGAAAAACCCGGCCAAGTTTGTTCTCGTCAAGTACTGCCATAGGTAGACGGCCGTAGCTGCGTAGATCTCCTCCATAGGATCCAAGATTCGGAGCTCGATCGGTGGAGAAATCTCTGGTTGGTTGGATAGCCAGATCTCTTCGATCGGACGAGATAGGACGAGGTCGCATTCGACACGAGGAAAGTCCGGCTGCTGAGCAGCTTGGACGTTTCGACTTATGCTACTGCGGTAGGTTCGGACTTTCTCAATGTCGACCGTAGCAGTGGTAACCTCGACGGGCGCGAGGGAGAACTGGCTGCCTTGTGCCAGAACCTCGCCGTTTTGAATGACCATACTACTCCCATCATGAAGCATACGGGCCTCGCCGTCAATACCTGTGGCATTGGCGTAGACATATATACCCCCGAGCTTCCTTGTGGAGTTGGAAATAAGTTCGAGTCGCGTTCTTAATTTTCGAAGCTCCGCATGGGATGCGCTGGAGTTGAGTATGATTTCGGCCTGCGAAACTCCCAAAGTCAGTAAGCACGCTTCATGGGAAGCGACGGAGAGAGCTGCTGCCGAGTTCTCGGAGGAAAAGATGACAATGCAGGACGATACTTACACCGTTGAGTCCGCTGAAGATGGACGGATTCAGGGGGACGAACAATTCCTCGCAAGACTCGCATGAAACAGCGGTATCCGGTGTTGAAAGAATCATATCACCGATCAAGACTGTCTTTTGGCCGGTAACTCGCTGCAAGACGCTCTCGAGATAGTAGGTTTCGACCTGTCGTGGCTTTGACCAGGCGGTAAAGTGCCTGGCCTCACGATAGAGGCCGTCGTTCGCCAGTGCCATCTTGGGCCTGATGCAGTATATTTTTCGGTACGTGCAAAAAACGCGCGTATTGTACCGAACGTTACGATGCCTTATTCCAACTATCCCAATAATTAGCTTAGTGAAATTGGAATAGCCATGCAGGTGCATTTACGTCCAACGTCGATGAGCATGCCTCGGCAAACATCGTTCGAGATAATATCGGCTAGGACTTCAATAGAATGCAAGAAGGTATCCCCTTCGAGGTGGTGGTCAAGACATGCGTAGCCCGGGATTTCCAGCTCAGGCCCAGTCCTCAGAGTAGCCCCCTTCCCCTTGGCGATTCGAATAGACTCTAAAATTCGGTCGCGGTTGCCGAGGAAGTCAAGGGGTACGCTCGGGAGCGTAGCCGCCGCGACAGTTACCAGAGCCATTTGGATAGACTGGACACCGATTTCACTTTCCTGGCTGGTCCTGTCCCAAAACTTGGGTTCTCGAGTGGGAAAATCGTTTCAGGGTGAAGACCTGAGGAGATGGAAACGGAGAGAGAGACGCAGGAGGAGGGTTGGCTAGGAGAGGTGACGCACGTGCTGCTTAGTAGTCTATGGAATCACGTGAGCTCCAGTTTAAGGCTAATCATATTGGGACTAGACCACTTCTGTCGCGCTCACGTTCGAAGGACGAACAATTTAGAGCAGTGAATGGTTCACCATTCGCCGACATCAGCTTGTGCAGATCAGATTCTTTTTCTGCCAAACCTCGACTCCATTGTCACCAATTCCTCTGGAAATAATCAAACTGCACGACCACAGTTCCAGAAGATGGGCAAGAAAAAGCGCGCTCATCCCGATGTAGAGGAGCTCCTCTCTCGGCCTTGGTGCTACTACTGTCAGTTTGAGGTGGTCGGCGCTGCTGATTCGGCTTAAAGCTAACTAAGCTGATGCAGGTGAACGCGACTTCGAGGATCTCAAGCTCCTGATCTCTCACCAGAAGGCGAAGCACTTCAAGTGCGACCGATGTGGCAAGCGCCTCAATACAGCCGGAGGTAAGTTACAAAACCCACGACAATTGAAGTGAGGCATCTCGGAGCGGTCTAACCTTGCTTTCACCTTGCCGAATAGGTCTGTCCGTCCACATGAACCAAGTCCACAAGGAAAACCTAAGCAACGTTGAGAATGCCCTCGCGAACCGGCAGGGTCTCGACATCGAGATCTTCGGCATGGAGGGTATCCCTGAGGAAGTCGTCCAGCAACACAACCAGCGCATCATCCAGAACTACTATGCCGAGCAGGCGGAGCGACACGCGGCCACCGGCAACCCCCAGCCGGGCCTGTCGGGAGTCCAGGGGCCGGTGAAGAAGATCAAGGTGGAGACCCCCGACGAGATCAAGAAGCGATTGGCCGACCACCGGGCGCGGCTCGCCGCCCAGAAGGCCGGCGGCGCAAACGGTAGCGCCGGCACTACGCCCGCCGATGGTCAGAGTCCGGGCCAGAGTGTAAGTTGCGGCTCTACGTTTCATGTCCTGGATAACACACCCACTGACCAGCTTTGCCGTCTTTCCAGAACTCTCCCTTCCCTGCCCCCCAGCCGGGCTATCCATACCCTCCACCCGTCGTCCCCGGCGCCACGTCCTACACTCCCCCGCAAGCCTTCCCTCCGACCTACCCCCCGGGTGCCGCCGCCTATCCCCCCGGTGCCGCCCCTCCCGCCGGAGGCTTCAACCTCCCCGCGCGCCCGCCCAGCAACGTCCCGCCAACGACGAACCTGCCCCAGCGGCCGCCTTACGGCGGCAGCAACATGTACGGCGGCGCGTCGACGGTGGATGAGCTCGTCGCGGGTGCCGCGAGGCAGGGCGATAACATCGACCACCTCATCCGCATGGCCGAGGCCGGTATCAAGCCCTCTGGCGGTAAGAGCGCAGACGAGGCACCGGCCGCGCCGGCGGACAAGAAGTCGAGGAAGGAGAAGAATTCGCGCATGGTGTATGCGGACTCGGAGATCAGCCCGGAGGAGAAGATGACCCGTCTGCCTAGATACGCCTTCGCCCCCGCTGCGTGAGGCGGGGATAGGGGTAGTTGGGGGGGCATGCGGACTCCTTCAAGGGATATTCGTGGTTATTGGCGTTGGGTTTGCTGCTGATGGGCAGGTCCGGCGATCGCGATGTTGCGATCATGCAAAAGTACGGAGGTACGGGGCCAACGTCGAGTCGTCCATGCTTGGGACGAGGACGAGTTTTAATCAGTTATTCCATCTGGTAGGGCGCCATGCAGTCCCGCTCCGTCCATGTGTTAGTATAGTGCCCGTAGTCCAGGGCTGGGTCAGCAGGAATCAATTCTGCATCATCATGCTTTCCATATTACGACCTCGTGATGGAGACCGAGGTCCTTTGGAATACCTACCAAGGGAGGTAGGTACTGGCCGAGTTTACGTTCCCGGCACCAAGGTTAGGTACCTAGGTATTATACCTTATGTCGGCGCACATGTATCGAGTGCCGCCTGCCGTATTTGAGTCCATCGAGGACAAACTTAAACCTTCCATATGTGAGCCCTGCTTTGGGTCCCCTGTACCTACCCTCGGAGATACCAAGACTCCACTGACAACATCATGGCCACCCCCCCACCTTTTTGCCCGATTCCGATGTGTGAGCATTCATCTATCTCAATGTCGAATATGCCATCAGTATTTGCAGAACCAATGCATCGTCGTATAGCCATCGAATCACTTCTCAACCCTACCGAACCTCATGGTGACACCACCCACCACCTAGCCCACTCGCCAGGGGCTATCGCGCCGACTCTATGGGCAGATCTCACCCAAAGCATGCCCAGGAACCCCAGCGCTGCAAGCTCATGTCAACACATGGCTAGCTAGCATCAAGCCAGGGTCTAGCATCAACCCGGGGTCAACCGCCTTGGACTTCCCACACGCCGCCCCCGTCAGCCTGGTCTCCAGTTGCGACCTCCCCTCCAGCTCCATCCCCTCAACCACAACTGCCACCCTATCCATCCACACGCCGCCGCACCAACATCTCACCCTCCCATCCATCCACGTGCCACTGTACCAACATACCACCCTCCCATCCATCCATCATGTGGTACAAGGCCTTGCTAGAGAACACCCCGGCTTCCCCGACCCCTTCCACGCGCTCCCTATCACGCAAGTGTTCCTCCCCCCCTTGATCGGCGCGATTTCATATGGCGCTGTCGGCGACCAACCCAACCACAACAACACCGCCCAGCCGCTCTCCGGCTCGGCTACCACGCACAACACGACGTTGTCAATGAGCCTCGATCGGCGGCGGAGTCCCAGTCCCGCCTGGTTGAAAGGCGGGATGGACGGCGACAACAATATGGAGGTGGACGAGGAGGATGAGGACGAGGAGGAGGATGAGGACGAGGAGGAGGATGAGGACGAGGAGGAGGAGAAGGAGGAGGAGGAGGAGGAGAAGGAGGAGTGGCTACGCCAACAGCCGGTAGAGCACTTTTGGGTACCGGGGCGCGGGTGGCAGCCGGGTCCTTGGAAGCTGAGGTGCGGTCACGTGGTGGATGAGACGTGGTGGGTCGATTGGAAGGGCAGGTCCCTTGCTTTTAGGGTGTGTCTGTTGTTCGGGGTCTGATAAGGTGATAGTGAGGATCGGGTTAGAGGTGGGCTGGCGAGGGGGTTGCATTGAGTGTTGCTTTAGGGCTTGCATTGGGCGTTGCTTTAGGGGTTGGGTTTGTGTTGGGCGTTGCTTTAGGGGATTTGCGTCACCACATGGATAACAGTGATAATTGCATACGCGAAGAATCAAGACTGCACGCTTCCACAGATGTCTGTCCCAGATGGGTGAACAATCGTAATATTACCGGGTATCTCGCAAAAACGATGCCGCCCACGGGAAAAGGCAAAAATTTAACGCTTCGAGGTTTACTTGACGACATTCTCCCTCAACCCCTTTGTCCGCAACGTCAGCCTCGCCTCCCCGTCATCAAACGGTGAGCCGACGGGTGACAGGACCGCGGGGGAGGGCCCAGAGCTGCGAGCATGGTCCCCAATCGCCCTCCTCAGCTCGTCCCTCTGCTTGGAGAGGAGGTCGCTGTCCGCGCTGCCGCGCCGACTCCCCTCGACGCTGCTGCTCGCGCCGTCACCGGCGCCTCCGACGCCGCCACCTCCCCTGCCCTTCAGCCTCCCGGCCCACAGGCCGCGGACGCCGCCCCTCTTGCGCTCGGGCAGCTCGTCGGTGCCCGCGCTGCACACGTACAGCAGGTACTTGAGGTTGGGCAGGGTGTGCCGGATGTCGACGACCTTGAGCCCCTGGGCGGCGCACAGGGCCTCGATGTCCTTGTTCAGCAGGAACCAGCCGTAGTCGAACCTGAACTGGGCGCTCGACCCGCCGCGCGGCAGGTACAGCGGGAACTCGCGGTTGGGGTCGGCGAGGACGCTGATGTCGTCGCGGATGCTCGACCGCGAGGCGAAGGGCGTGACGGGGTACGGGAGCGGCACGCCGAGGTAGTATTGCAGCGCGTCGGTCAGCCGCGCGACGTGGCCCAGCGCGGCCGAGACGGCGTCCTCGGTGGCCGGGCCGCGCGTCAGCGAGCCGTCGTACGAGCCCGTGTTGGGCAGCGCGACGCCGCATATCTGGAAGGCCAGCGGCGCGCCCGCGGGGACGGGGTTGATGCGGTAAATGCGCGTCAGGTCCTCGCATATGCGCCGCCGCTGGCCGCGGATGCTCTCCGTCGTCGCCGCCAGGAGCTCCTTGGAGGATGTGAGCTTGTCGGCCGCGTTCTCCACGTCCTGCGCGGCCTTTTCCTGCATCGACCGGCCGGACTGGATCGCGGCTCGGCGTGAGGCGATCGACTCTCGGAGCTCGGCCTTCCTTCGTTGCGCTGCGTGGAGAACTCGCCGCTGCTGTACCAGGTATCGGTTGGTTAGTTGCAGCTTGTCTTCGGCCTGGGGGCCTTGGTTTGTTGGTGTTTGGGCGAGAATGTCATTGATCTGTTGGGCAATGATTTCCCGCGTTGCCAGAGCATCTTGGATCGAGTTGTCAAGGGTGGCCAGTTTCATCAGCGCATTGTGGGATGTCGTCGGCAGTGCGTGGGTTTGCTTCGGCGGAGGATATTTGCTCGAGAGTTCTAAAGAGTATGCTCCATCGCTAAGGTGGAAAACGAGCGAGTTGGGAGGGAACTGCACATTCTGCAGATTGCCCAGGAAGTTGAGGAAGCGGAGGTCGACCTTCTCCTCAATCAATAAGCTCCATGCATTGTTTTTCTTCGTCCAGACCTTGACTGTGACTTGTGGGAGCCGAGTAACCGAGGAACCGAGTTGTGAGAGCTCGAAGAAGCGAAAATTGAAGTTCTGGAGAGGGAGAGTAGCTGGTTAGTCAAACACTAGAGACGGAGGGCAGACAGTCAAGACAAGACCAAGGAGGGTAAACGAACCGTGGCTCTCTCGGCGGCCTCGCTGATGTAGATAGCTTCCTCTTCGCCTTCGCAATGCAGGGAGAAAAACGCGTCGGCAACTCTATTTTCGACGGCGTATTCGAGCCTCTTTTGCCTGGTGAAGGGGCTGGCATTGGAAAGGTTGGTGCTCCGCCTCCTCTCGCGGGGCTGCCGCAAGCTGTCGTTCGAGACGGCGTGATGCAATTGATGAGTATCTCGAAGCGCCTCCAGCTTCGCTGGCGACTTATTGATGGCGGTATCGTCTATGGTGCGCCCACGCGGCCGAACGAAGCTCAAGTTCCTGAGATAGATGCCGCGTAGATGACGAAGCTTGCGATTCTGAGGGAGCAGGAGCGGACGCGTGGATTCGGTTGACATGGTCGCATGGTGGCGCTGCAATGCGCAGCGCAGAGTGGTCCCAGAGGATCATCTACAACGGCAGGAGAGGGCCGCAGGTAGAAGCAAGTCAGCACAGAAGCTGAGCAGCCTCTATCATGCTCGGAAATAAATGTGTTGTCATCATCAATAGGCCTTGCACGTTGTGGAGCTTAGCTTCGGCGAGCTTGGGAAGCAAAGCAAGCCCCTGCTTGCCCCACTGAGACGTAGACGTACACGTGACGGAATCTCCCAACACGTTCCCGCCCCTGCAACTACCAGCATCTGGATTGATATTGATATCTTTTCTTCAAAAGTTGAGGTATCTAATGGTCATTCATCATTACTATGTCTTTATGCCGGTATACAAGAGATAATTTCTCCACCAGACCCAGATCATTCATCTTGTCAGCGGCCAGGCCTGCACCTTTAAAGCCACCTACTCAAAGCAACGCTCTATGCCCCAAAGAACGCCAATACCGGATAAGTAGAACACTCCCAAGCCTCCACAGCAAACCCCCTACCCGCCTCAGAAGTTTCTCGACCTAGACGTGTCCCCCGCTGCCTCCGGCCCGCGGTACGAGAAGCCCGGGAACTCGTCCGCCCGCGTCAGGCCCGTGCTGGAGTCCAGCTTGTCCAGGCCGTACATGCGGTCAAGCTCGCGCTCCTCGCGCTCCTTGCGGCGCTTTCTTAGGCAGAAGATGAGCGTCGACCCGACCACGAGCAGCCCGGCCGCCCCGCCCCCGATGAAGATGCCCATCGTCGCCCCCCGCGACAGGTTGCCCAGCCCCCCCGCCCGGCCGGTCTCCTTGGCCTGCGTCTGGAGCGACGGGTCGGCGCCGGTGCCGGTAGCGCCTTCGGAACTCGGCTGCTGCTGGTCGTCGTCGTCGGATCCGCTCTCGTCAGTGCCGGCCGTTCCTGGTCTGGCGCTCGCCGCGGATGTGGATGCGGCGTCTGTCGAGGCGGCCCCCGTGTCGCTTGATGTGGCCGCGTCACCGGAGCTGGTGGGCGTGGGGTCTGGCCTCGCATTGGAGGTGGTCACCGCTGCCGCTGCCGGTACAGTTGATGGTGCCGGCCTGTCACTGCTCTGGAAGTTGATCTGAATCATGGGCGCGAACAGGCTGAAGGCTGTGACGGAGGCAGCAGCGTCTGGGACGGTCTGTGTCACGACACCTGCGCTCCTCCTCCCATTGCACGTCACTATGGGGACAGCCGTTGAGGTGGCCACCATGAGACATGTTTGGCCATTAATGTTGTCACAAGCGAACCCGCTGTGGCGGTGGTCAGCCATGGAATGTTCCATGTTCCGGCAAGGCCGCCGGGTAATGAAAATGGGCAACGTACCTAGGACAGCAGCCGATGGCTGTCTCTCCATCAAGCAGCTTGAACTGCACCGGCCACCCCGAGTTCCCTCCAGCACCTCCTGTCGCCGAACATGCCGATACGTGCCCGGCAGGACAATCAAGGCCAGGAGAGTAGAATCCCCAGCCACTGAAGGGAACCGGTGGCGACGGCACCCCGCTTGATGTCGGCGGCCAGCATGTTGTCACATCTGCTGGATTACCGGCGTCGCATGTCTGGCCTAGGAACGCGACATTTCCCACTGACCCGCCCCCCAGGAGACCCAACCCCAAGAGACCGCCATTCCTCTGCCCGACGGCCACCGTACATGCCGGAGGTGGTGTAAAGACTGTGGTAAGAGGCCCAAGGTTTAGGGGCGCCTGGTTTATAAGTGCGGACATGTTGCTGATGCGTTGGGACAAGCGGAGACGACGACCTGCGACGGATTCAATTGCTGCGTATTTGCATTTGGTAAGAGTTTTGTTGATGTTGCTGATTTTGCTGACGCAATTACAATTGTAGAGAAGGAGATACAGTGGCCATTTTGAGAGGGATGGGCATTGGCACCTGCACCTGCAGCAGTACTCGCATGCCACTCCCCTGACTGATAACCACCCCTCGGGCGGCTCTTTGTCGCCGGCCAGGCAATGCCGAATACTTGATAGAGCAAAGATTAGCACCGTGACGTCTCGACTCCGGGGTCCGGGACGGGTATCGTTTCATGCTCCTGCCCGTGCGGCTTCTCTGCGCCAACCGAGAAAGCTTCTTTGGTTTCGGCAGAGCACGGATCGCCTGCGCCTAGCAAGGCCGCCCCCCCCCCCCCCCCCCCCCTGCCGATCTATTGATGGCGTTCCCAGACATTCGGTTAGGCTCGTTTTCCACCCGTTCCTTGCTCGATAGGGGTCCTTCCTCAAAGTTGAGGGTGGTCGCTCGTCACTTTTATTCATTTATTTTTCATTTATTTTGTCATGTTACTGCTATAAACTTCCTGTTTTGCCTTGCCACTTCCTGACTACCGGTACCGTACTCTTTCCCTGGTGCGGAGGCGATTTGCCGATTTGCCGTTTCAGTGTTTCAAGTCCAACCCAACTTTGACTTGGCGAAGGAACGCCCCCTTGCAGATCGGGCTTGGGTTAGCCCGGATAGGACCCTTTTGATGGTCCGGATAAACGTCTCGCATGTTACATGTGTGAAGATCTTCCAGGACGACTGGATCATTATATGCCGTACGCAAGAAGATCGGCAGGGCGGGGCGGGCGCTGCTCTTAGCACCCTTCAACCAAAGTTGCGTCCCAAGAATAGTTGAACCAGCGGCGGGTTGCGCCGTGCGTGTGTCATCCGAACCAAGTTACAATATTTGAAAGCGGATTGCATTCATCTGAACTCTGGCCGAACCAGGCGGGGCTCTAACCGCCACCACTCTTGAGCTCATGAGGGCGCTGCAGGCACTGCAGGCACTCGAACATGCTGTCATACCCCCAGCTTCACGTCCGTCCATCTACCGCCTGCCACCAAAGCTGGTCTAGTGGCCCCCCCACGCTTTTGCGCTGCGAAGTGAGGGCCTCGTCGGAGAGCGTCAGCCGCGATAGATGTGAATCATGCTGCTTGGAAAGCGGTCCTGGTTGGCGCGGGGCCTGACCCTAGACCAATGCGTCATGTCAAGCGATTTGTGCGTTATCCTCAAGAGGCTTGAAAAGTCCGGGGGAGTGTGCGGCGTACCAGCTATCCGGCTATGAATCGGTTGCATCATACTTTAGAAGTGGATATCCATCTTCGACGCCGTGCCGCGCCCTTTCGAGACATTGATGGCAGGCTGTACCTGAGAAAGGAGCCATCTACGAGATAGCGTCTGGTCATTCATCGACCTTCTAGGGATTCGCAAATGATGCCATGCCTTCTCACGTCCGACATGATTATCGGTTCAGCACGGAGAGCAGACTCGACCGCTCAGTGCTTTGCGCAGACCAAAGGCGGGACACAAAACCAAATATATGTATTGAGGAAAGTAAGTGATTGCTGCTGATACGCAGTCTCATAATGCCATCAACCCTAACGCCATCCTGATCGCACACATCGCGCAAGGCGTTTCATATCGACATATAAGAGTCGGCGCCAGTACCACCCTATCAGCATGCAGCCCAGCCACCTTCCTCTTGTGCTCACGTAACGCTCCAATGTCGTGTCTGTCGAACTGAATCACCTGCTGGCCATGGCGGTCTTGGCGATCACTATGGAACAAGAGAAGGCCATGAGGGCGTCAGTGCTTAGCGAGGAGTGCAGGGACAGTGATTGAGTCCCGTCAAGTGCCCACTCAGAAGCTGGGAAATCCGACTTTTTCGGCATCAATGCTGCGAAGGGGGGCGGAAAAGAGTGGGTTTGGGCTTATCGAGGCACTCCACGATACCGAGAGAGGTGGCTGAGCCTGATGTTGTCTCCACGTTGACTTGCAGGCTCTGAGCTATGGTGTTTCGGGGCTGTTCTTCGTGTTGTGAGGGCCTCTGCATTCCAGGCTTCATTTCTCGAGGGCCACAAACACCTGGATCGACAAAGGATAGCTTATGGTTGCCATTGTCCCCAGTGTATTGAAGGCCCCTTCGAGTGGAAGCACTAGGTGTGGGAGATCTTGTGAAAGCGGGAGCATTGTTGGCTGGAGCTTTGATTCCGTCGGCCATTGCAATGGACACTGCAAGCCATTCATGACGTTGGGGGTCTGCCAGGTACCTGGCGATCGAAGACATCTCGGACAAGGTGGAAGTCCAACACAGGTCGCCCAAAATGACCAACCCATCGCCAACTATTTCGGCTTTGGTGTGTCTAAGGTGCACCTCTAGGACATGATCGACGATGGAGAGAAACGAAGTAGGGGGTTGCGAGCGAGACTCGGCGCAGTGGAAGGTTGACCAGGCCTGCCTGTTCACGACGACTGTCATCAGATACAGATACGGCATTGAACGTTCTATCGGGGAGTGGGTCAGACAGACCTTTGGATCCCATCCTCGACGGATTCCGGGCTGATCATGGACGAACCTGGTGGTCCCCATGTCTCATGGCGGGTGCAAGTAAGAGCGACAGTCCGGCCGGTTCCGATGCCGAGCAAATCGATTTTATTACACGCGGGCATTGTTAAATTTGGACAGGAGAAGTTGGGGTCTAATTCTTGCCAGCTTGGAGATGGAGGATGCAGGATGGGAGAGATTTGTACAATTCATCGAAGCAGAGACGAGCCAGGGGGGCCAGGCAGGCTGCACACTGCACACTGCACACTGCACATTTTCTTGACTCCCCATTTACCAGACCTCCGACTTGTGTCCATCTGGGATGGTGCTGTGTCGCAGCCATTTTGGTCGCAGCAAGGGACGGCGAATCAGAGAGTGGTCGGGGCAGGAGTCGGCAAATGAGAGAGTGGTCGGGGCAGGAGACGGCGAATCAGAGAGGAGCCACGCCACTACCGTCGGCCGTAATCCCTCGTCCCAGTGGGTTGGGTCGAGGGTGTGCTGCGTGGTCGGAGCACCGCCCGAGCAGGAACCATCCTGCCGGTAAGCGACAGGGTTCCATATTAGGCAGGCCGCGCTGCAATCGAAACAGCACAAACCATCAACCAGACAGCCGGGTTGTGCGTTCCGGTGCTCCACAATCAATACCTGCATCCTCTGCAGGGCTGCAACCCAATTGCACGCCCAGCCCCAACATATCTCCTGCACGTGTGTCGATCTAGCAAGGGTTGGGGATATTAGCGCAAGTTGCGTTGTAGGGGGGAACCACCGGGCTGGGACAAGAGGATTGATAACGCCGCGGGAGGAATGATGGCAGACCCCACCAATTTACCACCGTACGATGTCATGCTTGACCGCCTTGTCCTTTACCCCTTTGGAAACCGGTCAGTTGTCTGCGGGCGGAAACATGACGCGGGCCAGTCACATTTGCGCTCTTTTTTATCCTTTTTCTTTTCTTTTTTACGTGTAATAGCTGCTGTCCCTCCCACTTGCATCAAAGCCCCCGCCAGCCCTGCTGGCTCGCAAAGGATAAAGCATGATATTCCGGCCTCGGCGCTTCCCTGCATCAACTCTGCACCTCCATGTAGGTACATTAAGTACGTGGATTCCAGAACATCCATGGTAGTAACCCCGAGAGACTCAATCATGGAACCTTGAGCTTGTGGATCACTTCTGAAATTCAACCTAGGCACGCCCCCCATGTTGGCTCCCCCCAGTCCGCGCCCCTCTCGCTGCCTCCTCTGTTCGTTGCCTTGTCTACGGTACCTACTGTACGTACCTCACCTGATACCTACCTAGGTAGGTACCTACCTACCTAAAGGTGGGGTGTTGAGTGCCCGGGTACGTAGGTAGGTAGCTAGCTGCACGTCACCTCCCCTCCGTTCCCCAATGGAAGTTGGCAAGCTCTAGATCCCCTATCAGTCGTGGCTGGGCCAAGAGGAAGCTAAAAACGAGAGGAAAAGAAAAAAGGAAGGCTTGCCAAGGGCAAATGCTTCACTTTGACTGGTTCGGTGTCTTCTGACTGCATACCTATACTTACCTACCTACCTCTCCATTCGGGAACCGTGGAGCCTGCTCCCGCCGAAAAAGGGGGCGGGCCGCCGGTATCTATCTGCACTCGCTAGTTGTTGGGATACGCGGGCTTTGAGTTTTGTCTTTGTTTTTTTTACATGCGATGTAACGGATAAGCTCGGTTAAAATTCCTACAGGGTCCAGCAAGTGGTGCTGAAGCTACTGACAGCACAAACGGTACACGCAGTTAGAGGATAGACACGCCCTGCGAATATACCTAGTTGCCAGCAAGAACTGCTACGAATAGGCTAGAGGTATGTTGCCAATACTGTGAGCAGAGAGGACTTCGTCAAGCGGGTTTGCTAAATACAATGTGAGAAGTATTTATATTACGAAGATGCAAAATAAAAGAGCAAAAAATGGCTGACGTAGGACTTGGGTATGTACAGCACTTCACGCTTGAAAGTTTGACACTTGCAACCACACAGAATAGGAGAGGTTCATCCGAGGCATCCACCCGCGATCACTACATCTCGACGTTCCAGCATAGGAGCAAAGGCTCGGCTGCATCCCCGTTTGACAACGAAGTCCTTTGGCCCCTTGCTATCCGAGGCATCCGTAAGCCAATAACGCACTGCCCAGTTCAACTACAATGATTTCGGTAGCTGCAGCACCTTGACACCCAATCAAAGTCTCTGATGAGATGGTAAATGCTGTGTGTAGGTAAGTGCATGCATGACGCTCGTCACAACGACAACTCATTGCCGTTTTGGGCGTCAGCCTGCTTGACGCTGACACTCCCCTCCGGATGCATGAGACTGGGAGCCGGGCGACTATCCTTTATTCTTTTGTTCCGTATCTTATCTCAGCAGAAAAATAATAAGGGGGGCGCGTTCAACCGCCAACTCTGAATATGCCGGGGGGTTCACCCCTGAATTCTCAGCTAGCCGAGAAGAACCCCCTTCTTCTCCCGCTTTCTTCCTGCAAAATACTCATTTCTTCCGTTGCAAGTATGCTTGGAGAACCACTCCATCGTAACAGACGGTCTCCGACTCAACAACCTGACTGCTGGAGATCAGAATCATCATCCATCACCCCCTCTTGACCGCTGCTCTGCAGAAAATCAGCTCTATATTGTCATTTTTACGACAGCACAGCCTTCGTATGTACATAATCTTTCTCTGTGCGGTACCAACTGTTGCAAACGACTCGGCGAGTTGAGTTCCCTTCCTTATTGTTGCTAAGAAACGATGCCATGAGTTAAGTGCTATTTACTCAAAAAGAAGCCATGAGTGATCTTTGATCCCAACCCCCCCCCCCCCCCCCAAAACAAAAAAAAAAAAAAAAAAAAAAATGCAAGCCCTCAAACCAACTCCTCACTCAACCCGACACAACCTCCCATTCTGCGACGCCAGCCCATCCGTCGTCGCAACCTCCCAACCCTCGCTACCCACCGTCGCCGGCGCCCAGAACACCCCCTCCGGATCCCACTTCTTCTTGATCTCGAGCAACCTGGGGTAGTTCCCCCCCCAGAAGCTCGCCTGCCAGTCCGGCTCCAGCACGTCCGCCTCATTGGTGTACGCCCCTGACCCGGGCGTCACCGCCCTGATCATGTCCATGTACCTGTCCAGGCGCGCGTGCGCCCCGCTCACCTCCTCGGCGGACCCCAAGGCAGGCGCGTAGTCGAACACGTCGGCGTGCATGACGGCCGTGCGGAACGCCGGGTTGACGCCGCTGTCGCGGCCGGGGAACCCGGCGATCGCCTCGGTGGGGCCCATGAATAGGCCGTGGAAGGTGTAGCCGGCCTCGACGGTGGCGCGGATGGCGCGCATGGTGGACGCGAATCTGGGGCTGGTACCGTTGTTGTTGTTGTTGTTGTTGTTGTTGTTGTTGTTGTTGTTGTTGTTGTTGTTGTTGTTGTTGTTGTTGTTGTTGTTGTTGTTGTTGTTGTTGT